>NC_086325.1:129866140-130215640 GCF_036172605.1 Pelobates fuscus
ATATATACACATATACATACACACACATACACTGTCTAGGCGTATTTTACTATTAATATATATATACCGTATATACTCGAGTATAAGACGAGTTTTTCAGCACATTTTTTGTGCTGAAAAACACTCACTCGTCTTATACTCAAGTCAGTTGTCTGTATTATGGCAATTTTCATTGCCATAATACAGACAAGGACCGGGGGCTGTCAGGAAGCTGTAACTTACCTTCACCGCAGCTCCTGTCAGCTCCCTTCTCTCTCCTCCGTCCGTGCAGCTCCCAGGTCAGCTCCCTCTGCAACTCTCGCGAGAGCCGCGGGGTCAGAGCGTTGCCACGGGTTACCGTGGCAACGCTCCGCGCGGCCGCGAGAGTTGCAGAGGAAGCTGACCTGGGAGCTGCACGGACGGAGGAGAGAGAAGGGAGCTGACAGGAGCTGCGGTGAAGGTAAGTTACAGCTTCCTGACAGCCCCCTCCTACAGCCCATCCACTGGACCACCAGGGAGTGAGAGCCCCCCTCCCTGGCCAGCTAACAAGCAGGGAGGGGGGACGAAAAAAAAAATAAAAAAAATAATAAAAAAATAATAATAACATTAAAAAAATATATATTACAATAATAATTATTAATAAAATGCCCACCCCCACCAATGCTCTGCACTCACACACACACACACTGCACTCACACACACTGCATTCATACACACACTCATACACACACTGCACTGCATTCATTATATACACACACTGCATTCATACACACACTGCATACACACTGCATTCATACACACACTGCATACACCATGCACTCATACACACACTGCATACACACTGCATTCATACATCCACACATACACACACTGCATACACCCTGCACTCATACACACACACTGCACTCATATACACACTGCACTCCATTCATTATATACACACTGCATTCATACATACACACTGCAATCATACATACACACTGCATTCATTATATACACACTGCACTCACACACTGCACTCATATACACACACTGCACTGCATTCATTATATACACACTGCATACACACTGCACTCATACACACACTGTACTGCATTCATTATACACACACTGCACTCACACACTGCACTCATACACACACTGTACTGCATTCATTATACACACACTGCACTCACACACTGCACTCATATACACACACTGCATACACACTGCATTCATACATATATACACACACTGCATACACACTGCACTCATACACACACACTGCACTCATATACACACTGCACTCCATTCATTATATACACACTGCATTCATACACACACTGCATACACACACAGCATTCATTATATACACACACTGTAAATAAATATTCAATTAATATAATTTTTTTAGGATCTAATTTTATTTAGAAATTTACCAGTAGCTGCTGCATTTTCCACCCTAGTCTTATACTCGAGTCAATAAGTTTTCCCAGTTTTTTGGGGTAAAATTAGGGGCCTCGGCTTATATTCGGGTCGGCTTATACTCGAGTATATACGGTATATATAATTATATATATATATATATATATATTAATATCAAATTACACGTAGACTGATACTGATTATATATATATATATATATAATTAGCAGGACCTGCATGACAACCCATGCCGAAAGTATAGGGAATTTAATTTGCTAGCACTATATTTAACCCTATAACTTTCCAAGACACTATAAAACCTGTACATGGGGGGTACTGTTTTACTCGGGAGACTTCGCTGAACACAAATATTAGTGTTTTAAAACAGTAAAATGTATTACAACAAGGATATCGCCAGTAAAAGTTACTTTTTTGCGTTTTTCTCACACAAGCAGCACTTACACGGACGATATTATTGCTGTGATACTTTTTACTGTTTTGAAACACAAATATTTGTGTTCAGCCAAGTCTCCCGAGTACAACAGTACCCCTCATTTACAGATTTTATGGTATTTTCAAAAGTAACAGCGTCAAATATAAGGCTAGTGTTTCATTTTTTTCACATTAAAATTCACCAGATTGGTTACGTTGCCTTTGAGACCCTATGGTAGCCCAAGAATAAAAATAACCCCTATGATGGCATACCATTTGCAATAGTAGACAACCCAATCTGGCAAATTTCAATGTGAAAAAAATGAAATGCAAGCCCTATATTTGAGTCTAACTTTCCAAAACTCCATGAAACCTGTACATAGGGGATAATGTTATACTTGGGAGACTTCACTCAACACAAACATAAGTGTTTCAAAACAGTAAAACCTATTACAACAATAATATCGTCAGTAAAAGTGCCGTTCGTGTGTGAAAAATGCAAAAAACGTCACTTTTACTGAATATATCATCGTTGTAATACAATTTATGATTTTGAAACACTAATATTTCTGTTCAGCGAAGTCTCCTGAGTAAAACAGTACCCCACATATACAGGTTTTATGGTGTCTTGGAAAGTTACAGGGTTAAATATAGCGCGTGCAAATTTAATTCTCTGCACTTGCTGCCTGGGTTGTCAGGCACGTAAATCAAATTGTAATTAATTAAATCACATAATTATGTTAAAATATTACTTAAGCATACATGTAGAATTTTTATATACATACATATATATGTATTTAAATTCTATGTGTATACTTATGTAGTTATTTATGTAATTATATATATTTAATCTATATATAAATATTTGCAGTTATTTGTATTTTATATATAGATAGATATATATAGAATGTCATTATAAGTGTATTTTGTTACCAATATATATGTATTAATAACAAAATACAGTTAGAATGAGATTACATATGTATATATAATTTATTTAATTTTTTTTTACAAATATTTTATTTATTTATTTAATTATTGTATTTATTTACTATTGTAATTATACGTGTATATATATATATATATATATATATATATATATATATATATATATATATATATATATATATATATATAAAAACATAAAATATATATAGATGCCGCGGGCTACCCGAAAACGTCAGCAGCCGCACGGCGTCACGTTCAATAACGGGCCAGGGGTCATCACCATGGTAACCTGTAAACACATGGACATAATTATATCCAACATACAAATTTAAAAGCAGTACAACTAACTGAATCACGCTCAGTGGATGTTGCCAAATAGAATGAATATAACTAATGAAAATACAGAGCAGTACTAGCCTAGCTATCTAAAAAGAATAATCTAGTGATCTTTGTCACCATATAATTACTATGTCTGATTAAACCGGCTGTAATATATCAAACAGAAATTGAGTCCAGAAAATGAACAGAGAATGCATCTATCAAATCATTGGCAATAATCCAAAAAAGAGTACAAAACCCTGACGTTTATCAGGATACAGGGGCGGACTGAGAGAGTCCTGGGCCCTCGGGCAAAATTAGGACCTGGGCCCCCTCCAGATAGATATATATATATACTGTTGTAATGTACCTTGTATTTGCATGTAAAGTGAATGAATGTTTCTGTGTATGTCTTTGTGTGAGGTATTAGGATTCAAAATATATTTGATTGTATGTGCATGTGAAGTGAATGTATGTTTCTGTGTATACTTACTGTAAGTTGTGTTGGGATATTAGGATTCAAAATATGTTTGATTGTATGTGCATGTGAAGTGAATGTATGTTTCTGTATATACTTACTGTAAGTCGTGTTGGGATATTAGGATTTAAAATATATTTGATTGTATGTGCATGTGAAGTGAATGTTTCTGTGTATATTTACTGTAAGTGAATATATGTATGCCTTTGAATCCTCATATCCTAACACGAAATACAGAGTATCTATGAAGGGACACTATAGGCACCCAGACCACTTCCGCTCATTGAAGTGGTCTAGGTACAGTGTCCCAGGTCCCTTAACCCTGTAAAAGAGGGGGGCACTTTAGGAAGCTATAGTGCTAGGGAAAAATAAAAAATGTTTCCTGGCATATAGTTTCCCTTTAAGTAGATAAAAACTGTGGGGAAGGGCAGGGGAATATAGGCTGAAGTGGGTGCTGGGGCATAGAAACTGTAGTGGTTTTAGGGGCTGTAGTGGGGGCAGAGGCTGTATTGGGTATAGAGGCTACAGTGGGGGCAGCGAATAATAGGGGCCATAGTGGGGGTAAGGCGAAATAGTGACTATAGAGGGGGCAGGGGGTAATAGAAGCTATAGTGGGGACAAGGGGTAATAGAAGCTACAGTGGAGACAAGGGGTAATAGAAGCTACAGTGGGTGCAGGGTAGTGATAGGGACTGTGGTAGTTGCAGGGGAGGCATAGGGACTGTGGTTGTTTCAGGGGGATAGGGGCTGTAGTAAGTGCAGACAGCAATAAAGGCAGTAGTGGTTGCAGGGAAAAAGGGCAGTAGTGGGCATGGGAGCTTTCATGGATATAGGGTTGTAGTGGATGCAGGTGTTTAGAGGCTGTAGTTGGTATATCAGCTGTAGTGGGTGTAGAGGCTGCAGGGGTTCTAGTGGTTTTATGGGATATAGGGGCTGTAGTGGGTGCATGGTATATAGAGACTGTAGTGGGTATAGGGACTATAGGAGGTGTAGTGGGGTATTGTACAGCGCTACGGAATCTGATGGCGCTATATAAATAATATAATAATGGATAAGGGCTGTAAGGAATATATAGGCATGCGGTTTGTGCATGCGGTAAAGGGGCTGTAGTGGGTATAGGGACTGCATGGGGTACAGGGTCTGTAGAGTAGGGAGTAGGGAGTAGGGGGAAGAAGGGAGTAGGGGGGCAGCAGGGCAGTAGAGGGGCAGCATGGTGTAGGAGAGCAGCAGGGGGGTTGCTGGGGCTAGAGGGGCAGCAGGGGGTAGGGGGACAGCAGGGGGTCTGCTGGGGCTAGAGGGTCGGCAGGGGGTCTGCTGGTGCAGCAGAGGGTAGAGGGGCTGTGGTGGGTATAGGGGTTGTAGTAGGTAGAAGGGCCGCAGGGATAAGGGCTGCTGGGGGTAGAGGAGTAGCAGGGTGTATGGGGGGCAGCAGGGAGTAGGGGGCCAGCAGGGAGTAAGTGGGTAGAGGGGCAGAAGGGTGTAGGGGGGCCAGCAGGAGGTAGGTGGCAAAGGGGCAGAGGGGCCAGCAGATAGTAGGGGGCAAAGGGGCAGAGGGGCCAGCAGGAGGTGGGGGGGCAAAGGGAGTAGGGGGCAAAGGGGCAGCAGGGTGTAAGGGGGCCAGCAGGGAGTAGGGGGTCGCAGGGGGTTTGCTGGGGCTAGAGGGGCAGCATGGGGTTGGGGGACAGTGGGGGGTCTGCTGGGGCTAGAGGGTCAGCAGGGGGTTTGCTGGGGTGGTAGAGGGGCTGTAAGGGATAGGGGCTGTGGTGGGTATAGGGGTTGTAGTAGGTAGAAAGGCTGCAGGGGTAAGGGCTGCTGGGGGTAGAGGAGTACCAGGGAGTATGGGGGGGGGGAGGTGGGGGGTCAGCAGGGAGTAGGGGGCCAGCAGAGAGTAAGTGGGTAGAGGGGCCAGCAGGAGGTAGGGGGACAAGCAGGAGGTAGGGTGGGCAGCACCAGGTAAGGGGGCCAGCAAGGAGCAGGGAGCAAAGGGGCAGAAGGGGTAGCAGGGAGTAGGGGGTGTGCTGGGGCTAGAGGGGCAGCAGGGTGTAGAGGGACAGCGGGAGGTCTTCTGGGGCTAGAGGGTCGACAGGGGGTCTGCTGGGGCAGCAGAGGGTAGAGGGGCTGTAAGGGGTAGGGGCTGGGGTGGGTATAGGGGTTGTAGTAGGTAGAAGGGCTGCTGGGGGTAGAGGAGCAGCAGGGGGTTGAGGGGCAGCGGGGAGTAGAGGGGCAGCAGGGAGTAAGTGGGAAGAGGGGCAGAAGGAGGTAGAGGGGACAGCAGGGGGTAGGGGGTGCCAGCAGGGGGTAAGGGGCAGCAGGGAGTAGGGGGCAGCCAGCAGGGAGTAGGGGGCAAAGGGGCCAGCAGGAGTTAAGGGGGCCAGCAGGGAGTAGTAGGCAAAGGGGCAGCAGGGGGTAGAGGGGTAGCAGGGAGTAGGGGTGCCAGTATAAGGTAGAGGGGCAGCAGGGGGCAGTGGGGCCAGCATTAGGTGGAGGGGCAGCAGGGGGCAAAGGGGCTGCTGGGGTAGATGAGTAGCAGGGGGTAGAGGGGCAGCAGGGGATAGGGGGGGCAGCAGGAGCTAGAGGGACAGCAGGGAGTATGGGGCAAAGGGGCAGTAGAGGGTATAGGGGCTGTAGGGGTAGGGGCTGTGGTAGGTATAGGGGTTGTAGTGGGCTGCAGGGGGTAGAGGAGTAGCAGGGGGTAGAGGGGCAGTAGGGAGGCAGCAGAGGGTAGAGGGGCAGTATGAGGTGAGGAGCAGCAGCATGGGGACAGCAGAGGGTCTACTGGGGGTAGAGGGGCAGTAGGGAGGCAGCAGGGGGTAGAGGGGTGGGGGGGAACCAGGGGGTAGAGGGGTGGGGGGCAGCAGAGGGTCTACTGGGGGTAGAGAGGCAGTAGGGAGGCAACAGGAGGTAGAGGGGTGGGGGGCAGTAGGGAGTAGAGGGGCAGTATGGGGTGAGGAGCAGCAGGGGGACAGCATAGGGTCTACTGGGGGTAGAGGGGCAGTAGGGAGGCAGAGGGGTGGGAGGCAGCAGGGGGTAGAGGGGCAGTATGGGGTGAGAAGCAACAGAGGGTCTACTGGGGGTAGAGGGGCAGCAGGGAGTAGGGGGCAAAGGGGCAGCAGAGGGTAGAGGGGCTGTAGGGGTAGGGGCAGTAGGGGGTAGAAGGAAGAGGAGCTGCTGGATGAAGAGGAGCCTTACCTTTGGCCAGAGGGGTGAATCCTTCTCCCAGCAGCACTGGAGCATGCTGTCTCTCACTGAAGTGCTGCCTGTAACACAGATCAGGCAGCTCCGCATGGCTCCCTGACCTTTTGACACATGATGTCATTTCCTCTATCAGGAGCCGCACGGAGCTGCCTGATCAGCACTACAGACAGCTCTCCTGCTCTGCTCACCAGTCAGGCACAGTGAGAGACAGCATAGTGGGTCTTTAGGAGGGCCCTTTAGCTGTCTCTTACTGTGCCTGCCCGAACATGGGGGATATGTATTTTGTAACAGGGGCCCGTGGAGTGCCGTGCGGGCCCCTGACTGACTGCATGCAGGCTGGGGAGATTGTTTAACTCCCCAGCCCAGCTATTACTTTCATGCACGGCAGGCAGGCGGGCGGGCCCCCTAGAGCCTCGGGCCCTCGGTCCATGACCGATTTGCCCGAGTGCTCAGTCCGCCCCTGTCAGGATATTGGATGACATACTATCTAATCTCTAAATCTAACTGATTATTACACAAAAAAGGAGAAAAGAAAGGGGGAGAAACAGGAGAATGCAGTCAATAGCTTATCTCCTTTCAAATAGCATTATCGATAATATAAAACAAAATCAAATCTATATAGATTATCATGTTTGTATCCTACAAAGGCTTAAAGTTAACTGAAAAGAGAGGTCAAATCATGAACCAAAGGACTTACATAGAGATTAAACTAACTCAAAAGAAATGTTATATTGTAATTGAAGGGAAAGAAAAACAGCACTAAGTCTAAATATGTCACATATATATAATATCTAGTGTATAAAATGTCACTATATATGGAAAACTGAATTATCCTCTATCTGCAACCTGTGGCAAACATAGCCACTTCTGGACACTTAGGGTGAATATTTTGTTAACTGTTTATATGCTCATTTTATATGCAGTGTGTAGCATTCGTCTAAATATACTATATCAGTTATGTTTTTTTTATGTAAAACTGTATATTTTGCTGTACGGAGAGATAATGTGATTAACAGTGCATTCTTGCACAATTATCTCTCCTGAACAGCAAGGCATGCTGGGAAACAACCTTGCAGGCTAAGTTCCCCCACACAGTCCTCTGTAGTAAAACCCCTGCAATGTCATTCAGGAAACCCCTTGCATGGGGACTTGCATAAATACTGTGACTGTGGAATAAAATGACAGTTGACAGTTGGCTCCCAGACTATGTGTCGGCTAGTCCTTGGGGAAGAGGGATTATTAATATGCTGCCTGTGTTTTACCTGCTTTATCCTGACTACCAGCGGAGATACCGTGGATTATACTGCTACTCCGCTACATACATGTAATGTCATTTTAAGTGTATTTTAAGATTAATATATGTACTTATATTAACATTAAAGTACATTACGTATCACGTTACATATATATAAGATGTATATATATGAGATATATAATATATATATATATATATATATATATATATATATAAATACATTTATTTTATTTGAAAACATGTTTAATTATTTTTTTTTACATTTCCCACCAGCAGGGGAACTGTCTGACATTTCAGACAGTCCCCCTTCTGGCATATCCACAGCCAGGGGGCCTGATTTGCTGGGGGAGGGCTGCCTGGGCTGTCAGGCAGCCCTCCAGAGGAGGATCGCGGCGGATGTAAGTCATGCAGACCTCCAGGGGCTGCAAACCATTATGGCATTCTATGCCGCCGCAACGGCTTTAAAGCCCATTTAAAGAGGGACAGCATAGAACGCCGTAACGGTGTTAAGGGGTTAACTTGTTAGCTATAGCTTGAAAATGTTTAGAAAATCTACAATTGTAAGGTAGAAAAGTAAAAAGATGACAGAATGAAATACTGAGTTGAGGCAGGACAGAATGATTGAAGAGAAATTAAGAGAAATGAGATGTACAGGATTACTGAATCAAGCTAATTTGCACGATGCGGCCACGCACCTGGAACATTTACTGCATGCAATGCATTGTGGCATTAGCATATGTATAACTGATAACTATACACAAATCAACCAACAGAGGGCATGTACATTTTAGAATAGATTACAAGGAAGGTCTGCTTCAATGTAAAGTTAAACATTTGATTGACACCTTTGTAACAGAGTCTTTGTCGGAACCAGGTACATTGAGGGAAGGAAGAAGCCATCTGAAAAAAAGCTTTCTTGAATTGGATTTCATTCTTTAAAACATGCTTTTGAACTATTGTCATGGGGCTTAGAAGAGACTGTCAGAAAAAAGAGTTGAGAAGGAAATAGTGAGCGTAAGCATTTTGGGATTGGTTGTATAAATGCTCTGGCACAGCTTAAAGACGGTGGTAAAAAAAAGGTCTCTGGATTGATTTACTTCTGGTCTGTTAGTTTGCCAATATTGATGTAGCATTGGATGAATTGTGTTCCACGGAGTGGAGACAAACAGTCTCACTTCCCAGCGGCAGTGTAAGTTCCAGGGAGAGAAGCGTATTGTCTTTCCTCACCAGCGGCAGTGCAAGTTATTTGGAGTGGAGACAGACGGTCTCACTCCCCAGCAGCAGAATGAGTTACAGGGAGGGGAGACAGCTTGTCTCACTTCCCAGCGGCAGAGTGTGATCCAGGGAGGGGAGAGAGTCGGTCTCACTTCCCAGCGGCAGTAAGTACAACAGGGAGCGGATAGTTTCTTCCTCCCTCCCCAGTGGCCCTGTGTATCCCTGAGAGAGGAAAATTGCGCCCTCCCTCCCCATCTACAACTTGGTGCATCAGGAATGGATTATAGCAGTCTCCCTTTCCAGAAGGACCATGGATGTACAAACTGGACCTTGTGGCAGGAGGCCATTTGTATAACTGAACCTTTTGGGAAAGGTCACCAGACTAACACAGACCCAGACCGATTAAAGGTCTGGGGTCTGGTTAGTCTCCCCGGGAGGGGAAAGATATGTGACACCAGTCACCATCACTGGGAGCAGAAGGACACTTTCCTAAATGTTTCTATGTCCCCCTGTAGTCATTATAGGTGCAGGGTGGTTATAATTTTTGTATATTGTTAATTATTTTGTGTGCTCTCCTGTCCTGCGGATGTTGTTACCAACGAGTGGATTTGGCTATGGAGCCTGTAAAGTGCCTTCTGTTGGCAGCAACAGCAATATGCATGTTAGGTTGGTGAAGAATTCTTTAAAAGCATTTGTTTGCCATGGACTCCTATACATTTTTCAATCTCTGGTTTCGTCTGTACCTCAGCAGTACTGGGAAGCCCAATTGAATACACACACACACAGGTTGCTGATTCAAAAGGACTACGAATTGAATTGTAACACACATCTGTATATGACTTGAGCATTATACAAGTCCCTTATTGGATCATCCAATAGGGTACTAACACACAGTTCTTAAAGGAGCTTACAGGAAATAGGGGTGTGGGTAGTAACACACATTTTTGCAGCCTACAGGATATGGGGGGGGGGGGAGGTAAATACAATACTAACAGATGGTCACTGCCATATACAGAAAGGATACCTAATGTATAGGAATGTATAGCAACACCCTGTCTACAATGAACTGTACCTTATTAGTCTAGGGGCTTATTCACTAACATGTTAAAAATCAAGAAGCATAAAAAAAATAATAACATGCTATCAATGCACTACCTGAATAACAATAGCAATAATTTGCATATTCAAGTAGATTTGTATATTGCTAATTCTGCAGGCAGGAGAGATATTTTGTGTTGGTTATTGACTTCCCCACCCCCTTGTATATATGTTATTGTGTTATTATAATTCCATGTATGTTTTTTTATATGTTTTGATTATTTGTATTTTTATTGAATTGTCACCATACGTTACATGTAAAGAGCATTTGGGCCAGTCCCAAGAAAAAATAAAGTTTTGCATGTTAGTTCCTTTTGGATTGGTGTCCTCTGTGGATTTTTAGGGACTCCCAGCCACAGAGTTGTCGTACCTGTTGGCTGGCTGGATGATACCTTTAGTCCTGGGATAAATCAAGAGAGCTAGGCCTGGGATCCACAAGTGCCTTTATAAAGGCAATAGAAGTCACATTGCAGGCAGAGGTGGATACCTGCCTGGAAGAAAGACTGCAGCGGAATAGGCAGAGGGGGCGATACCAAACTGGAATGAGAGCTGCAGCCTAGTCAAGCCACGGCCACTGAGGCCAAGAGCGTTAATTTCCCCCGGTTCCAGCTAGGAAGCGATCCTGGGTGGCGGTACCCATCCGGGGTACAGGGAGCTCCACTAAATAGATTATAGAACTTACTGTGATATGCATTAAAGCATTTGTCTATCACTTTAGGAGTGAGATGCAAATCTTTGTTGTCCAATATCCTAGTAATTTTATTTGAAGTGGTTCTCTCTCCCAGTCTTTGGGATAACAGCTTGTTATTACATGATTACCAATACTGTAATTCTTTAATCTTAGTCTTGTCGAAATGTTTGTGTTTTCTAATATTTTTCTATTATTTGTTTTTGAATCTCTGACAAATAGACCGAATAAGCCCTTTGCTAGCCCAGACATCAAATCAGCACTTTCATCTTTCCTATACTGAGTATTTAAACTTATTAAATTGCCTCTTATGGTAGATTTGAAGGCACAACAGTTATTAGAGTAGGAAGTATAATTACATGATTTTGCTATTTCATGACGAAAAGTCATGATTTTATGAAAGACAAGGAGGCGAGTATTGCTTAAGCCTTTCTTTACTGTCCACCAATAGCAGCAAAGAATACAACAGTAAGAAGAAATGGTAACCATAGTGCAGTGGCGTAGCGTGGGTTGTCAGCACCCGGGGCAAGGCAAGTAATTTGCGCCCCCTAACCCGTGGATTTTTAGACACACACACACTAACAGACACACACACACACACTAACAGACACACACACACTAACAGACACACACACACACTAACAGACACACACACACTAACGGACACACACACACACTAACAGACATACACAAACACTCACATTTTTAACACATATTTTTTTTTTAAATGTAACCCCCCCAGCATCCTTACCTTTGGAAATGCTGGGGAGGGGGTTCTCTTCCTCCCTGGTGGTCCAGTGGCTGCTGGGCGGGCGGCATTGACATCATATTCCGGCTCCCAGCCTCACTCTGCGGCGCGCAAGGGAGCTGAACAGACAGCTCAGAGGAAGTGCTCCCTCGCCGGCCGCCCACCAATGCCGCCCGCCCAGCCTAGCAGCCCGCCGGCATGTCTGTTAGCCGCAAGGCTAACAAGACATTTGCCTTGGGCATTTGGGGGCGGCTTTTTTTGCCGCCCCATGGAAAATGCCGCCCAAGGCAAATGCCTTGTTTGCCTCACGGCTAATAAGACCCTGGCGCCCCCCCAGATGTTGCGCCCGGTGCGGCCGCCCCCCCCTGCACCCCCCACGCTACGCCTCTGCCATAGTGATAGGCCACACCCATACCAAGTCCCAGTATAATAGTCAGCACATCACCACACATTTCCTCTTTCTTTGGAGATGCGAGACAATAACAACAAAACAGGAACGATGAAACAGTCCAAACCAAATAGAACATGCGATCCGAAATCCAGCCGGACTCCGATCAGGAACTGGGACCGATTCATCAGTAAACAACAGTGAGGGACATCACAGCATTGTCCACAAACTTCCTGGCCACTTGGTGAAGCCGAGAGAGAAGTGCTGAAGACCCTTGATCAACAAGGAATCAACCTGTGAAAACACAAAAGAAAGGAGCCGAACGGTTAAATCGGTACTTGAACCAAAGTGCGCATGCCAGGAAATGTTTTAACTAGACAGAAACAACACAGTGTGCATAATTCATCATAGGCATTTCTAATAATTACCTAATATGAACAGGTTAATAAACGGTTGAAACTATACAAAACCCAGAGCGCATAATGAATACCTACCAACCCTGGAAAACCTTCAGGAGAGAATAAACAACCGGGTGGGGTAAATCAGTAAAATAACTATGAAGGGTGGGACAATACTCGCCTCCGTGTCTTTCATAAAATCATGACTTTTCATCATGAAATAGCAAAATCATGTAATTTTATGTCAAGACACGGAGGCTCATATTGCAAGTTTAAAGCTTATCAATAACTGGAGAAAAAGCGTGAGGCAAAGGTCAAAAGTAAAACTCGCGAAAAGTGGATTCACGGGACCAGTCGGCCATTCTCATCAGGTCTTCCAGACGTGCACCTGAATTCACCATGGACGTGGCCGATGCCCTTCGGGCTGAGTGGGCACCAAAGATGGACGTATCCACGCCGGCCAGAGACATCACCCATTTCACCCAGCGAGCCAATGTAGTACTGGACACAGGGGAGAAGGGGCAACGAAGCGATAGAAACAGCTGGGGAGACGACGTAGCTCGATGTGCGCTCATTCGAAGTTCATATTAGGGCTGGAGTACCAGGGAAGCTTGGATAAGAAACCGATCGAATAGCGGTCTTGGTGCGTCTGGAGATGTTAAACGTCTCCCCGTCCGGAGTGAAAGACCTAGCTCTGCATTAGGCGGCCAGGAGGAGAATAGCGACAAAACGCAGGAGACTTCCCATGTAGATGAGTAACAAGGTCTAGGGGGGCGCGACAGGCGTGAGCCCCTTAGTAATCAGCACACTAACGGATGTTGGCCTGCTGGGCAGCCGTCAAATCCTTGGTGAGCCGAGGAGATTGCCGATCTGTATGAATTAATCGTGCAATATGCTCGACCAGCTTCGAACAGCGAAGTCAGGAATAGGAGGATCGCAGTCACAGGTGCAGAAATGGGATCCAAGTTCCTAGTTGGGCACCAGCCAGTCCAAGCTCTCCAAGCGGTCCCATATGCTCGTCTAGTCCCGGGAGCCCATGCGTCAGCCAGGAGGCGTCGAGTTGCATCCGAAACCCCTTGGATTTCCCAGGGACTCCCGAAATCCTCCACGCGAGCAGTATTAACGACCCATCCCCCAGGAGGGGATGCTGGAGGCCGATGGGTCCAGGAGGAGGTTCGGTTTAGACGGCAGCAGTCTGGGCACGTCTACCGCCAGTTCCAGGGAGTTGTGGGAACTTGGATTGGGTCCCCCAGAATGGGGTTAGTAGGATCAGGTCGGCCATTTGGCGGCGAACTTGGAGCAGGACCCGAGGTATCATAGCAAACGGGGGGAAGGCGTAGAGGAGTGAGCCAGTCCAGTCTTGTAGGAAGGCGTCCACTGCCTCCGCGGTTGGATCCGGGCGCCAGCTGTAGAACCGGGGTAGTTGGGTATTGAAACTGGACGCGAAGAGGTCGATGGCAAAAGGACCCCATATGGACGAAATAGCGGAGAATACTCCCACATCCAATCTCCAATCGCTGTTGTCCGACAGATAGCATGAACTCCAGTCCGCGTTTACACTGCCCGCAATGCAGATAGCCCTCTGCACCCAACCACGGAGTTCCTCCAGGTCAACCTGCTGGTTCTTGGCTCTGGCGATTTCAGCCAGATCAAACAGTTTGGCCAAAGGGCCAAATATGTTGAGATGTTTATCCTTGCATGATTTAAGTGCTGAATCTAGACCCTTGCGGGGATTCCAACCCATTTTAGAGAGGAATTGGGTCATCTTAGGGTCCACTACAGGTGTCTCACAGACTTTGCTAGGTACCAATGGTCTTGGGCATTCCGCCCTAAGTTTATTACACACCGCCTTACTTAGGGGGCTTCGTACCCAGTTTTCAAGGTACCGTGCCACATGGTCTGCTGGGAGCCTTTCCGCTGACCTCGGATGATGGAGAGCATCCGGGTCAAACATGGGATCCCCGGACGGATCCATGAGGGTGGAGCCCGCAGTAGCGGAGGAGTCGCTCCTAGGGCCACTCGCAACCACCGCGGAGTGAGCAGGGCCAAAAGGGTCAGATTTCTGCCCACAAAATTTGTCATCAGAGTCACCCACAGACTCAGCGTCAGCCTCCTCACTAGACCCGATTTCTGAGTCGGGGTCGCTCTCTTTTTGTGCTCTAGCACATTTCCACTGCCGCACCTGTTCTGCCTGGTGCGGAAAGGCTCTTTTGCGTGACATAGGCACGCTGTCATGGGTGGCTATAGTCACACCAGTCATGTTGGTTCTGGAGGCTGGGAGATTTGAGCGCCTGGATTTGGCAGTAGCCTTTTTTGGTGCCTCCCCTATAGGGTCAGTAGCCGGTAGCGCTAAGCGTGTCGGCGTGGCCGAACCTTCTGCGGCCAAAGAGCGTGCAAGTAAGGCCTGTGATATTGTCTGGGAGAGGACAGAGGACATGGAGCCCATAGCAGCCATAATGGCGTCAGAGACTGAGCGCTGTAGCGCCAGGGACTGGGTCTCATCAGACAGGGGCATAGGGTCCCCAACAGAAGAAGGAGAAGCCAGATTGGAAAATGGGTTATCTAAAACCTGGGGTATGTCCATCTCCCTAGGGGAGGAGGGGCTGGCAGGCACTTTAGATCTGGTAGTGCTGTGAGATATTCCCCAACAAAAACTTAAACAACAATATAACCAGTATGGGATAGAGCAGAGGAGACTAGCAGGAGTTAATCACCCCAAAGTAGTATAACCTAAGAGGGATAAATAGATGAAAGTAATGAATAGGAAACAGGCGAATACACTGAACGTTCGAATGAAAATTAGCCGAACGCGGCAAAACAGACAAATGAAGCTAAGTGTAGAAAAAACAAACGAACGGCATATGTTCATGAAGAATCTACCGAACTGGTTAGAATTCTTATATGAAAACAGCCGAACAGGACGGAAAACAGGCGCAAAATGGCGCCAAAGAAACGGAGAGAAGGAGAAAATGGAGTCAAAGGGTAGTGAGGAAAGATATAATGAGATAAGGTAGTAATCAAAAGAAGCAAGTGAGCCTGGATAACACACAGAATAAAACATAGGGAAGGTCTGGAACCCTGGGCTCAAAGGTAACCAACATAATATATAGTATAAAACAAGCATGTAATAAAACACAGAAAAAAATCCTTAATAACTGGATAAATGAAAGCAGACAGGAATTATCAACAAAAGGAGTAATAGATGTTCAAATAACAATAAATAACTCCTATAAACAACCAGAAATCAATAAGAGAATAGTAGTATGTATGAGAGAAAATTTGTCATGTACTTATCTTTGAGGAAATGTGTGGGGATGTGCTGACTATTAGACAGGGTCTTGGTATGGGGACTTGGTATGGGTGTGGCCTATCACTATGGTTACCATTTCTTCTTACTGTTGTATTCTTTGCTGCTATTGGTGGACAGTAAAGAAAGGGTTAAGCAATATGAGCCTCCGTGTCTTGACATAAAATTTGTTTTGTTTTCTTCATACAGAGTACATTCATTTTTTAAGAATTGCTAGATATTTAGAAATATAGAGTAAAGTGTCACTCATCCACAAAGTATTAATATTCTATTGAAATGGATGCTTTCTAGAGGCGGTACCTACTTCAGAGTGGTGAGAATCCCCAGAGTCTAAACCGTGTGGATGTCTAAGCAGAACATACCCTGCTGAAGTCATAACATGAGGGGAAGCTGGAGGTGCAGATGGTGCATATTCAGACTAGGAGTCTGTGAGCATATGTTTATCATTTGTATGTATGGGGGGCTGTTTGTGGCCTTAATGTGTGCATTGTGTTTATGGGGGAGACTATGCTGTGTGCGTGAGGGGTTACTTTGTGAGTGTAAGGGTTAATGTCTGTTGGGTGGTTTCCGTGTGAGTATGAGGGTTACTGTATGTGGGTGTCTGTGTATGAGGGTGACTCTGTGTATGAGGGTGACTCTGGCAAAATTAGTGTAACAGGGTTACTATGTGTAAGTGTGGTGACAGGATGACTGTGTGTGAATATGTGTTTCCAATCTGTTTGGTCCCCAGGGCCTCACCGTTCACAGAGGGTGCCAGACCAGGTCTCACTGAGCAGCCCTAAACAAATCTGGGGTGAAGCTGAGCAAAAACAAAAACAAAAACAAAAATTGAATCCGATATCAGATTGCATAACTTGAATCTTTACTGATTTTGTGTGTTTATTATTGTATACATTTGTTAATAGTTACACAGTTTAATCTACGTAAACTCTTTTTATTTTATAGGATCATGGTTTCCAGCCCTTGCCAGATTAGGTAACAGTGGATCCATAAATGCATGGAGTGTGGAGAGTATGAATTCTTGGATTCAGGTACTTGTTAAACTATGTCAACTAAAATTCTAGATTTTTCTAACTTTAGTGGCATAAAGTTACAATTTCAATAAGACAGGAAGCAAGTATTATGCTTTAAGTTTCTTTACTACCCAGATAGCATAATGAAAAATATTAAAGGGATGCTATAGTCACTAAAACAACTTTAGCTTAATAAAGCAGTTTTGGTATATAGATCATGCCTCTACAATCTCACTGCTCAATTCTCTGCCATTTAGGAGTTAAATCACTTTGTTTATAAACCCTAGTCACACCTCCCTGCATGTGGCTTGCACAGTCTTTTTAAACACTTCCTGTAAAGAGTCCTCTAAAGTTTATCCTTCCTTTTTGCAAGTTCTGTTTAATTTTGATTTTCTTGCAAGTTCCCCTGCTATGGTAGTAGCTTGCTAAACACTGCAAGAGCCCCCTGTATGTGTTTAAAGATCAATTTACAGAGAAAGAGATACAATTGTTTGAGGTAAATTACATCTGATTAAAAGTAAAACCCGTTTTTTTCATGCAGGCTGTGTCAATCAGAGCAAGGGAAGGTGTAATAAGGGCTGCATAAACAAAAACAAAAATGGCAGTGGATTGAGCAGTAAAACCTGAGATGCATGATCTATACACTAAAACTGCTCCTTTAAGTTTAAATTGTTTAGGTGACTATAGTGTTCCTTTAATACAGCGCAAACAAACACAAAATGGAATTAAAATGCAGGTAAGGTTGCTGCCAACAGGTATCCCACCATAATAAACAGGAACACAATGAATCAGGAAATGTTATTAAATGCTTGAGTGAACAAAACATTGTTGGCAAGGTATGAAAAATAATTCTCACCCGGAGGAAGGAGGGACATTTGACGCACGTTGCGTCAACGTCGTGAGGCGGGGTAAATATATCATTCAAACTCCTCTAAAAAGTTGAGATTCATCGGAATTGAGCATATCCCACAGATCCAAAGGAGAGGTGATTGGGATATGAAATTGAGACAACAAGAATCCGACTGGATTTATAGACTTAAGACCCTCTCACCTGCAGGGCTGAACGAGGGTTTTTCATTTGCCGCATTTGTGTGATCACTCTCTATGTTAGATGTGAGACATAGTAAGGAAATCCCTACTAAGTCCGTATATATGGATAGTAGGTTGAACATTTGTATATAGTTACTGTTCATTTAAATGTATACACCACTGATTGTGGTTTTTTTTTTGTTACTTTAGTTACTTGTATCGGTGCTAACCTCCAAACTCTGATGTGAAATATAAAACAGCGTATTGACCAATTAGACAGTTTTTAGTATTAATTTTTCTTTCTACTTTGAAGGTAATAACTGATATGCTGAATTTTTAATAACTTTCAGCTTAATACAGCTGATTTGGAGCCTTCATGGTTCATTGAATAACCGTAGGAGTAATTATAATATTACCTATTATTTGGAAGTTTGGGTAAACTAATGAATCTATGTCTACACTAATAGCAAGATTGATACACAGTAGTACGATTATTTCAACAACAGTGTTTACTTTAGTTAGCAGGTCAACATTTATTAACAAGCTCTCATGGTTCGCGTATTATTTGAGGGGAGATTCCGCTCTATTAATATGTGAACTACATGATTGTTTAAGTTTTGTAATATTCTCTCCCCTTACCTCACTACCATCCTCCGGGGTTTCAGAGGATGATGAGAGGGGGAGTATCATTCTCGACATTTGAAATTTGTAGTGTCCAATCGGGATCATTCTAGTGGGAGGTCTTTAGGTGGTGCAATTTTCGTCACTAGGTGACGTGATCATACCACTCCCACTTCACATGACTAGTCTCCCCATGTGGGCATTGTCCAATTAGCAGATCCTGCTGTCGACAGACGTCGTATCAAATCAGGGTTGGTGCCTTCCGACTAGTGACCAATCAGAAGGCAGTAAATACGGCAGTATAAGCACACGTGGGGCACACACAGCAGACGATAATTTACAAGTTGATTGCTACAATGTGTATATAAGCGGATACAAGGTTATGCCAAAGTTTATTGCTCCTGACGACGGCGTGTTAGAACGCCTACATTTCTTTTCTTTTTCTTTTGCTTTGTTCATTTTGGTAGCACTTATTTAAGTTAATTCGTTTTTAGCTATCTGAACAGGAAGGGAGAGGGTTACAGGTAGGCACTTGTGATTTATCACAGTGCCGAGGTATAAAGGAATAGGACACTTTTATTAGTGGTCTTTGCTTGGGCTTGGGACTTGGGGAGGTTATTCCCTTTTTAGGAGGTATTCATATATATCCCTCAATTAGCCCAGTGACGCATGTCTTTCCTCTACTGACCTGTTTTTTCTATTCTATAGCTTTGATTTAATGTCACCTAGGCTTGCATAGTATTTTTGGAATAGCCTGGGCATTTTTTAGCTGGATAGTAGTCTGGGTCTGGATGTGCTCTGACACATCTTTTCCTTTACCCTGGTCTCCCCATTTTTTCCTGTTTATTTTATACTGTTTTCATCCTTAGGACTATTACAGGTAGGGACTCCTTCCCATTTATTACTCTTCTGTTTAGGACCTCACGGTCTTTTTCTTTTCATATATTGTACACTGTGGGTTATTCCCCATCTAGGAAGAGTAATCTAGGGCTTTTTAAACACTGATCCATGGGCCAAATTAGTGTCTTCATACTTATTTTCATTTTTAGAATGCTACTAGTTTGTGGTTTCTGCAAGTGTGAAAAATGGTCAGGTAAGTTAATATACGGCACATGACAGTTCTGGGTGGTCTGACCGTTCGGTTGTTTGTTCCGTATATGAAGTGTTCAGTATACTGAATAATTCAAGGCAGTACAATTAAAATAAACTGAATTTTTTAACAGGGTGCAATTCATGGAGAAGGCATCCGTCACAGTGCTCCCTCCTTGTGGAACACTCCGGCAGACCCTGTTTGACCTTTTTCAGGTCAACATGGGGGTGTCCGGGGTTAGGTCAGTTAGTGAGCTCCCCGTCAGCATTGCCATTCAGCTTCCCGGGTCGGTAGTGGATGGTGTAATTGTAGCTTTGCAGGGCCAAGCTCCACCGTAGTAATTGGTTATTGTCCCATTCGACCCGGTTAAGCCAGACCAACGGGTTGTGGTCAGTGATCAAGGTGAACTCTTGTCCATATAAATAGGGAGTCAAGGTTTGAATGCCCAAACCAACGCCAAGCATTCTCCACTGCCGCGTAGCTCACCTCCCTAGGTAGCAGTTTTCGGCTGAGATATGCGACAGAGTGCTCTCCTCCATCTTCTCCCACTTGGCTTAAAACTGCCCCCAGTCCGAACATGGAAGCGTCTGTGTGGACAATAAAACGTTTGTTAGGGACTGGGGCAGCCAAGACTGGATCATTCACTAGCACTTGTTTAATGGACTGGAAAGTGACTTCACATGCGGGAGACCACAGGACCTGCCTTGGTAGACTCTTTTTCGTCAGGTCAGTTAGAGGTTTAGAACTGTAGTCTGGTACGAAGTGCCTGTAGTACCCAGCTGTCCCTAAGAAGGCCAAAACCTGGGTCTTGGTGCGGGGTGTGGGCCAGTTAGCGACTGCTTCTATCTTAGCGGGTTCTGGCTGTTGCTTCCCACACCCTACCTGATGTCCCAACTATTGGACCTCTGCCAGTGCCGAGATGGCACTTATCTGGCTTAAGAGTCAGGCCTGCTGCCCAAATGTTGTCTAGGACTACCCCTACACGAACTAAGTGTTCCTCCCAGGACTCACTGTACATCGCAATGTCACCCAGGTACGCACAGGCGAAATCCTGGAAGCCATCAAGGAGCCTATGGGCCCTGTGATAACCCATGTTTAAAAGTACTGTTTCTGCCCCTTGGACTTTTAACTGGAACAGATTTAAACATGTGGCGGCAGCCATCTTAAATTGTCCAGCGGTGTTTTGTTGTAGAGTGTATGGAACTGTTTTGGACATGGGACCATGTGTACGGTGGGGTAAAAATAAGACTTCCAGGAAATTCCTGAACCCCTAAACCGATCTGGGTGATTTTTGGATATGTTGTTCACCCAGATCGGGGCTATCAGGGGATGTGGGATGTGGGGATATGTTGTATTTTAGGGTACTTTTGGGGGTTTGTAAAAATGTATGTTTTTTTCTGTTTAGAGTTAATTGAGTAAGCCCATTTTAATTGAGTAAGCCCAAGTCTTTGTTAATTGTATTACAGGCAGAGGGGAGGTATTGTGTGCTATAAGTGGGAGTGTCAGACATTGTTGTATTGTTCTGATGGTTTGTGTCCTTTGTGTGCCTGTGTTCCATCAGGTCCAGGGGGTGTGCCTCTGGCCTGAGGAATTGCATATAAGCAAACCTGTACCAATAAAGCCTCAGACTTGTTCTACCCTTCATGAAGTCTTGGCTCATGTTTGGGGGATTGGAGAACTACCTACACTCTGGGGATTGCTATAATCACTATACTCCCCAGAGTATAATCACTAGCTCTTGTAAGAGCTGTTCCTGTTCCTGCTCTCTGGACTAAGAGAGGTCTACCTACGGGAAGCTGGATCCTGGTCTTGGGTCCAGAGTGGGTGGAAGACGGCGAGATCCCAACAAAGCTGCAGCGGTTTGTGGGGTCTGCGGTGGTTATGGTGTTTAGTGGAGTGCTTGGAGCAATCGGGAAGCACTAGGATCATCCGTCAACAGAAGGTACCCAGTCGGGGTGCCAGGCGATCCATTACACCTGGGTTTCCCTCCCAAACTCCTCTGAGGTGTCCCAGTCTTACAGGGTCGGGTCTACTGTCATAGTCAGGGGTTCAGCCCTTACCGGAGTCTCCACAACGCTTGTGATTCGGCTTCCAGGTAATGCAAGGTATAAGAAAGGTAGGAGGCCGCGCCCCAAACAATATATGTAGAAATATATACGTACAAAAACTTTCTAAAGTTGTACACACAGTTGACCTCAAAGATAAAATCAAAAAATATAATAGTGCAGTACAGTATATCTGGTGAATAGGTAGTGAAGTAATCGTATGTGGTTATCACTAAATATGTACCGAACTGTTCGCCGGCGAATAGTTCCCGGCGAACATAGCGTGTTCGCGTTCGCCGCCGCGGGCGAACACATGGGCGGTTCGATCCGCCCCCTATTCGTCATCATTGAGCAAACTTTGACCCTGTGCCTCACGGTCAGCAGACACATTCCAGCAAATTAGCAGCAGACCCTCCCTTCCACACCCTCCCACCTCCCTCCCAGCATCCATTTTAGATTGATTCTGAAGCTGCATGCTCAGTGAGAGGAGGGAAAGTGTAGCTGCTGTTCATTAGATAAGGAAATGGATAGCTAGGCTAGGGTATTCAGTGTCCACTACAGTCCTGAAGGACTCATCTGATCGCTGCTGTAAGAACAGCACCCCAAAAAGCCCTTTTTAGGGCTAGAACATCAGTCTGCTTTTTTTTTTTTTTGCTGTGTAATGTAATTGCAGTTGCCTGCCTGCCAGCTTCTGTGTCAGGCTCAGTGGATACTGTGCACATTTGCCCAGTGCCACCACTCATATCTGGTGTCACAATAGCTTAAGCTTGACATTTAAAAATATTTTTTTTTCACTGTAATAGATTGAAGAGCAGTTAGTTGTCTGCCAGCTTCTGTGTCAGGCTCAGTGGATACTGTGCCCATTTGCCCAGTGCCACCACTCATATCTGGTGTCACAATAGCTTAAGCTTGACATTTAAAAACCCAAAAACTTTTTTCACTGTAATAGATTGAAGAGCAGTTAGTTGTCTGCCAGCTTCTGTGTCAGGCTCAGTGGATACTGTGCCCATTTGCCCGGTGCCACCACTCATATCTGGTGTCACAATAGCTTAAGCTTGACATTTAAAAAGAAAAACATTTTTTTCACTGTAATAGATTGAAGAGCATTTAGTTGTCTGCCAGCTTCTGTGTCAGGCTCAGTGGATACTGTGCCCATTTGCCCAGTGCCACCACTCATATCTGGTGTCACAATAGCTTAAGCTTGACATTTTAAAACCTGGTGTCTGGTGTTTCTATAGCGTGCTTTTACAAAGAAAAAAGTTTTTCAGTGTAAGCTAATAGCAGTCAGTGTCCTTAAAGCGTGTGTCAGGCCTTCAGCGTGTGCTCTGCCAACCTCAGCAAGTGTAATTTGCCACTCATATCTGGTGTCTGTATAGCGTGCTTTTATATGAAAAAAAGTTTTTCAGTTTAAGCTAATAGCAGTCAGTGTTCTTAAAGCGGGTGTCAGGGCTTCAGCGTGTGCTCTGCAGACCTCTGCCAGTGTACTTTGCCACTCATATCTGGGGTCACAATAGCGTGCATTTAAAACCCAAAAACTTTTTTCACTGTTATAGATTGAATAGCAGTTAGTTGTCTTCAAGCGGGTGTGTCAGGCCTTCAGTGTGTGCTCTGCAGACCTCTGCCAGTGTACTTTGCCACTCATATCTGGTGTCACAATAGCGTGCATTTAAAACCAAAAAACGTTTTTCACTGTTATAGATTGAATAGCAGTTAGTTGACTCCAAGCGTCTGTGTGTCAGGCCTGCTCATCTGCCCACAGTCAGGTGTCTGTCAAGGACATGTTTGAGCATAAGAAGAATGTCAGAAAGTCACCCCCATGCCCGGTGTCTGACAGCTGGCGTGTCTGTACTATTAGCCCGCCAGCTTTTACCATACAAGCTGGTGGAGTCTGAGGCGTTCAAAAAATTTGTAGCTATTGGGACACCGCAGTGGAAGGTACCCGGACGAAATTTCTTTTCACAAAAGGCAATCCCCAACCTGTACTCGATTGTGTAAAAGGAAGTAATGGCATGTCTGGCACACAGTGTTGGGGCAAGGGTCCATCTGACCACTGATACCTGGTCTGCAAAGCATGGTCAGGGCAGGTATATCACCTACACTGCGCATTGGGTAAACCTGCTGACGGCTGCCAAGCATGGAATGCGTGGCTCTGCAGAGGAGTTGGTGACACCGCCAAGACTTGCAGGCAGGCCTGCTGCCACCTCCTCTACTCCTCCTACTCCATCCCATATGTTCTGGGCAACCTGGAGGGTCAAGGTGGCAATCCTTTCCTTCGTACACCCGGAAGGCCTGAGTATACCCAGTTTCGCTATCACAGAGCTTATACATCTTTACACCATACCTAGAGCGCTTGGAAGGAACATACTGCTTGAATCCCAGCCTTCCCTTATACTTCATCAGGGATTCATCCACACATATATTCCTTATCTAACTACTTAACTATGTACAATGTGGGTGTTTGTTCCGTTATGCCCTGTAGATTGTTTAACCTCAGCTTGGTATACCTCAATGGCTGTTGGCTGTTGTACCATGGTGTTTGGAGTGGTTGTCTCTCTGCGTCAGAGCAGTTAGGTCTTAGGAGTGGTACTATTCATCCTTCGTGTATATATATATATGTGATATGTTATTGTTCTAACACGACCCCCTCCTCCTCCTTCCTCAGATACGCCTCCCATATGTTCCTGGCTTCCACTATGTGGTGTGGGGGGTGTAGCCGCTGGCAGGTTTTTGTTTCATATGCTAGGTTTAGGGAGATCTGTTGGAGAAGGCTAGATCTCTCCGGTGGCTGTTGTTTCCACCCTCTGGCTATTAATAAGTTGGCAGCAATCAAAATATGATATGTTAGGTCGGCATGTGCTTTTGGGAATGGGTCAATCGAGATGAAGAGTAGGGCATTTTCTGGTCTCAGGTTGGTTCTCATGACCAGTGCCCCCTCAACTGCCTTTCAGTATCCTCTGATGGCCGAGCAGGCCCACCAGATGTGGAGAATTGTGCCCTACTCTATTAAACATCTCCAGCAAAGTCTCGAGGTGTTGGGATATATGGTCGCTAGTCTAGTCGGTACCAAGTACCACCTATATTGTATCTTGTGCATTAGCTCTAGGTGGGATGCGCATCTGGATCTACCTTTATGGGCTATGAAGGCTTGGTTCCATTGTTCTTCTGAGAAGACTGTACTCAAATCCTTATGCCATGCCTCTCTGAATTTGTCTAGCTGCCGTGGTGGCTGTTGGGTAGGATTATTTGGAATTGCATACATGAGTGAAAGCGGTTTCTTGGGCATTGTTCTAGATTCGCATGCTTTCTCTATACAACGCGTGAGGGTCGGGGTTGTCAGGATAGTGGAGTTTGTCAGTGCTTCCCTTGGTTGTAGGTAGGAGAATATCGCTCTTTGTGGCAAATCGTAACTCTGTTGCAGGTCGGGGAATTGTCTCAGCTGTCCTTGATTATAGAGGTGTCTAACCAACGTGCATCGTCACTCGGTCCATAGTCGATGGTCAAATGTGGGATTCATCATGTGTATGCAGTATAGTGGTGTGGCCAGCGCCCATTTATATGTATAACCTAATTGTGGTTTAATCGTATCCCAGGTTTTCAGCAGGATTGCGGTAGTGGCCGATGTGTCTGGTAGTTTAGGGTGATGTCTATGTGGGACCCAGAATAAGTACCTAAGGCCCTTGGGGCAAGCCCACGTTGATTCCATGTCCACCCATTGTGGTGTGTTGTGGGCTGTGTGTGCCTGCAGGGCAGTGGTCATCAGCGCTGCCCTATAGTAGGTTCTTACCTCTGGTAGTCCTAGCCCTCCCTGCTCTAGGGGTTTGGTGAGTATGCTAGTGGCTACCCTGATTTTTTTGTGTGACCACACAAAGCTAGTGAGAGTCCTTTGTAGACGTCGCAAGTACGCATTGGGTAATGGGATCTGTAGCGTTCTAGTCAGGTATTGGAATTTTCGGCAGCAGCAG
The DNA here is from genome assembly GCF_036172605.1 of Pelobates fuscus. Classification (NCBI taxonomy): domain Eukaryota; kingdom Metazoa; phylum Chordata; class Amphibia; order Anura; family Pelobatidae; genus Pelobates; species Pelobates fuscus. Next base: position 129,891,750 of record NC_086325.1, read on the forward strand.
CTTCCCCTTTTTTTTTAAGAATTTGCCAGTAATCTTTTTTTGAAGTTGTTCCCCTCCTCTTGACACGATCAATGACCTGAGAGTCTCCGTAAGCAGGGTTGACCTGTTAGTCCCGTTTTCCATTCAAGTTGTGCATGATGTCCAGGCTAGGTTTCCAGGGACAAATGTTGTAGCCTGTTGAACGAGGTGACCTTGCTCGGGTCCCAGGTGTGCGGTTCCTAAAATCGCTGCCATATACACGTCCACTGATAGGAGACACAACAGGTATTAAACTGATAAGAATAGTACTACTAAGTTAACACACCTTATAATAACGCAGAGAGAGGCAACGCAGAGAGAGGAGTCTGAAGAAGAGGAGTCAGAGGAGGAAGGTGGCTTTGAGGAGGTGGAAGACCAAACACAGCAGGCGTCCCAGTGGGCTTGTTGTCATCTTTCGGGGACCCTTGGTGTTGTATGTAGCTGGGTGGAGGAAGAGACCTTCAATGACATCAGTGAGGACAAGGAACGGGACATGGCTAGCTTGGTATCCAACCTTGTGCAAATGGACTGTTTGCGGTTGTTTGCGGTGCGTTAAACGGGGAGTTTGGTCTGTCACTGTGAAGCGGGCGTAACCCTTACACTACCTGATCGATACAACATCATACAGTAGGTCCCCCCCTCATTATTTTTATGCCCCCCACCCACCACGCAGGGGTGGGGGCCGGGGGGAGGACAGTAGGTCCCTATTCTGCTCTGTGTCAGTGTGTATCAGGGGCTTTGAGGACGGGGAACAGTCTCTATTCTGCTCTGTGTCAGTGTGTATAAGGGGCTTTGAGGACGGGGAACAGTCTCTATTCTGCTCTTTGTCAGTGTGTATCATGGTCTCTGAGGACGGGGAACAGTCTCTATTCTGCTCTGTGTCAGTGTGTATCAGGGGCTTTGAGGACTGGGAACAGTCTCTATTCTGCTCTGTGTCAGTGTGTATCAGGGGCTTTGAGGACAGGTGTCAATCCATATCTGCCAAGTGACCCTATGTAGGGGGAACAGTCTCTATTCTGCTCTTTGTCAGTGTGTATCAGGGGCTTTGAGGACGGGGAACAGTCTCTATTCTGCTCTGTGAATGAGGAAATAGTGCAGCGCACTCAGACTACAAAAATACAAAAAACAAAGAAGGCTACTTAAATGCCTAACTAAGTATAAATATGGGGATTTGGTTCCACCATATGGCCATATGTTGTTAAGCCCACCACTACTTTACAAGTTCAGGTCTCGGGAGTGCCCCCTATCCTTTCTCTGTTTATACTATATTTGGAGTCCAGACCAGATTCCTTAGGGGTTAAGCACCCCGCCCAGGCCCCCCAGCTTCAGAGTCTCCTTTAGAGGTGGCCACAGGTGTGTATATTAAGGAGGAGTTTGTCATTAGTCTAGTCACTTTTATTATTTTTTCCAGTGAACACAGTCATCTGCATTAGTGAGTATACTCATTTTCAGCACTAACACATTAATTATTTAGTTTTAACACTGCTTTTAATTGCTTTCATCACTTTTGTTTGTATACTCACTATGCTCTTACTAGTATTTAACACTATTTTATTTATGACACTATTACTATTTATTTGTCTCCCACATTGTAGTGTAGGACCCACCGATAATGGGGTACTTTGAAAGTAGTGGTGGGCTTAACAACATATGGCCATATGGTGGAACCAAATCCCCATATTTATACTTAGTTAGGCATTTTAGTAGCCTTCTTTGTTTTTTGTATTTTTGTAGTCTGAGTGCGCTGCACTATTTTCTCATTCATGGAATTTTGGTCACAGCGGCAGCACCTTTCATGCAAAATTCAGGTCTCGGGAGTGCCCCCTATCCTTTCTCTGTTTACTCTATTCTGCTCTGTGTCAGTGTGTATCATGGGCTTTGAGGACCGGTGTCAATCCATACCTGCCAAGTGACCCTATGTAGGGGGAACAGTCTCTATTCCGCTCTATGTCAGTGTGTATCAGGGGCTTTGAGGACGGGGAACAGTCTCTATTCTGCTCTGTGTCAGTGTGTATCATGGTCTCTGAGGACGGGGAACAGTCTCTATTCTGCTCTGTGTCAGTGTGTATCAGGGGCTTTGAGGACCAGTGTCAATCCATACCTGCCAAGTGACCCTATGTAGGGGGAACAGTCTCTATTCCGCTCTTTGTCAGTGTGTATCAGGGGCTTTGAGGACGGGGAACAGTCTCTATTCTGCTCTGTGTCAGTGTGTATCATGATCTCTGAGGACGGGGAACAGTCTCTATTCTGCTCTGTGTCAGTGTGTATCAGGGGCTTTGAGGACCGGTGTCAATCCATACCTGCCAAGTGACCCTATGTAGGGGGAACAGTCTCTATTCCGCTTTTTGTCAGTGTGTATCAGGGGCTTTGAGGACGGAGGACAGTCTCTGTTCTGCTCTTTGTCAGTGTATATCATGGTCTCTGAGGACGGGGAACAGTCTCTATTCTACTTTGTGTGAGGAGGAGGAACGGGAAATGAGTAGCTCGGCATCCAACCTTGTGCAAATGTGGTCTTTCATGCTGTTGTGCCTGTTGAGGGACCCTCGTATAAAAAGGCTGAAGGAGAACGACCTGTGCTGGGTGTCCACACTACTAGACCCCCGGTCTCTATTCTGCTCTTTGTCAGTGTGTATCATGGGCTTTGAGGACCGGTGTCAATCCATACCTGCCAAGTGACCCTATGTAGGGGGAACAGTCCCTATTCTGCTCTGTGTCCGTGTGCATCAAGGGCTCTGAGGACAGGTGTCAATCCATATGTCAAGGTGTCAATATGTCATATGTCAGGTGTCAATCCATATTCATTGCGATTTAGGAAAGATTCATTGTGATTTCTGCCCTTTATGGATTAAAACCAGACTCTGCATCAACTGTGTAATTTTCCATGGGAGTTTTGCCATGTATCCCCCTCCGGCATGCCACAGGTAAGGTGTTAGTCCCCTTGAAACAACGTTTCCATCACTTTTTTGGCCAGAAAGAGTCCCTGTGGGTTTTAAAATTTGCCTGCACATTGAAGTCAATGGCGGTTCGTCCGGTTCGCCGGTTTGCGAACGTTTGCGGAAGTTCCCGTTCGCCGTTCGCGGACCGAAAATTTCGGGTTCGGGACATCAATACTTGCTATGCAAGAACACCGAATAAAAAAAAAAAAGACTAAAGATGAGAAAAATTAATATTAGTTCATCCTTGCAGTGGGGATTTCATTATTAAAGATAGTTGTGTTTCATATTTTCCTTCAACACATTACAATGATATGTCAGTGAAATGTATTAAAATTTATTAAATTTAGATGTATTTTGTAAAAAATTTAAATGATGCTACAATTAGCTGTTTGATTATATAACATACTCTGAATGTATTTAAGATACAATCTGCCACTAACGGAATCTGCCAGTATCCCTTACATAAATCTATAGTAGTAAGGTACTGACCGCGAGCCATCCTATCCAAGAGCTCGTCTATACAAGTCATGGGGTAGGCATCTGAGACTGTCTTGTCATTGAGACGCCTGTAGTCCATGCAAAACCCCGTCATATTTTGGAACTAGAACTACTGGTGAAGCCCAAGGATTCTTAGATGGCTCGATTACCCCCAGTTGGAGCATCTCTTGCCTCATATTCTCCTGAACCACCTCTGGTATTCTATAAGAAGTTTGTCGCAGAGTTTGTTTGTCATATCCTCATGGGGGTTCAGGTGAATGATGATATCTCTGCGGACCTGTGTCTGGTGTCTTACACTTTATTCAATGCTGCTTTTTGCATGGTCAGGGCGGCGGCCCTGGGGCCTTGCGGCAAAGGCGGACGTTAAATCGGCGTTTCGCTTATTGCCTGTGCATCCAGACTGCCATCCCCAAACTCATGACAAGATGGTGGGGCCAATGATGCCAGCTGTAGTCTCTTTTGGGGAAATTTAATTTCGCCTGTTGTATCATGCCCACGGGGCGGATGTTCAGAAGGCGCCTGGCAGCAGCGACCACTTGGATGGCAAGGCCTCTGTATTTTATTCGGCTCACGCAGCAGTTGTGGGATGACCTGGCAGTCTGGTATTCCTTCCTGGCTGCGTATCACGGGAGGTCCTATTGGCAAGCGCACAAGGTGTCTAGTTTGGATCTTCAACTCTATACGGATGTGGCGGGTTCCATCGGCTTTGGGGTAATCTTGGGGTCACATTGGTGCACTGATACTTGGCCGGAGGCATGGTGCGCCTCAGGCCTGACTAGAAATACTGCCTTCCTTGAGCTTTTCCCCATTGTGGTGGCATTGGAAATGTGGGGTTTTGAATTGTGGGACTGGTGGGTCGTTTTTCATTGCGACAAGCGATTAATCAGCTTTCTGCCTCTTCTCCACCGGTGGTCCATTTGCTTCAGCGCTTAGTGCTATGGTGCTTGTGCCTAAATGTGACGTGTAGGGCGCTGCATGTTCCGGGGGTTCATAATGTGATTGCGGATGCTCTCTCTCGTTCACAGTGGGCAGAGTTCCGGGCGGCTTTGCCTCACACAGACGAGGAGGGTTGCCCGTGTCCGGTGGAGCTGTGGTCCCTGGGTACAGCAGGCTGATGGAACTGGTTTGTGGATTCGTGTCTAGTTCCACGTGGGCCAGGTATTCAAATGTATGGGCGGAATAGCATAAGCTTAAATCGGAAGTAGGGGTCTTTCAGGATTCGCCTGCTCGATTGCAGGGTCTGTTGCAGCTCTTGGAGTTAGGTTACTGCGGTGTCCACAGTCTTGTCTGGGATGAGATTTCTGTTTAAATTTCATGGCTGGAGGGATGAGACTGCGCAGGGGTCGGGATCCTCTGGATTCTAGGAGGCTGGTATCGGGTGCCCTCCTGGCACAGTTGTGCCAGGTACTCCTGCAGGTGTGTTTCTCGGACTCTGAGGTGCAGCTGTTTAACCTCGCCTTTTTGAATTCTTTGGGGCCATGAGTGGGGAGTTGGTTTGTCAGCTGGTGGGAGGATCCTTTTCTCTGATGTTCAGGATAAGCAGGACTGGGTTTCCTTTAAGATTCGCCGCTCCAAGACTGACGTGTTGGGGAAGGGTAAGTGGGTTCAGCTGGCAGCGGTTCTTGTGTTGGCCACTTCCCGATCTTGTCCTTTTGGAATTTTTGCAGGATTCACACTGCACTGTCTGTCTCTCTACTGGTGCACGAGGATGGGAGCTTCGTCTTCCATTTTCAATTCGTCCATGTGTTTCGTTAAGGGTTGGCTGCGTTGGGCCTACGAAAGTTGAGTTTGGTGGCACTCTTTCCGAATTGGCACCGCAACGGAGGTTTCTTGGCTGGGTATGCCAGATCAGGAGGTGCAGAGGATAGCGAGGTGGGGATCTAGGAGGTTTGTTTCCTATGTGCGTCCTGTCGCTCTGCTGAGCTAAATGTTTTTAGGCTTAAAACAGCAGGGTGTGTGGCGGGTGGCATGTCCTTGCCAAAAAGTGTGGGAAAAGGTTTGCAGGTAGATGAGTAAGAGGATAATGGCCAGGTCTCATCCTCCTCTGTCTCTAATGGTGAACCGTAAGGGTTACCAGGTTGGACGTGTCCCCACTCAGCTAAAAGCCGGCTGGTGGTGAGCCCAAAAGGGAAGAGGAATTTATTATGCCGAGGGGGGAGGTGAGAGCCTTTGGAAAGGGGTGAGTTAGATTGGCAAGGACGTTCTGATTACATTAAGGGCATACTGTATGACGTTGTACAACTTCATGTATATGTTAAGTTATGGTCTTTTTATTATGTACAATTCTATACGTTTGGATGTGTTACACAGTATTTGGATGTTTTTAATAAATGCTGTGGCCTGTTGTATCCAAAGTTTTAGTGTCTGTCGTTATTTGGGGAATTCATGGTTGGTTAAGGGGAAGATCTCATCCAGTACCCACTATGTACATACAAGGCCCAAGGAAGAGTGCGCAACTTAGCGGACAAGGGCACATGTATGAGTGTGGGAATGGATGAAACATGATTGGCTTTTAGTTATGTGTGGGAGTGTTGTATGTGAGTAAGTGCGTGGTGACAAATTAAGCTGTGCCACTTATGAGCACAGCCAGCAACAGTTTCCTGCCCACCCTCCCTTTGTGATTTAGGCATGGGGTGATGTCACAGTGAGGCGGGGGGCATGTCCTTGCCAAATAGGGTGGGAGATGGTTTGTAGGTAGATGAGTAAGGGGATAATGGCCGGGTATCAGTATTTGGATGTTTTTAATAAATGCTGTGGCCTGTTATATCCACAGTTTTAGTTTCTGTCGTTATTTGGAGAATTCATGGTTGGTTTATGGGGAAGATCAAATCCAATGCTCACTATGTACATACATGCAACTCATTGTAATTTGGGGCAATCAGTGATTCATATGAAATCCCAAACTCCAAAGCGTCATATTGACATATCACAAAGCAAACAAAATAACCAATGGACAAACCATTTCATTTGTTTTGTTATATGTCCATCTCAAAGTGGTCTTGGTACTGTGGTCCTATAGTTTTAAACCCTTAATATAAAAATGGCAATGGATACATTGAGTAGTTAAGAATGCCTCTAGTGGGGGGGCGGCGCTTGACTACTGAAGCGAATGGTCGCATGGGTGCAGAGCTCCGGGTCACTACCACCAAAAAAAAAACTTTTGTGACCCCTACCAACGGGTTAATCCATCCCTGTGGGGACCCCAAAGCATACCGGCACCAAAATGGGGCGAAAAACTAAAAAACTCAAACCTGACAAACCCAGACTGGACTTGCACATCGACGAACTCTGGCGGCAGGCCCAGGGCGCAACTAGCTCCAAAATGGCGTCCATACATGGAGGATGCTCAGATTTTTATGAGGAAACATCCGATGAAGCGGAGGAGATGACCCCTCCGGCCCAGCCACAGCAGCCACCGAATCGGAGACAGCCCCAGCCAGCCGCGGTAAAACCCACGCCGGTAAGCATGGAGGCAATAAGGGAACTGATGGCGGAACACCACCAAAAAATCTCGGCCGATGTGGCTTCAATCCGGGAGGCCTTGCAAGGCCTAGACGGCAGGCTCAGGGTAGTGGACACCACCATAGAAACCCACGGCGGCCAAATAAAGGAGCTGCAGCATGCTATTAAAGAGCTTAAACTACAAAACGAAATGACAGAGCTGAAGCTCGCCACGATGGAAAACAACCGCTGCCTGAAACACTTAAAGATCAGGGGCGTTAACGACGACATACCTGATGCTGAACTGCCTCACTTTGCATGCAGGCTCCTCACAGCACTGTTGACCCCGAAGTCTTCCAAGGCAGTGACGCTGGAAGGCTTATTCCGCATCCCAAAGCCTGCAACAGCCCCAGCCACGGCTACAAAAGACGTGATCCTTCAATTCCAAACCCAGAGGGACAGGACCGCAGTCCAGACAGCTGCCAGAGAACACCCAACCTACATTTTCGAAGACATGAACCTTGAGTTCTATGCGGATGTCTCTGGGGCCACCCTGGCGTGGAGGAGAGCTCTGCGGCCATTTACTGCCCACCTGCGAACACACCGCTTGAAGTACCGCTGGGGCCCTGCGCACACCCTGCAGGTTACCAAAGGCGAAACCACGCACACCATTCGGTTCCCGCAGGAAGCAACGATGGCCCTGAGGCACCTAGACCTACCCCTAACTTGTCTAAGCCTCCAACGAGTCCCACACACCCTCCACGCTGGACAACTGCCACCGCTCCGGAATTTATCCCCAGGCGGCCAGCCGACTTACCGGCAGCTGCGGCCACAACCTGAAATTCAACTAAGACTGAAGGCCCCATAGCCCAGGGTTCTTGCCCATATCCACAGGTACTTTTGCCTGAACCACTACCTGCATTTCTGATGTTCTGGTGTTCCCGATCCCAAATGTTTATGTGACTCTCTGTGGACGGCTACTACCAGGGACGGCTACTACCAGGGCAATATGACAGCTGGCTGACAGCACCATGCGCTCCCAAGCATGACCTCCACCACGCTGAGCCACGGACTGAACTACCTACACAAGCAAGTAAATGGTGTCGGGGGACGGCTTGCAGACACTTTTATTATTATACCATCCGGGTGAGAGCGGGTCTTATTAAGTGGCTATACAGTTTTTATATGCTGCATACCTGGCGGCGGTTATGTTTCCTTATGTTTCCTTCTTTTTGTTCTAGCAGTAAAACAGCCTGCCACCACACATCTCACAGTGCCCCCTTGCTTGGGAGGCCTGACGTACCTCGCGCACTTAACACTGCAAGCCCAATCCTTACAAAATATAATCCTGTTTTTACTTATCCCGTCTTACCTAACACATCTCGCTAGCATACTGTAAATATGTCTCACTAACCTTAATAGCCTAGCCGTCCGAACCCCGGACAGCATAACCCAGTTAAACGACAGCCTGCTACTAACATAAAATCGCACAAAGTTTTTCATGCCACTGCTTCACTAACATAGACCACTCGGCTCCATTTAAGCCTGTTTCTCTAACATACATGACATGCCATCTACCCTCTTCCTCACTCTCCCAGACAAGGCACAGCAACACTAGCATTGATAGCGCGACGGTCTGCCCGAGTCTAGAGTTTACACAGGGCATAACCCTTCTCATACACCTACACTATACCTGTGTATTATGATCGTTGACCCTGCTATTATTTTACCTATTTTATTATCCAGCACGTCTTGTATATATGCTTTTCTTTAACTTCTGTGTACAAACATTCAACGTTTATGCATTGCCTGTTTACCTCTCAACCTAAAAAAGTGCTAATATTTAAACACCATACCTGTGAAATGCTGTGATACTTTCCAATTTGCAAATGCTACTATGGCATTGTGAGTTGCTATGTTTACGTTAGCACACAAAAATAAAGAATTACAAAAAAAAAAAGAATGCCTCTAGTGCTGTCTTCCTGGCAACCACTACAGGCACTTCCACTTCCATAACTAAGTAAAATGTGGTTCTTCAATGAAATGCTGCCAATACAAGCATTTGATTAAAGGAGCATGGCATTTTGCTGCACATGTGCTCTCCAAACTAGGGCTCTCTGTGAGAAGTATTGGATTGGACGAAATTATGGGAGGCATCAGCTTGGAAGCTGACATCAACAGGGTAGTAGCTGAAAGCTGTAGAGGAGTCTCGGGCACAGGGAATAAGGTGAGTTAAAAAGATTAAGTTCAATTTTCTGTGGAAAATTAATTTTCCCCAACCCCAATTTCCCCCCCCCCCCCACCACCCCCAAACTAATTAATTCATACGAACTGAATTATTTTACTATGCAGAAATGTATTGATTAATATTAATATATATGTTTGTTGCCTGACAGGTTGACCTCCTTACCCCTACTTTGCTTCATGAAATTCACACACAAGGAGCACGACAGCACCTACTCTCTCTCTATATCTCCCAGTTTGTAGTGATCTACAGTTTAGATGGAAAATTATGGATAAAATACCAAGGAAATGCTAGAGGAAGCCAAATGGTGAGTAAATAATTTTTTCAATGTTCAATGTGTAATTGCACTTTTAGCAAAACACCATATAATAGCAGCTATATAAACAAAAAAAAAAGAATATATTGTTTTAAAAAGTGTCAGGCTATAAAGATTAATATTGTCTGGAAATATCCAGGAACAGATATGTGTTTATAGATCAATCACATTTCATGAAGCAATGCACTGATTAGATTGCATGTCATTAGTGAGAGAATTTCTACTGAGATATATCCCATCACATAATTATTCAAAAAATTTATGTGTCCCCAGACTTTATTTGAAAAAAATAATTTGGACTCATCTGGGGACATTCAGAGTGCAATATCTGTATATTGTTCACACTATTTATGTCAGGTTTTCGGCTTGTCCAGATGTGACCAACTGGCTGAATTCTGTGTCTGAACACTGAAAATACAGGCCCAGATTGTTAAAATACAGAAAAATATTTTCAGCACTGTAATTAGGCAAATTGTTTAAAAATACAAAAAACAAACTTCTTTATTATGGTGATTAAATAATGTAGTAATGCAGTGGCTGGCCAGCTGTTTTTAGCTAGCCACCACAAAAAAAGTTTATAAATAAAAAAGGCTGTTATCAAATATCAGGTTTATATAAATATCAGGATTTTATGCTCCTTTAACCCCCTATACGACATGTTGCAGAACCCATTAACCTATTGCTATTGAGCACAACCTGATTCACGTGGGTTGGGAACCAAATTTTGCTTGCTGATGGTTTGATTCGGTTCTTGTGAATTCTGTTTGCATAATTTCGATTAAAATGGAATTTGGACTAACAATTCCCTTTTTAGCCACCTAAGTAACACAGTGAAAGGTCTTTAACGCAGCCATTATATATGTTATCATTTGTATAGCACCAACACATTCTGCAGCACTTATTAATATATTTATTATCAAGGCGGAAATTTAAAAATAGATGAGATCAGTGCAATCTTAACAGCATTATGGGCCCCTGGGCAGAGCAGTGCACTTGGCTCCTTCCTACACAACAACTCACAGGAAAAAAAATGCAAATTATGGATAAAATTAAGCTTATATTTATTGGTACCTCCAACAAATGCAATACATACAGACTGCTGAATACATGCACACAGACTGCTGAGTACACACACAGACCGCTGAGTACACAGACTGCCAAATTCATACACAATCCGCTGAATACACATACACACAAACACACACTGACTGCTGAATATACACAGACTATTGAATACACATGGACTGCTGAATACACACAGACTGCTAAATACACACACACAGACTGCTGAATACATACAGACTGCAGTGAGGGGTGCAGTGTATGGGTTTGTGTGTAGGGGTACTGTGTGTGTGGGGGGTGCAGTGTGTGTGTGGTGTAGTGTGTAACCTCACTTTTGGATTTTTCCGCCTAGAGCGGTCTTCCAAATTGCTCACTTTAAGTTCGAGGTCTGAAATATTGCAGAGTGCCTTTTGATAATCGTCATTCAGGTGATTAACTTGACAGTCCATATCTTTTAATTTAACCTCAAAACCATCCATTTTCGCTGCAAGCATATTTATTTCAGATTTTATATCAGATTTTATTTCTATAGCCATTGCAGCCAATTCAGATTTTATCTCGTCTAGATTAGCCTTTAAACTAGTACTTAGCAAAGAGATCGTAATCAATTCCTTATCTGGATTTTTTATGCCTTCTGACTCCGTACTCTCTGAGCTAAGATCCATATCAGTCGTCCTCTGCTTAATTGTCCTATGCTGCTGAGGAGAAGAATAAGTGGTTAGAGACTTACCGTATCCTGTAGCTTTTCTTGTGTTTTATCCTGTGCCAAGTCTTTTTTTATCCTTCCTCGTGGTAGGTTTTGTTTCGTGTGGCTTTTTCATGGCCATATTTTTAGTGCCAACGTAATTAAGATGCTTTAGAGTGCCACTAATTAGCCACAAATGTCCAGCAAGTGTATGAATTTAGCAATTGCCACACAGAAGAAAAAAATAAAAAAATAGAGCTGCTCAGTTAGTTAGTTAAATAGTGACGCTTATCTCTTATGGCCTCGGCCGATGTATAGTTACTAAGTTACCAAGACATGTCAATTTGCAGCTTTTTTCCAGCCATTCTCTTCAACGGAGGCCACGGCACCGGAGAGCCACCTGAGAGCCCATGCAGAGACACCAACCCAGCCAGCTAGAGCGACACTAGCAGCACAAACCGCTGACCATACCCAGCAACCAACAGCCGGACCGCACAGCAGAACAGTCACTATCCAGCGACTGGATATAGGGAAAAAAGAGCTTGAGCCCTACAGTCCACAGATCCTCAAAAGGCAGCACAGGAGGCAAAAAACGACTGTTCATGAAAAGATACTGATCAGCTTCGAGCAACACCAAACGTGGGTCTTATTTAGACGAGAGAGCTCTCAGACCAGGCTCCGTTCACGCCGGGTCATGGCGGGTCGCCCCTCCTCTTCCGTCATCACGGCGCACGTGCGCAAGCGTCATCACGTGCGCATGTCATAACGCTCCCCCCCAAAGTTAGTAGAGTTTTAGTTCTCCACCTTTTAGCTATGGAAATATTTGCTGCTATTAATGCGTGGTTAAAAAAGTGTTGCAAATCTACATTATACTGATAAATATTTAAATGTAATATAAGCATTTCCGTGGCAAGAGGAAAGTTAAATCCAGTTACCATTTCAATTTTAGAAAATAACACTTTCCAAAATTCCTTAAGTGGGGGGCAGCTCCACCAAATATGTACACAATCTCCCACTCCTCCTTCACATCTCCAGCCTATATCTGTTTTACTCTGGTCTATATTGTTTAGACGGCTAGGAACCAAATAGAGTCTGTTAATGATCTTAAAATGTAGCGCCACTAAATTTAGGCATTTAATGCACCTAGCCAATGTCAGCCATGCTCTATTCCAGTCCTGACCATCAATTTTTTGTATTTTTAGATCTTTCTCCCATTTTTTTATCGCTGGAAACGTCAAGTCACCCTCTAGTTGTCTCAATACCGAGTTACATTTGTTTAATACGTTTTTCATGTCCTTTCCTTTCAATAAGTTTCCTAATTTATTATTAAATTCCCATTTCTCTTTAATTAGAGTTTTATTCAGATAGCTTTTAATCCTCATATAGTTACATTTCTCAGTTTCCGGGAGACTGAAATTAATACATATTTGTTCAAACAAATAAACCCTGGGTCCTTATAGCATTACGGACTATTATTCCGACGAATTTGGCCGGAGACAAGTGCATACTACCGTTTTCACTTCTGTCTATACCCCCAGTTTACTATCGATCTCGATAGCTATTTACTTACTTAGTTATTGACTCTAATGGGTGATATCTATTTATATTCACCATTAACCTTTGAGGTGACTTTAGTACAGCTACTTTGGTTACTGAGACATTGTTACAAATTATATGACTACATTTTATATTGTCTATCTCAGAAACCAATTTAGTAGCATATTGAAAGGGTGTACTGAACATATAGCACACAACAGATGATTCCTATATATATATGTTTTATTCTTTCACTGTTTATACACATTTTCACAGTTTTTTCATTTATTATTTTTTTTTTCTCCCTAAGAAGGATTAATAAAAATTTATTATTTTTCTTATATTTCATTTAAGTTCTATACTGGCAATTTGCTGCCATAAAATAATGAACAAGTTTTCCTTTGGGGTATAGGGACTGAGAATTGGGAGGATTTCATTATAATCCCTGTTCAGTCTCTTTCTCTTTTCATATTATATCCTTAGGGTTATGCCCTTATACCCTGCAACCCAACCAACTCTAGTGTAGGACCTTTCTGTCTTTCACTGGGTGTTGTGTCATTTTTCTAACCCTGGGTCCTGTTGTTATATCTTCTATAGTTTGTATGCCTGCTCTTCTCCAATTATTGCATATTATTTTCCAATATTGATATTGGCAGGGTATTAATAATGTGATTTTTAAATCCTGCACTTTTATTTTATCTTACTCCACATTCCTCTAATGGACTCAATTACCACACTATCAGAGCTTGGTTGGCTCTTATTTGTTTCTCTTTCTCGAGTACACCAGAAATCTGTTACTAGATCCCTACCATCTGCAAGTTCCTTTTCCACAGCATACCACCTTTCTAGTTTAGCCCCAGCCTATTGTGAGATGATACTATGGTATTGTTGTATGAGTGGGAATCCTACCCCTCCCTTAGATTGATTGATCGAGAGGAGTTTTGCCATATGAACTTAGACCAGACCTGTTGTATTAGTAGCAGCCAACTATCAGGGACACTCAGGGGGATCATTCTAAACAAATACAGCCATTTTGGTAAGATTTATATCTTACCAAAATGGCTGTATTTGTTTAGAATGATCATATTAATACGGCCCCACCACAAGAATTCTAGAATCTTCCAACCCTTTAGGAGTTTATTCATTTTAATAAGCAATGGGAGAAAATTGATCTCTACTATTTTCAGTGTGTCAGCACAGATATTAATTCCTAAATAATTAAATGATTTTTCGACCCATGCAAAGTCAAATTTCTTCATAATCTCATTTTGTTTTCTTTATTTACATTTACAGCTAAGATAGTTGATTTTTCTATATTTATTTTATATCCAGAATCCTGGGAAAATCTCCCAATGGTTTCCATGAGTTGTATTATAGATTGTAGGGGTTTTTGAATTGTTAAGATGACGTCATCAGCGTATACATTTATTTAACCTGCTATCCTCTGCTCTTGTCTTATGGTTCTAATGCCATGATATAAAGTAACGGAGACAAGAGACACCCTTGTCTTGTTCCGTTTAGCAATGAGAACCATTCAGATCCGAAGCCATTTCCTACAACTCTAGCCATAGGTACTGTATAAAGAGCCGAGATAAGTCTTCCCTCTATGCCTGAAGGGTTTGCCTCATGAACTCCCAGTTGACCCTTTCAAATGTTTTTTCAGCATCTAAAGACAGGGCCAACATGGGAGCCCCCGTTCTTGTCACATGGTTCAAAACATCAATCAGTCTTCTTATATTATGAGTAGATGATCTACCCGGGACAAACCCCACCTGGTCCCTATCTATCACGTCTGGTATAATCCTTTTCAAACGTTCTGCTATCATAGCCGAATAGTTCTTTATATCGGTATTTAGAAGGGAAATTGGGCGGTAGTTCTTAATTTTTTTCTATGTCTTTTTCTTGCTTAGGAATTGGGACTATATTTGCTTGCAGTAATTCTGCTGGGATCTTTTCGGTTGTTCCAAATTACCTCTTTTAATGCCATTGAAGTGTTCTAAAAACCTAATATGTACTTTCCTAATAGTGCGGCCAACGTACTATATTCCACATTTGCACTCTAATAAATAAATCACGCTTTTTGTGTTCAATTAATAAAATGTTTAACTTTATAAAACTTCTTTAGTGATAGTGCTTTTAAATTTGGGTTTCTCTCTAAGGAATTTATTCGCGGTGGACTGTTCATTTATAGGTTTAAATTGTGGTAATATTCTAGGGGCTAAAATTAATTTCAGGTTTTTTTCATAAATAATTTGTTGATGTTTAGGTAAAATATTTTTTAAAAATTGATCTTGTGCTAAAATATGCCAGTGTTTTCTTATGGTCTTCTCAATAAGATATGCTTTACGGTTATATTTTGTTATAAAAGAAACATTAAAATATTTTCTGTTCTTTTTTGGAATTTTCTTATTTTTAAAAAAAATACGTTTTACAGCCGACATTCAAACCCAGGCTATCAATTTTTTAGATCTTACCTTTTTTATTAAAGATGAACTGTATGCAGTAAAACATATATATATATATTTTAGTGATTGTAGCTCATAGCAAAATCTTTCTCTCTTTTTTTTTATTAGTTTTTTAAATTTACAAAAAACAAGCAAGTATCAGACAAGTATGTATGATCAAAGGTACACAATTTGACATCCAGATCAAACCTAATAGTCTCAGCACTATTATCATGCACGTCAGATACTGATATAAATGCTTAAAAAAATTAATCTAAAAAAATCCACAAATGTAGCAAACAAGAACCAAAGACATAAAAAATAAAAAAGAATAAACGATGGTCACTGTTAGAGATAGAGTTGATAACCAATATCAAAAGATAGATTTTCACAATACATGCCCTGTATTTATATACCATAGTTTTTTAATTAGGGATTCTAAAAGCAAGTTCTTGTTGCAGAGAGAGAGAGAGAGGTGGGGGGAAAAAAGAACATGAGAGATGCAGATTTTAAAAAAACACCCAGGGAATTCTCTGAAAAACATATACCTAAGGCCTAGAATTATAATTTATACATCTTCAGTATAATTTTTCCATATATTCCATCCATATTTAGTAATAGGGGAAATCTCCCTCTCCATCCTTAATTGAAAAGAGATTTAAGTTTTTAGTATTCCCCATGTTGGGGGCTCGCTCTGTTTCCAGAGTTTAACAATGCTTTTTTTTTTGCAGCTATCATAATATGAGTTGTTATATACCTGTTCGTTAGAGTCAATTTAGGCCATTCAAGATGTAATAAAGCTGTTTTGGGGGAGAATGTCATACAAATCTTCGTGACATTCTCTAGAATGTTATATGTTAATTCCCAAAAAGCTTTTAACTTCTGAATATTCCACCAGATATGAGCATGAGAACCTTCTGCATGATTGCAACGCCAGCGGGAAATGGCATATGTATGGAACATCTTGTTAATTTTCTTTGGAACTAAATGTCATCTAGTCAGTATCTTATATTCTAACTCTATAAGATTAAGGCAAGTATAATTTTCTTAGTTTCTGGTATGATCTTATACCAGTCCAAAGTACTGATCTCTGTTTCAAGATCTAGTTCCCATTTATTTATTATATTTTTTACTGGATCTATTATAGAAGGATCTTCATCCTCAAAAAGGGAGCTTTTCATCAGGGTACTAACATTTTCTCCATATTTTAATAGACAATCCAAGCCCGGGATTTCATTATCTTTTCTGCATATATATTTTCGAAGATAACTTTTAACTCTGAGGTAACAGAAAACTTATTTTGCAGGGATATGAAATTCTGAGACTATTTCTTAGAAAGATTTAATATGGGAACCATTTAAGATATCGTTCTTTACACCATTCTCTTTCCAAGTACCTAGATTCAACTCCTCCATGTTATATTCTAGGAGGCTGATATTGCTCTTACTACGAATAGTATTTTCCCAAGACAGATTGTGTTCTATTTTAAATTTAGACCAAAATTTTAAAAATTGCTAACTAAGGCTGTTTTTGTCTCCATTGTTAGCTGAATTCTTATCTATGCCCAATCTTTTAGGGTCAATCCAAAGAAGAAGGGAGAGGTCCGATAATTCCGACATATATTTGTCTCTATCCTGCCAAGAATCTTTAGAGTCTATTTTAAACCATTTAAAAAATATGCTTAAGAATGGCAGTGTCATGATACCTTTTAATGTTAGGAATTGCTAGCCCTCCCCTATCTATACTTTTCTCTAAAATCTTTCTCTTTATTCTTGGCTTTTTGCCATTTGATATATATTCAGAAAATATTCTTTGTACTTTAATTAAATTCGATCTATGTAAATATGTATGAAGCGCCCCAAAGAGAGAGTTCCATATTGGTAGCAAACCATGAAAGTTCAAAGGGCTTCCAATCATTAAGCATTATAGAAGTATTATTTAACAATACCTCCCAATTGGCCATTATTAAATTTTTCGGGTGAGAGGTAATATTTATGCAAAGATACTCAATGTTGTCTATAGCCCACTTAAAAGTATATTCTTCCTTTAATCTATCTTGGGTTTCCAGGTCTAAGTTCAAGCTCATAATAATTGACTTAGATGTATTAAGCTTATAGTTTGACATATTTCCTAATATTTCTAATTCTTTAAGTAGGGAATTTATCAAATTTAGAGGGTCTGCTAATGTCATTATGACATCATCGTCATATAAGCTTAATTTTGCCTCCTTACCGCCATAATGTATTCCTTTAACATTTTTGATTATTCTCATATATTGGGAGAGAGGCTCCAGAGTAAGAATGTATAACATGGGAGAGAGGGGACAGCCCTGCCTTGTCCCATTTCGAACCTTAAACCAAGGAGAAATAATTCCTGACCCTAGTATCCTGGCTGAGGGATTAGTATATAGAGCTAGAATTACCTGTAATATCCAACCTTTAGTGTTTGGAACATAAAATTCCAGCTGACTATCAAAAGATTTGTTCACATTGAGTGATAATAAAATACTCTTTTCCATCCTTCTATTAGATAGGTCAATCAGATCCATTACTCTACGGATATTATCAGAAGGATATCTTCCCATTACAAATCCTGTTTGCTCAGTATGATTTAGAGATGGGATTATGGGTTTTAATCTATCGGCTATGATGGCTGAAAATATTTTTATATCACCATTAATCAATGAAATGGGACAATAATTTTCAATCTGAGATGGACCTTTTTTATTTTTCAATATGGGTATTATATTTGCCTGCAATAATTCTGCTGATATTTCACTTCTTTCTGACAAAAAATTAAATAATTTTGCAAGATGTTTGCATATATCTACTTTCATGGTTTTATAAAATATTCCAGGAAATCCATCTGGACCTGGAGCTTTGGTTTTTTTTTTAATTCTATCTATCGTTAGCCCTACTTCCTCTTTTGTTATTGGTTGATTAAGATCTCTAATTTGGTCCTCTGTACGAGTAGATAAACCACATTTCTCTAAATACTCTTTGATCTCTTGGTTTGTTTTAAGGGTTTTTAAATTATACATGTTTTGATAAAAAAAATTCCAAAAGCTTCACCAATTTGCTGGGAGGAATAGATATTTTTCCCTTTATTTGATATTTTATATATTCTTTAAATAGCAGTGCGTTTTTTTAACTTGCCCGTCAGGATTTTATCTGCCCTATTCCCTTTAGAGTAGTAGATCTGATTGAGCTTTTTTAGGCTGGCCTTTACATTATCTGATAATCTTTGATTTATTTGCTCTCTAAGTTTACCAATACGAATTGCTGATATGTCAGAGGGGTTTGCCTTATTTATCTTATTTTCTTTTAAGAGGGCTATATATAAATCTGCTGTAGATAAACCTGTTTCTATTTTAGCTCTAGCTCCCATTTGGATCAAATGACCCCTTACAACACATTTATATGTGGACCATATTGTTTCAGGCAAGATATCTAAGGTTGTATTTTCATCAAAATAAAACTTTGTTATTGCTTTCAAATGGTCACAATTTTCCTCCGAATCTAAAAGAGTCCCATTAAGACTCCATGATGTATGGGACCTCATTTCCTCCTGATCCTTTATGTCCCAGAAGATAGCATTGTGATCTGACCTTGTTGTTTCAATAAAACCGATCTTAGTTATCTTTTGTAAAAGTATAGATTCACACAGGACCAGATCTATCCAGGAGTATGAATTGTGTACCCTGGACCAGTGTGTGAAATCTTTTGTATCTGGATAAAAGATGCGCCATACATCATGGAGGCCGTTTCTCCTAACAAATCTGTTAAGGCTTTGTGCTTGTTTAACTACCTCTCTGGATATAACAGAGACATTTGGTAACATTTTGTCTAAGCTAGGTTCAATTACCATATTGAAATCTCCAGCTCATATAACCGGTCCTTTCATAAGTTTCTCATTTATATCCATTATTTTATTCAATGTACTTATCTGTTCTCTAGCACGAGCATATACATTTATCAAAGTCATTATTTTTCGATTTATACTATATATCAGGAGATTATATCTAGCGTCTATGTCATTTTCCTGGTATATAATTTCAACTGTTAGAGCATTAGTTACCAAAATAGAAACCCCTCTATCTTTTTTCGTTTATCATTAAGGCAGTGGTTAATGCAGTATATCCCTGAAATTTCATTTTATCCAGATTTTTTGTTATCCAATGTGTCTCTCGGATCATACATATATCTATCTTTTCTTTCCGTAAAGGATTTATAAGGAGTGACCTTTTGTTAGGAGAATTCAGTCCCTGAATGTTCAAGAACAAAAATTTAACCATATCTCTCATAAAACCTCCCGCACCTCTTTCTCTTCTATTTGCTTTTTGTTTCTATTGTTATTTATCAGTATTGACAACAATATATTACCATCATTTACAAACAACATAAAACATATAACATAAAATGCTGTATCTCTATAACCCACAGAAATCCTGGCAAATGATTTTGGGAATGGGCCCGTAAATTCACTCTCTTTTTCACATACATCAGACTTTACTCTCACACCCACACATACATCTTCGTCAAACTCATCTGACACTCATATGTATACATATATCCCATTTGATATAGTGTTTACCTTATTCACTCTCTTTTTCACATACATCAGACTTTACTCTCACACTCACACATATATCTTCGTCACACCCATCTGACACCCATATTTATACATATATCCCATTTGATCTTGTTGTTATTTTTTGTTTTGTATGTTTTTATTCTTGTTTATTTCTCATTTTCTCAGGACTTATTCCTCATATGTTGTTCTTATCATTAATACATCGCACACATTCACTTCATGTCCACACTTATTCCGGTTTGCATGCCTTAGGTACAATTTCTGGCTTCAGTTCACAATGTGACTCCTGCATGCTTATATATCTCTCTCACTAATTGTTTATAGGTTTATATATACTTTGTTCCTCCTTGAATGGTTAGCTACACGGGGATCGTGTGGTTACTATGGTTTTGTTATACATTACTCGTGATGACGTCATCACGTGGGGGGGCACGTTTTGCCGCACGCACGTCATCACGCACGCACGTCATCACGCACACGCGTATGAACGTCATGATGCGGACGTTCTCAGGTCTGCACACACACTCCGTCCGGCTAGTTTTACTTCCGGAATCACTTCACACAGGTGGGGTAAGTTAACTAATTATTATTATGTATATATTGGTATTGTTTGTGCATTATCACTATCTTGATAAAGACCCTGAAGGGTCGAAACGTTGATGTTGAAGGTGTGATTAAATAGTTTATCCACATTTGAAAAATCCAAGTGAGTGCTCCTGATTTCTACCTTTCTATCCATTGGCCTGGAGGCACCCTGGTAATATACATTCGATATACATTTTTTGGGGGGGTTGAGTGCCAGAGTCTGGTCTGATATATATATATATATATATATAGATAGATAGATAGATAATATATATATATATATATATATATATATATATATCTCCCTTCCCCTCTTTCCATTTCAATATATTGCTCCTGTCTCTGTAGATCATTCTTGTTTTTCCAGCCAATCTTTTGCTTTATGGCGGTTTTTAAGATCTTGTGGAGAAGGAAAGATCCTGAAAGATTTTTAGATCTTTAAATTGTTCAGGTTTTTGTTTTAGATCTATAAAAGCCTTCATTAATCGTGATTTTGTTCTATATGATGCAAAGGCTATGATTACATCTCTAGGGAGAAATTCAGGTACTGATACAGGTTTCTGTAATCTATGAAATCGTTCCATCATTGTTGAAGGGGATTCAGTTATAATTCCCAATATTTCAAACAGGTCGAGCAAGTATTGCTCTAATTTATCTATGGTAATGTTTTCAGGTATATTTCTAATTCTAACATTATTCCTTCGAGACCTATCTTCTAGATCTGTTATTTATTTTCCATTAAATCTACCTTTAATTCTAGTTGTTATAATTGGTCTTTAGTGTCATATGAGGAAGCCTGTATAGATTCAATTTTCCCTTCCAAAGACTGGACTCTATTTCCTAGATCCAATAGATCAGATTTAATGTCTTTCTTAATCTCTCTTGCATTTAGTTGTATCTCTGATCTTAAACGTTCCCATTGAGTTTCTAAGGAAGCTTTTAGTAAATCTGGGGTAATTATTGTTTGTTTGTGATCGATGGATAGGTCAGATTGCTCTGCTTCTTGAACCTTCCCAGATGATAGCCTGTCCTTTTGAGCTAACAAGGGACTTATTGGGGTTTTAGCTATATCCTTTTGAGAGGTAGGTGAGAAGAAACCTGATAAATTTGTATCTCTTCTGCTAGTATGTTCCCTTTACATTTTATCTCTATCCTTCGTTGTTAGAGTTTTTGCTTTATCTTTGCTGGCCATTTTTTAATATATGGGTAAGAAAAAATAATAAGAAGAATATTATAATACACCTGATTTAGTTTACAAATATGTAAATACTTGAGTAGTATCCAAATCTATTGACTTTTATACATGGTCAATGCACAATATACATAGAATTTCCTATACTCCTCAGAAACAGTTCTGTATATAGACTTCTTCTTGTTGGTATCGGATAGACTTTGTATCTGTTTTATACAGATGGCTTGCTTCTCCCAGGATTAGTGTTGGTACAGAAAACCTAAAAAAAAAAAAAGAACTAGAATCCATCCAATCAGTACATCTGTTTTGTATGCACAGGTCATATCAACATGGACATCTGCTTGATCATCAATTTATAGTAAAAAAAAAATTGCCTGTCTTAGAAACCGTTTCTTTTATATAGATTTATAGTCCTAAGTTTTCCAGTTTTGTCTGCTTCTCTGGGACTGCTGGTTTGACGAAGGAAAAAAACCTATATATTGAGGATTAAGAGGAATCCTTTTGCTATACCTGACCGAAGAAAAGGAAAGTAATTATCCTTTTTATTTACTTCTCACATACTGCACCTGGGTGGTCTAAATTTGTATTTTCTTTTATATATGATATTGCATCAGAGATATATAGACATTCTTCTTGCTTATACAGATTTCTTACTTCTCCCAGAAAGGAAAGGATGTTGTTACAATGTATCTGTTTTAAATGCATATGCCTTATGCACATGGGCCCCAAATTGATCTGCAATTCACGCATAAACAGGACGCATTTTCTATTGAAGGGGATGTTTTCTCTCTTTTTTCCCTTTGTCTTCCTTCTTTTCCAGGTGAATTTGTATTACTGGGTTTCAGCCAGTTTTGTCTGATTCACTAAGTTTGCTGATTTATATATTGAGATAAAAATAAAAAAAAAATAAAAAAACAACAAAAAAAATAAAAAAAAGTCCCAAGAGATATATATAGAAATCTAATTCAGGTTTATCTGACAGCACCCATTATGGTCTTCATTATGGGGGCTTCTCTTTTCTTCAGATATAAAGTTTTGGCATAGGATTTGATACTTAAACTTCTCCTAGCTCTTAGCCCAATATTGTATCTTTATCTAAAACAATTTTCTTCAAGTATAGGGATATTTTAAGAACTTGCATTTGTGAAGATACAGTGTAGCGGAGGGCAATATTAAAATCCCCGATATCCGCTGGTTCCACAGGTACATCCACAGTCAGCGCTGAAAAGTAAGGCAAGTTCCCAAATCCTCCCAATAACCGGACGAAACACAGTCTGGGAGTCAACTAGCTGGCTTTATTCACAGCTGGCATATTTATACAGTTCCCCATGCAAGGGGTTTCCATACAGTAAATCCAGGGGATTTCTCCCATCATGCAATGTAATTTTCCCAACAGGCTGTGCTGCACGAGAAGGATACTCCCACTAAAATGGACGATTAAGTGGATTATCCCCTCGTGCAGCAGAACTGACAATCTGTATTAAAATACGGTTTTCACATTTTATTCGGTAGATTTAAATGACCGAACGTTCGGCAGGTAGCTGGGACCTGAGCGCATCTTTTGGGAGAATACCGCTCAGCTCCCAGCTGAACTGACCGAACGCCGCATAAAATACACTTAACCATCGAGTTCGGTTTAAAACTACCGAACGCCGATGGGAAACATAATGCGATGAGAGCGGAACTCCCGAACGCTTGGGAAGTCCAGCGGTGTTCGTATCATTGAGTAGCCGTTTTCAGTACCAGGCGCTCGACGACCGAACACCGCTGGAGAGACAAAGGATCCAAGATGGCCGACCGCCGCATGGTCGGTAGTCGAACGACGGCCACCTAGGAGAGCCTTTAATTACCGATTGCAACAATGTTGCAATCGGTTAACGAGCGCCACACGACTGCTAAGTGTGTGGTCCACCTGGGGAGCCCGTGTTCGGTGGGCGAACGGCCCGGATGGCCGCAATTCGTCAAACGAAGGGTTTGCATGCTGGTAGCTGAGGGCTGCCAGCATGCGAACAGTGCTATACAATACACACATAATATAGAAGATACAGTCCCCCCTTACATCCTATGGACAACCTCTACGTATCATAGTCCAGAAGTGGCTAGGTTTGCCACATACAGCTATTCAGGACATCTTTCAATTTACAAATTAATTGCATGTTGTCGAAGGGCTAACCAAGCTAGACAGCAGGTTGATACTACCTTAAACCGTATTTCTCACTTATTATGGGACAATTCTTGGAGATTATAGAGGTTTTGCATTTTCTCAATAGATTTCAATGGCAGGTTCATACTTATCTGTAGGCGGTTTGTGTCTTCCGTGTTAAAACCTCTCCTTATTGTCAAGTGCCAAATACAGCTCCTTTCCTCTAGGCTGCTGCTGTAATAAAGCTGATGGAGACCTGTCTGGTTAAGGGGCCTCTCTTAGCTGCAGACCCACTCCAAAGCAAATCAAATTTTCGAGTATCCGGAGACCATCAATTCACAACAGCAAAGGCTCTTTTAGAGGCGGCAATATAATGACGGCTGCGTCTGGTAGAGACCGAAAGTCTTCACAGTATGTCATCATTCGCCGTCGGAGCTGCCGTCGGAGGGCTGCCCTTTTCCATACAGACCCCAGAGACATCGCAGAGTTCTCTCAAGAGAACTCTCAAGAGGCTTCCCCGCTACGGAGCGTTCCTCTTCCAAAAAAGAACGGAAAAGATTTTAATATTTCTTTTATAACAAAATATAACAGTAAAGCATATCTTATTGAGAAGGCCAAACACTGGCATATTTTAGCTTCATTCTTGTTTGCTACATTTGTGGATTTTTTTTAATTTATTTTTTTAAGCATTTATATCAATACCTGACATGCATGATAATAGTGCTGAGACTATTAGGTTTGATCTGGATGTCAAATTGTGTACCTTTGATCATACATACTTGTCTGATACTTGCTTGTTTTTTGTAAATTTAAAAAACTAATAAAAAAAAAAAAAGAAAGAAAGATTTTGCTATGAGCTACAATAACTAAAAAAAAATATATACATATGTTTTACTGCATACAGTTCATCTTTAATAAAAAAAAAGGTAAGATCTAAAAAATTGATAGCCTGGGTTTGAATGTAGGCTGTAAAACGTAATTTAAAAAAAAAAAATAAGAAAATTCCAAAAAAAGAACAGAAAATATTTTAATGTTTCTTTTATAACAAAATATAACCATAAAGCATATCTTATTGAGAAGACCATAAGAAAACACTGGCATATTTTAGCACAAGATCAATTTCTAAAAAATATTTTACCTAAACATCAACAAATTATTTATAAAAAACATAAAACCTGAAATCCATTTTAGCCCCTAGTACATTACCACAAATTAAACCTATTAATGAACCGTCCACCTCAAATAATTTCCTTAAAATGTTTTTACAAATGCGCAATTGTAGTAAGTGCAAATTCCAAAAACAAAAGACCACAGAATTTAAAAGCACTATCACTAAAGAAGTTTTTAAAATTAAACATTTTATTAATTGTCAAACAAAAAACATGATTTATTTATTAGAGTGCAAATGTGGAATACAGTACATCGGCCGCACTATTAGGAAAGTACATATTAGGTTTTTATAACCCTTCAATGCCATTAAAAGACATAATTTTAAACACAGTGTACCTAGGCATTGTGTGAACTGTACAGATTTTAATTATTACAATTTTTTCTGTATTGGGATTGATGTAATCACCCCACATTGGAGAGGAGATGATACAGAAAAATTTCACCTAGTGGCTTAAATGTTGATCTATATTTATTGGTGTTTATGGATTGATTTTTTAACAGATTATATAGTTTTATATTTTTTACATTTTTATAATTTTATAATTAAGATCTTGTCTAATTTTTTTCTATTACTCTCATTCTCACGTTTATTTTTATTGTATTTTAACCCCTTCAGGACCGGCCTGTTTTTGCGATGTTTGTACGTTAAGGACCAGAGCAGTTTTAACACTTTTGTGGTGTTTGTGTTTAGCTGTAATTTTCCGCTCTCTCATTTACGGTTCCCATACAAGTTATATATTGTTTTTTTCAAGACAAGAAGGGCTTTCTTTACATACCAGTATTTATATTATGTCATATATTGTATTTAAAAAAAATAATGAAATATGGTGAAAAATAAAAAAAAAAAACATGTTTTTGGACTTTTACTTGAAAAATCTTTTACTTATCTACAAAAGCTAATGAAAAAAACTGCTAAATAGATTCAAAATTTTGTCCCGAGTTTAAAAACACCCAGTGTTTACATGCTTTATTGCTTTTTTTTGCAAGTTATAGGCCTATAAATACAAGTAGGAAATTGCTGTTTCAATATATATATATTTTAAATGTATCAATAGTGACATTGTTACACCGTTATCTGTCATAAATCCCCGAAACACACCTAACATGTACATATTTTTTAAAGTAGACAACCCAGGGTATTTAAAATGGGGTATGTCCAGTCTTTTTTAGTAGCCACCTAGTCACAAACACTGGCCAAAGTTAGCATTTATATTTGTTTGTGTGTTAAAAATGCAAAAACCGCTAACTTTGGCCGGTGTTTGTGACTAAGTGGCTACTAAAAAAGGCTGAACATACCCCATTTGCAATACCTTGGGTTGTCTTCTTTTGTAAATGGTATGCCATCATGGGGCTAATTCTCATTCCTTGGCTACCATACGCTGTCAAAGGCAACCTAACCAATCTGACAAATTTCAATAAAAAAAATCAAGCCTTATATTTGACCCTGTAACTTTCACAAACACTATAAAACCTCTACATGTGGGGTACTGTTATACTCAGGAGACTTCGCTGAACACAAATATTAGTGTATCAGAACAGTAAAATATATCACAGCAATAATATCCTCAGTGAAAGAGCTGTTTGTGTGTGAAAAATGCAAAAAACTTCACTTTCACTGACAATATCATCGCTGTGATATGTTTTACTGTTTTGAAACACTAATATTTGTGTTCAGCGAAGTCTCCCGAGTAAAACAGTACCCCCATGTACAGGATTTAGGGTGTCATAGAAAGTTACAGGGTTAAGCACAGTGCTAGCAAATTAAATTATCTGGACTTTTGGCCTGGGTTGGCAGGCAGGTCCCTCAAATTGCAATCATTAAAATTACTTAATTAGGTAAAAATATTACATAAATATGCACGTAGAATTTTAATATATATACATATTTATATATTTGACGTCTACGTGTATATTTATGAAATTATTAATGTAATTTTGTATGTGGACATATGTATATTTCGTATTATTTTTATTTATTTATTTATACATAGATATATATATCATTACATTCTAAGTGTATTTTGATATAAATATATATATATCAATATCAAAATACTGTTAGAATAAAATTGAATATATATATATAATTTTTTTTTAATTATTAAAAATTATTTTTATTTTTTGTTATTTATTTTTATTAACATATTATTTGTATTTTATAATAATATATATATACCATATATATAGTTATTATATATATTGTATATATTCGTGTGTAATTTAAATATAAGTGTATTTTTATATTAATATACGTATATATAAATATAAAAATACACTTAGTGTGACATTATATATATGATACATATGCATATATTATATATATAGATATAATACATGTATATATATCATATATATATACACATATTATAATTTTTTTTACACTGATTGTTTTGTTTTTTAACGTTATTTAATGATTTTTTACTTGCAGGGAGACTGCCTGTCAGCACAGACAGTCCCCCTGCAGGCAGATACAAAGACCCCTATTGCGGTCATGTGATCGAGTGATCACATGGCCGTGGGGTCCTGATCTGCCATGGGGGGACTGCCCGGGCAGACAGGCAGTCCCCCTGGACCGAGTGGAGCACTGATCGCCGCCGTGGGACCGACGGCGATCAGGTAAGTAGCCCAAAACCGTTATGACGGTTCAGGACCGTCAGCGGTCCAAACGCACGTTTTACCGCTGACGGTCCTGAACCGTCAGCGGTCCTGAAGGGGTTAAATACAGAAATGTTTATTTTATATCAACCTTCCTATTGATTTTATCATCATGTTCATCAGTATATATCATCCTATAAGGGTTTGGTTTACAAAAGATTTTTAACCCCTTAAGGACACATGACGTGTGTGACACGTCATGATTCCCTTTTATTCCAGAAGTTTGGTCCTTAAGGGGTTAATGGTGTCACACTTTGGCCTTATATGACAATCCCCATGCAAGGGGTATGCCCACATGGACCTGATGGTAGACTGATTTACAACGTCACAGACCGATAACAATAAGGTTACAAGGCAAGACACTCCCACACACAGCACACAATTCCTCCCCTCTGCCTGGGAGATAATTGAGTCAGATACTGTATTAACTCAATTATCTCCAGGCAGAAAAAACACATATTTATAAAACACCCCAAAAGTACCCCATACCTTACTGAGAAATACTTCCCCTGACAAGATTGTGATTGACCTCTTATACAAGGTTTTATTTTGACTTTTTGCTGTATTTATCAAGCATAGACTTTTTTTAGTGCCATAATCTCCTTCTTTAGAACAGGTGCCCAAAATTGCACAACATATTCAAGGTGTGGTCTTACCAGCAATTCATAAAGAGGCAAAGTTATATTTTCACCCTGAGACTGTATGCCCTTATTTATACATGACAAAACCTTACTGGCCTTAGCAACTGAAGATTGACATTGCATATTGCTGCCTTATTCGTTGTCTATAACAATTCCCAAATCCTTCTCGTGTGTGGTTATCCCTAATTCACTATAATTTAGGGTGTAAGTTGCTTGTGCATTCTTGACCCTGAAGTGCATAACTTTGCATTTCTCTACATTCATTTTCATCTGCCATTTTAGTGCCCAGTCCCCCAATCTATCCAAATCCCTCTGCAGCAAAGCAATATCCTACTCACATTGTATTACTTTACAAGGATTTGTGTCACCTGCAAACACTAAAACATGTCTTTCAATGCCTATTTCAAGATCATTTATAAAAATGTTTTGTCAATCTTTCTTTTATTGAGGCATATGGTTATGGTGGTACAGAATAAAGAGAGGGAGACTTGCAGGGGTTATACAGGTTAATATCGTCATAACAGTTTACAAAATCTCCTAAAGATATCCGCCTCATTTTATATTTTTAAAACAAGCTTAGAACATGGAATTATTCAAACAGGTGAGTGATAATATATATCTTGGTTATCCAGCTTAGTTAATGTAACGTTATAACATCAATATATATTTTATGGAAAACATAGAGATATCAAGCTATATAGCAGTAATAGAATGAACATGCTAAGCTGGGCAGATGTATAATTAGTCGAGTAGACTATTAGATATGCGTCAGGGTAACTGTCGCTTAACCGGGTTGGCGGTCCCACTGTGCATTTGTTGTGAGTAATATAATAGAGAACTGCGTTTTGTCGTGAAGACGCGATTTAAGGTCTCAGTTAATTATAGATTTCTGTATGCATAAATTTATCCACCAGGGGGGCAGCAGAGCGACAGGCTCAGAGATCTTAATTAGAATACGTAGTAAGACAGGGAACTTATAGTGTTTAACCCAACATTACGCAAAAAAGTACATTAATGCTTATAATGTGATTTGCCGAGCTCGTGTTAAACTTAATAGTGATAAGTAAGGATGACAAGCTTTGCACACAGTTTTTGGACTGAGGCTTGAGTCACAATATAAGAGTTTAAGCTGTAGGTACATTAGCTTGCTTATTAAGGAAATGTTAAATATAACATGCTGTGTAATCACGTCTAAAAGCAATAGTGATTAACTGTGACTTTGCAACATTCGATAAAATAGCATGTAATATACTAAGAGCTAGGTAGTCCATTAGTCGCGCATATTGTCATTACAGTATGCCACCTCGATACAAATGTCCCCTTTTACCCTATACCAGTGGTCGGCAGGCTGTTAGCATAGGTTTGAGAGCAGTCCGGGGCTTTCGACGTGGGGGTCATCCCTTGTGCCGCGGCTGTACAGTTTCGGCTGCGAGCAGTCTCATGAGCTGGTCCCCCAGCTTGTCCGCTAGCGTCGGGGCATTGCTGGGTGTGGGCAGTCGGTCGTCCGGGGACTTTCACTGCTGGATGTGGATTCTTAAGAGGGTGATTGCTGGTGCCTGAGGGGCGAGTCGTCGCTACTCGCTGCTTTGATTGCTGTCTTCGTCCCCTTCTGGGGGCTTGTTGTGGGTACTCACTCAGGTGCCGCCGGGTAGCTGGTCGGATCCATGCTGCCGCCTCTCGAACTGCTTGTTTGAAGGCCCGGACCCTGTGACGGAGTTTTGACCAGAGGTAAGAGCAGAGTCGGTCAAAGAACTCCCGGGTGTGCCTGGGTGGAGTGGCAAGGGTGTTGCTTGTTCCATGCTTTGCCTTCTTTAATTCCTTCGCTGTGTGCCTTTCTTTGCTGCATTGTGGCTGCATCAGGCCACATGTAGTGGCGCGCTTGTCCGCCATCTTGGGTACTGCTGCTTCCATTCTGCTTGGAGGTTCGTCTGCCATGATGCCTCCGTGTATTGTGTCCCATGCTGGTGGGGACCGGGATATCCCCCACCGGTCCAGGGGGGGGGGGGATCGATGTGTGAGCATCCCCTCTTCAGCCCGAGAACCGGGAGAGCGGCCGTCTCTCCGCGGCTCCCACCCGTGCAGGCAACTTAGTGGCGGGTAGCCCCGAATCGGGTATCGCCGGACTCCGCATCACCTCCCGGGTGTGAGGGTAGTCGTCCGCTGCGGGCACGAAGCGGTGGTCGGGCGTAATGCCCAGAATCAGGGCCTCGGATATGGGAGCTCCCACCATGTGCGTCTTGCTCGATCGGTTGGTAAGCTCCGCCCCCATTTATAAAAATGTTAAATAAAAGCGGTCCCAAAACAGAACCCTGAGGGAAACCACTTACCACTTTTGCCCAACCTGAAAATTTACCATTAATGACAACTCGTTGTACTCTATCCTTAAGCCAATGTTCTACCCAAGAACAAGAATATTCATCTAGACCAATTTCTTTTAGTTTGAAGACTAATCTATTGTGAGGAGCCATATCAAATGCCTTGGCAAAATCCAATTAGATCACATCCACTGCAACACCCTGAACTATACTTCTACTTACTTCTTTGTAGAATGCAAATAGGTAAGTTTGACAAGACCTATGTTTCATAAAACCATGTTGATTATTGCTAATTACAAAGTTCTTCCCAATGAATTCCTGAACAATATCCCTTAATATCCCTTCAAATATTTTCCAATTTACAGTTAAACTCACAGGTCTATATTTCCAGGCAAGGATTTTGAACCCTTTTTAATATAGAAACCACATCTGCCTTCCATCAATCCTATGGTTCAATACTGGAAACAAAATAATCTTGAAAAATTAAATACAGCGGTTCAACTATTTCCCCACTTAGCTCCTTAACCCCTTAAGGACACATGACATATGTGACATGTCATGATTCCCTTTTATTCCAGAAGTTTGGTCCTTAAGGGGTTAAGCTTTATTTACATTAATTTTCTTTAACTGCTGTAGCACCTTGTCTCGAGTCATCCAATCACAATTTGTCTGCAAGTTTTTTGCAGCAATCCTTTGTATATCTCTACCACAAACTTAAAGAACCGCATACGCTGTAACATAACCTATCTGCTATGGTGTCTTAATCAATATGACTAATTTAGTGCACCCAGTGGTCTACTGTTCCATCTTGCTAATTCCTATACTCTGTTTACTCTGACAGGTTTCATGTTTATCCTAATGCAAAAAAAAATATGCTCATTATATTTTATTGTAGTTGTGGCATCTATTGCTTGTCTGTTCTTTTCATGCACAACAAAAATAAAGATTCTAAAAGAAATTTTAAAAGTGCCCATCGCAGCCCCAAACTATTAGCGGCAGATGGTGGCTTTTTAATAATATGTGGTGGATACCTAATTATCCTCACCCCAACCCCCCCACATAAGTGGTGGGTGTGGATTCTAATTATAATCTACTAGGTCAGTGATCTCTGAGGAGAAGGATATTCTGGGGGAGAGGAGAAGGAGATGCTGGGGGAGAGGAGAAGGAAATGCTGGGGGAGAGGAGAAGGAAATGCTGGGGGAGAGGAGGAGGAGGAGATGCTGGGGAGAGGAGGAGGAGATGCTGGGGGAGAGGAGAAGAAGATGCTGGGGGAAAAAAGGAGAGGAGGAGGAACAGATGCTAGGGGGACAAGGGGAGAGGAGGAGAAGGAGATGCTGGGAGGAGAGGGGGATATGCTGTGGGTAGAGAAGGGAAGATGCTGGTGGGAGAGAAGAGGAGAATTAGTTCAGACAACTGTATTGAGTTGTTTTTTTCTAAACTTAAACCTCAGTATTTAGGTTTAATTGCCGTGTTGGCACTTTGAGGAAAAAATGTTAGTATGTATTGCAGTTTGGGCACTCGGGCTCAAAAAGGTTCGCCATCACTGTACTAGTTGGAGCCTACTGCCCTTCCCTTAAGGGCGATGGGTTGGGGCTCTAAATCATTTTTATAAATGGGGGATGGGCATGCCATTGCCCACCCCCAAAAAATTGCCATTGTTCACTCCCCCAGGTGATTAGGGGTCTCCAATCACCCTCAATAATATAACTTGCCCCTATGTACCCCACACCTATAATAGTGATGCAGCCAACTAAAACAAATACCTGTGGAAAAAATACATACCTTATACTTACCATCTAAAGACTTCTTCCTTGTATATATTTTTGTCTTTAGCCCCAAGGCCAAACAAAAATACACAGTCCTGTGACATAATTCTATAAAATAAAAAAAAATAAGAGGTTTACTAAAACCTCCTGTTCTTTAAATGTGAATAGGGATTTGGGCTAGTCAACAGGTAACTCTTTTCCTTGTTTGTTTTTTTCCCTCTCTTTTTGTTCTATGTATTTTTACTGTAATCATTGCTGATGTGCAGGAGTAGTGGGAATTTGAGCACATGGTTTAATTAGGTGTTTTTTTAAGGGGACAATATACCTGGAAAACAGAATAGGTTGACCTGAAGAATCTACATTTGTATAATTTAATGTTCCATATATTCCTAGTTTAAACCATTCGTTTCCTACCGCAGTAAACCCTTTTCCATGTAGGTGTAATCCATCACATTTAGTAAGATTGTAGCCAAATGCAATATTAGCCCACTACTCTAAAAACAGCAAATCTTACTTCATACACTACAACTATACTATAGCCATTCCTTATTTACCCTAATCTCAATAATATTGTTGGATATGCCTTCCAAATTATTTTTGATTCCAAAGCTGTTTATTGAGCATGGTAGATAACATTACGTGAAATGCAGAAAAATGCAACATGTAGAGTGGCAACGCAGGTCCAAACAGTGAAAGCGAAACAGTTATAGCGTACAAAATATTCAATCGTAGTAGGTTCCATAAAGCAGAGGTAATATTAGCTTTTTTTTTTCCTTTTTTCCCTTGCTTGTGGACAGAGAGATACCTGCTTGCCTATCTGAGTAGGAGGCAAGCGTACAAGCATAGGAAGGTTGAGGACAGAGGGTGTGGCCAAAGAGAGGTAGGATAAGAAGAGGGAAAAGAGGGGAGAGAGAGGGGGTTAGGACCTGGTCCACCTCTTGGTCGCTGGGGATGGTTCAGATTGTATAGCTCCGCCCTGTTTTAGTGCATTACCCATTAACTTATATTTAGCTTACATAGCTTACAAGTCAAGCCTCTCAATGCAATTTTGCTTGTGACAGTTTATATGAATGAGAGGGAATCAAAGCATAGGAGTGCATACGTGCCGAGGTGTGAAGGTAAGCAATCACGCCAGGCATGTATGTTAAATGCTCGATAACTGCTATTAAGCTAGGCTTCGCGTAGCCAACATAGTCGTTTCACTTTGTGCCTGAGGAGCGGAAAGGCAAAGCATGGAATCGACCAGTAACATACAGATCCTAAATCCGCTGTTTAACTTTTTTTCGGATGATTGTCCCCGAGTGTGTATAATTATGGTCCTATTTAGTTGCTCAGAACGTGTACATCTTCACTTCAGGGGGAACCTCTAAACGTTGACTTCGGTAATGGGGATATTTGCATTTCGAATATCAGCCTGCCTCGCAGTTTTTGCTGCACAAGTACTGAAGTGGGTGGGTGTATATGAACTAGGGAGGTAGGGATGGGGGGGAGAGGAATAAACTGCAGGGAGGGAGAGAGATGGGTAGGAGGGAGAAGGAGGGTAGAGAGTTGCCGGGGATCAGTGTGGCTGTCTGTAGTGCGCGACTCACGTGGCCCTTGGTGTAGGGGTCAGTGGTGGCTATGGCCTCTGGGTGATTATGCTTACTCTTGTACTTTGAGCCTCCTTGTCTGGGTTTTGTAAAATAGATATATGTGGAGTGGTTTGTAAAGGGTCTATCTCTGTATGTGGGTTGGATCTGGGGTTTAATCAGGCTTTTAGGTTTGTCGTTGCTGTGAGTAGTGGGTTAGTGATAAAGCGGGTGTTGGAGTTTGGGTACGCCCCTTTTTTTTCTGTTATCTTTCACTCAGTGCCCCGTGGATCCGCCCCACTGCCCCCACCCCACGCAGTGCCCACCTGCACCACATACTCAAACCAAGGTCGCCAGCACTCTGTGTGTTTTATGTCGGTACCAGTCAAGGAAGCTTGCATCGTTTCTGCAGATTGAATCTCTACAAACCTGTCTAGCCATTGCTCCACTGTGGGGTTCCTGTCCTGTCTCCAGAGGGCAGGTGTCAGGGATTTGGCCACGTTTAGTAGGTGACGGTATATGGATTTTTTGTATGCTGCCAGTGGGGATGGGGTAGCGTGTAGGAGCACCTGTTCTATCTTAAAGGGTGGAGTCTCCCCCTGTATCTCTGAAATCTTATCGTTGACCACCTCCCAGTATGGTGTTATTCGAGGGCAGTCCCACCAGAGGTGTCTGATCATGCCTCCAGCTGCTCCGCATCGCCAACAGGCGTTCGGCACTGTGGGGAACACCCTGTGTAGTTAATCAGGTGTGCGGAACCAGGAGGAGAGAAGTTTGTAGTTGGTTTCCTGGTACCTGGTGCTTATCGAGCTTTTGTGGGCTAGGATCAGGACTTTTTCCCACAGCGTATCGGCAATAGTCTTTCCTAAGATGTTTTCCCATGTTCGCTGAAATGTATGGTTGCTTTAGCAGGTGTTGATACAGCATGGAGACCGCTTTATCCAAGTTGGTGTTGTCGTTGCACAGCCTTTCGAACCAGGTGAGTTCTCTGTGCATGCCAGTTTTGTTTGGAATCGTGTTTTAGCTGCATGTACCGGAATGTATGTTTGTGTGTCGGCGTGGTACCGCCCAAAAGGTCCGGGAGCGGGCGTATTCCTGTGTCTTGTAGGACCCGGTGGACCGGGATGAAATCCCCGTCCCCCAGGAAGCCCCATGCCCTCGCAGGCAACCCATCCCCAATTGCTGCGTTATTCGTCAGGAGGATCATCAGGCTGGGTTTGGGCGCTATATGTGGGGCTTCACGGGTCGCGTCTCATATTTTTAGTGTCTGAGCTGCCGGGCCAGTCTGTAGGTTTCAGTCTACGGGTGATCATTTTGTATTCCACATTGACGTGAGAAGGGGTTGCCCCATACTATCCTTATCTGAAGCTATCCATAGTTTTGGTTTTGGGTTCGAGTGCCATTCCGACGCCCTTTGGAGCGCTGTAGGTTGATGGTACCTGTGGAAATCCGGGAGGGCCAGGCCGCCCCTCTGTCTCGGGAGGCATAGTGTGTCATGTCTAACTCGTGAATTCCCATTTCTCCATATGTATCGTAGTGAAGTGAAGTATGATGTGGGTAGGGCTATCAGGATCGTCTGGAAGAGGTAGAGAAGTCTGGGTAAGACGTTCATCTTGACGACCGCGATGCGCCCGAGCCAAGAAATATGTGAGTAGTGCCACTTCTTAAGGTCGTGTTGTATGCGTGTAATAAGGGCACAAAATTCTTCTCGTAGAGATCTTGGGGGTCTACTGTGATAAGGGGTCCCCAGGTATGTCATCTGGGCGGGGCACCAACAGAAGGGCAGTCGGGATTTAAGTTCCGTTGCCTTGGTACCTAGGACCTCGCATTTGGATAGATTAAGTTCTTAGCCAGCCAGCGCCCCGTACGAGTACAACAGCTCGAGCAAGTGTGGTACAGTTTTGTGAGGGTTGGTGACAAGAACATCAGGTTGTTGGTGTATGCCACCACCTTGTGTGTCATGCCCCTCCAGTGGAAGCCCCCTATGTCTCTGTTCCGTCCACCCGGTCAAAAGCCTTCTCTACATCCGTGGAGAGGAGAAGCAGGGAGATTATTTCTCTGCGCACAAGATGTTGGATGGCGAGTACTCGCAAAGTACTGTCACGCGCTTCTCTTCTTGGGATAAACCCAGTTTGATCCGGGTGTACTAGATCCGGGAGTCTCGTACCGAGCTTGGACGCAAGGACTTTCGTGAGGAGTTTGATGTCAACGTTTAGTAATGATATGGGTCTATAACTCTTGCAAGATTCCGGATCTTTCCCTGGTTTGGGGAGAATAGTGATTGTAGTGGATAGTGATTCTCAATGAAATCGACCACCCTCGGTCAACGTGTTAAGGGCTGGGATCAGGATAGTGCTGAATTTCTTATAATAGTCTAACGTCAGTCCGTCTGGCCCTGGTGTAACCGCTGGCGGTTCCCTTATTTACCACTATAATGTCTTAAAGCATAGAACTTAGTAGGGCTAACCATACATATATCTTAGCCATAATTTGATATAGTTAGTAAGAGATCCTCTATTTAACATATATAAATAATTGAGAATACAACATAAAATAAGGATTGTCTTGGAAGCAATAGTTTTGTCTTTTAGATATTTATTATATAAAAATATAAATATAGACATATAAAATCCATTATAGCAGAGTTTATAAGATGAAATTAAATGCTTGCAAATATTATTAGTAGGTTAACATACCATTCTGAACATGTCATCATGTCAGCCTCTCTGTCATTTTAAGATGGAGCAGCATCTGTCTCCAAGTCTCTCCTCTGTTTGTTAACATTTAAAAGTACACCTATTTATACCTTAGGTGTCGTCATTTTAGGGTCACCATAGTTCAAATATGAAAAAGTAACTTGTCTACTTTAAATCAATTTAGGACCTCCCTTTAGATACAAGGCCATAACTAAAAGCAAGTGCACACGTCATGGGAAACTCCCGGACCTGGGGAACTTCCACCAACTTGGGACAAGATGGCTTCCCAAAGTCTGAATAGCTTATCTGTTGTTTATACTAAGACGTAAGTGCACAGTCGTGGGAGATTCCCGGATTTGGGGAAGTTCCATTAACTTGGGGTTACAACAGTATATTGTGTACTGAAAGAGTCGTAGTATAGCCTTGAAGCTTGTTTATGCATTATTGTTATTGTAATTCGTCTGGGACAAAATGGCGCAAACATATTATGCACTGAGGTTATTGCTTAAAGAAACATCTATGAAAAACAATATGTTCCATTTCTAACACCTTGTCAATTTGCAATATCTCTTAAAGACAAAGTACACAGTTTAAGAAATACAACATTTCATTCTAAAACTTGTAATATTTGCATTTGCCCATAACACTGGTGCTCGGCCAGTCTTTCCGGTTTTGATGGCCCCCCAGCAACTCCTTATCCGTAATCGGGTCTTCAAGTGTCATGGCGTTGTCTGCCCAGAGGGTGGAGGCGATAAAGGTCTCCAGAAACTGACTCCTTAATGGTCCTCCCTTCTGTCTTCCCTAACAGTTTGGGAGATTTTGTATAGGGAGGAGTAGTATGTTCGGAATTCCTCTGCAATTTCCTCTGGTATTTGAGTTGTTCGGCCTATGGAGTTCTTGAGTTTGTGGACTTAAGCATGCGCTTGTTGGCCTCTGAACATTTTTTTTGTGCCAGGGCCGCTGAGTCGATGAAGTGCGTCTCTTGTTACATATTTACATAGTTACATAGCTGAAAAGAGACTTGCGTCCATCAAGTTCAGCCTTCTTCACATATGTTTTTTTGCTGTTGATCCAAAAGCAGGCAAAAAAACCCAGTTTGAAGCACTTCCAATTTTGCAACAAGCTAGGAAAAAAATTCCTTCTTGACCCTAGAATGGCAGTCAGATTTATCCTTGGATCAAGCAGTTATTACCCTACATTGAAAGATTATATCCTTGAATATTCTGTTTTTGCAAATATGCATCTAGTAGCTGTTTGTAAGAACGCAATCGATGTGCAGTTTCTGTGTAAGTCGCGTAAGAGGTGTGTCCTTCGCTCTGGTATGTTCGGTCCCCGACAATTTTATGTGCTAACTACCAGGGTGTCTGGTCTGTAACAGTATGCTAGGGGTAGTAAGCGGGGGCCGGGGAGCAGTGAGGAGCCGCTCGATCATGCCCCGCCCTCTGGTGGGGAGGGAGCAACCCGGCAAGTCCAAAGGGAGGTGCGTGAGGGAGGAGGGGGGGTGTGGGTATGGGAATATTACATGTAGGCCTCAGAGGGCCGGTGTAAGTAGACTGAGAAGTTGTTCTTGTGACTGCGTGGGAAGCTGGCAACCGACCCCACCGGGAATCACCCTATAGGGATAAAGCGGCAGCTCCCTGCAGTGACGAAATTCACATGACTCTAGTTGGGCTCGACGTAACGGCAACACTGCCTAAGTCGAAGAGAAGAACCCGAGGAGAGAGTGCGGCCATAGGCCACGTAGTCGTGTTCGATACATACCATTAATATAACATCATAACATTGTAACATATAACATGTGCATTATGTATAGAAATTCCCTCATAGCCCCCCTCCAGTTCTGGGTAGTTCCCATTTCCCTGGCCGTAAGGTTACCAGGTAACATCTTAATATGCAATAGGTAACATAGGTATTACAACACTGCAGTGGTTTACGTGGGTTGCAACGTGCCCCCGCACTATACAATTATTTATTCATATGCCCCTCCCTCCCCCCCTTTTTTTGGGGGGGGAGGTGGAGGTGTGTGGTGGCGTTATTACTCCCAGCCCTTGTGTCCTGGGATCCTCCACCCGCAGTAGTCCACTGTTGTCAATGGGCTTGTGTATGTAGTGAATCACCGTCACCCGCTGGATACAGTACACACGTTGCTGGTCTTGGGTTGTCTCGTCCCTTCACTGGGTCCCCTTGTCCCACTTCCCCACCTGAGCTGTGCCCCCTTCTCCCCCTATATCTGCAAGTGAGTGTGGATTAACGTGGGGTAGCCCCAATCCAATGATGTGGGTGGGGTGGAGAGACAGGCGGTGTGTGATTATGCTTCGGCCTGCTTTAGAGCTGGGGGTGAGCGTGGCTCAGGTGCCTGATCACCCCTACCAAAACGTTCGGTTCCCAACCTCGGTGTTTCCGCTGGGTAGGCCAGCTTGGGGTGGGTGCAAAGGGGTGGTCAGGCATACGGAGTGTCGGTGAAAGCCCTGGGGTCAGCTTTGGTACTGCCAGTTCTGGTTGGGAGCCCATGCTCCCTTTAGTGGGGTGGGGCTGGCCCATGTGGTGTGGCGCTGTGTTGTGGGCAGTTGCACTCAGGGCTGGTTGGGCAGTCCCATGGGGTCCCCCCTGCATCCCCTCCCAAATGGGCTCTGAGGTGTGTGGCATACCTGCGGTTGCTGTGTAGACTTCAGGTCTCAGGGGGTAACTTCTCACCTACAGTGTTGTGTTGCTTGCAGGCTATTCACCTCGTGTGGCCATCTCCTGGCAGCGTTGAGGCGAAGGGCCTCCGTTGGTGTCGGTGTGGCACGTATTGCTGCGGTCTGGTTTCCAGGGGCCCCAGTATCCAGTTTGGCACTTCGGTGTGGGGGAGTTCCAGTTTTTTAAGGAACGCTGGGACCTCTTCGGGCCACCTGGCCTGCACCCATTCATTGCGATGTTTGGCTTGGAGGCTGAAGGGGTGAACCCACTTCAATGGGATTTTCTTGTCCCAGAGGGCCTGCGTAACCGGGCGCAATGCTCTGTGAGCTTCCAGGTTGAGCGGGGACAGGCCGTTATAGAGGGTGACCTCTGAGTCTTGGAAGTGCCATGACTTGCGCGATCTTGCCTTCCGCATTATTAATTCTTTGATCTGGTAGGAGTGGAGACAGCAGATCAGATCTCAGGGGGCTCCCTCTGGAGTGCACGGTTGCAGTGCCCGGTGGGCCCTGTCTAGTCTGAGTATCTGGCGAAAGAGCGCGATCAGCAGTCCCCCAGCGTCCTCCTCACCTTGGGGCTCTGGTATTCCCTGCACTCTGATGTTAAAGCGCCTGCTCCGGTTATTCAGATCCTCTGTGTGTCGCCGGAGTGTGAGTAGCATGGAGCCTTGCCTGAAGATCGCAGTGCCTGAGGCCCTGATTTGGGCTAAGGAGTCTTGTGCTTTGTTCTATAGGGCCTGTATGCGGGTGCCGTGGGCCGTGATGTCGGCGCGCAGCGTGGTGACCGCTGTGGTGAGAGACTCCTGCAGCATTGCTGAGAGGGTCTGGAGATCCTGCTTTGTTACCATGGACTCGGTGAGTTTCCTCAGTTCTGCCCCTATGTCTGTCAGCATGGGGGCTCCCATATCAGTGGTCGGGGATGCGGCTGATGGGGTAGGCGCCATTTTGGAGCCATGTGTTTCCTGCGCGGGACCCGTCGGGGTCTGGATGTAGCCGTCCATCGGGCCAGTGCTCCCGGCTGTCTGTGTTCCCCTCGGGGTATGTCGGGGCGTTTTGTGCGGCCCATCGGGGGAATTCTGTGCTGTGGTACAGGGCTAATTAATGCTTGGTGGCACGGAGCTCAGTAATCAGGCGGCCATCACAGTCAAGGCTCACGCCCCTCCAAATTATTTTTGGACCAACATTTAAAATTGTAGATTATGCTAGCTAGTACCTATAATCTTAATTTTATTAATGACAGGAGGCGAGTATTTGCTTTAGTCTCTCTTTACTAGAACTCCACAGCAGCACAGAAAAACAACCAATCAGAAAAAAAGTTAGGTACTATAAAACCCCCTTCCCATTGCATCATTTCCTCTTTCAAGCTGCGACAAAACAGAACAAAGGCAGAAAAAATAATGGGAAGCAATGAAGTCCAGATACGAAGAATACAGCGATGTCCAATGTCTGAGAAGAACTGTCAACCAGATAGCGTTGATGGACTGAAAATAAATAAGTCAATGTCTACCATCCACGACGAAGTGCCACACTAGATAGCGCTGAAGGACTGGAAACTGAAACGAGAGAAAAACAGAATCGAACAGGTTGATTATCCAATGAAATGTATTTTGAATAAACTTGTAGATACCCAATGTAGCAAACAAAATTACCTTAATATGTAGATATCCCAACCCTACTTATGAAAAACAGACATAAGGACAGGTGACAGGTAGCAGAAACAACAAGCAGAGTTGTATACGTACCTGATTAATCCAAACTATAAAATTAAAGGGAGGGATAAGAACGGGTGGGGAACATATACTCCACGCGGGGAGGCGAGTTCAGTAGAATTCCAGCTGAAGCATGTGATGATGGCTAATGTCTATTACTGTATCTACCTGACATATTATTTGTATACCGGCTTCTGCGCAAGCCTACAAGTTGTACGGTTAATGCCTTACCTATCGTGTGCAAAAATAAAGAATTTAAAAAAAAAAAAAAAAGAACGGGTGGGAAATACTCGCCTCCTGTCATTAATAAAATTAAGATTATAGGTACACTAAAGCTAGCATAATCTACAATTTTATAACATGACAGGAGGCTTCGTATTTGCTGTTTTAACGCTCAGTCAACAAATTCCACGCTGTTTGTTTCGCAGCTACCCGAGCAAACCCAAATGGACTTTCCAACTGCGATGAAGTATCCCAGAAACGGAAAAAACATCCTCCGCTGATAGATCCAATGTACGTGGGGTCGCGACCTGTTACCTACCAGCCGGTCCATGAGCTGGCAAACTGACCTATTAGCCATTTCCCTGCAGTTATAAAATGTCGAAGGTCATTTGCGGACTTAGGGCCGCGATAAGACACTGCAACTATGTCACAACTCTTGATGTATAAGGTTGCTCCACCGATCGTGCCAGGGGCACCCAGGAATGTGGCCTTGCAGGTAGACCTCCACTCTCAAGGGATGCGCCAAGTCCACCACCAAGTCGCAATAGAACCGAGTAGGATCTTTCGTTCCCTCCTGGCCTATCCGGTGAGATGTCTCATCCGAGAATAAATTTATAATGCAGGCAAGAGTGTGGTCAGACTAGCCGTATCCTAAGTGATTCCAATATTCCAAATGGACTGTGTAATCCTCGGATGTGGTAGAGAAAAGACTCCAAAAGGACGTCCATTCAGGGTTCCGAACTGAACTTGTGTAGAGGAACGGTGGTCGACTATTCAGGGAATAGTGAATCCCAGAAATATTCCAAGGGATGGGGAGTGCAAACTGGAGCGCAGATTTCCATGCGGATTTGTCCTCGTCTAAGAGTGAAAGATGTTTGTGTAGGAGTAGGGGCACACCAGGTACCTCCATAAAGTCTCGTAGGTCTCCTCGACGGTAGATGAAAAGTAGGTTAGCAAGAATCCAACAAAACGGCTCCCGTGAGGGATAAATAGAGTATAGATGGAGGGTCCACCA
Source organism: Pelobates fuscus (assembly GCF_036172605.1). Lineage (NCBI taxonomy): Eukaryota > Metazoa > Chordata > Amphibia > Anura > Pelobatidae > Pelobates > Pelobates fuscus. The sequence goes on from NC_086325.1 coordinate 129,933,876, forward strand.
TCTCCGAACCCTGTTCACCAGGTATGCGCTCAGAGGAGACGGGGCAGTCCTGCCATCTTATCCCAAGATCTTAATGACCGGGGAAGTAAAGACAACCGGGGTTTCCGGTCTTACCATGTGATCCATACGTACGGTTTACATTCAGACCGGGTAATAAGCCTTCCTTAATCTTGTTATCCGAGCAAGGCAGTGCCCGTTTGCTCCATGAAGGTCTCCGTATCTCCTGATATCTTGACATGGGAGAAACTGTCTGCGCAGTTTGTTTGTAATGGTCTGGATATCCAAAACAGAAAGCAATTCTCTGTATTATATGGTGCAGAATATACCAAAACCTGCACTCTCGTAATACCGGAGGTCCATCCGTTAGCCGTACCATCTCCAGGAGTGTGTGTAAATAAGTGGGAGTCTCCCCCCGTTATACCTCTGTGAGTATTTCTCACGTGTGTTACAGCGGTCCGGATCCAGTAGATCCATTACAGTAGATAGAATAGAGGGATCCAGTCTAAGTATGTATATCTTGCATGACCAGGCAGACCTCTATAACGAAATCAGTAGCATGGACGTCAGCTCTAATTGAATGCAGGAGGGACGCCTCTCTATGTAGTCATCAATGTCTTGCACAGGTACAAGCCTGTGTGATGAACAAATGGCCGGTACTGTAGAGCATCGAGTGTATGAGAGAGCCGCGCTCTCTACTAATGTGATCGCATACCGTGATAGCGCCCGGCTGCTAGCCTGAGCGGGCCGCACCCATTAATAACCAACAGCAGAGTCTACATCTGTGACCGGTTCTCTCTATGAGAATGTGTCCTCCAAACCTGTCCTCTGTATCCAGCCCAGTATCTGGTTGAGGTCGAGGGAGGGGCTGCGCCCTCTAATAACAAATCAGTATCCGGTTCTGTTTATGAGAGGGGTTCGCCCTCTGTTTCTGAAAATAAATATACTCGGATCGAGGTGATGGAGGGCCGCACCCTCCTGTGATCCAAACTAGAGTCCCTAGAGACTCAGGGTGACCAACTGCAGGGCACACCACTTATTAATGTCCGCATAAGGCTGAGGGCAATCTTCGGAAACAACGATGGAAAACTATCAACCGACTATCCGGATCCCATGCGCGCGCGCGGGGTCCAGGAAGACCGTTGGTAGTCTGAGGAAAGCTGGAGACGTTCTCCGCAATCCACGAGTGCCCGGGAGGTCGGAGGAGGTCAAGTCAGGCCTCTCGACGACCCGAACGAAAAGGAAAAGGAAGTCATGAAAGAACAAAAAAGCAACAATTAACGCAGATAAGAGTAAATACACCAATTCTATCTCAGATAGAAGGCAAATAGCAGGCCGGAAGGTAATAAAAGTAAGCCCCACTGGACAGGGCCAGGAGCTAACCTAACGCGGGAAAAAACTACCGACACCTATAAGGATTCCGAGAGGCAGATACGCAGTAGATGCTAAAGACAAGGAAAAACACCGCTTTCTCCTGTAGGTGTCTGAGTACCGGTCCTTGCCTGTGCGAAGTTCTCCTTGGAGATGTGCCGTTGCCGGTTTGGAGTAAACTGTGGATGTGTCCGGGGTCTTCATACGAAACCCTGCCCTTCAGGCATGAGGTTTAGGGCCTTCACCCTTCCCAGCATATTCAGATGGCCGTACATTGGTGTCCTCTTGGATAGTATGGCAATGGTACTTGTCTGGACACCTGCCTATTTCCATGTCACTGATGGGCACTGTTTTTTCCTCAGTGATATTCCCCCAGGCCTGCGGCCAAAAGGGGTTCGGCTCCAATAGAGCAGGCCCGTCAGAAGGGCAGAGGCCCAGCAGGCCAAATGAATGGACACAGAATAGTTGGCCAAGCAAATAGGCACGGACATAGCAGGCCCTTCAAATAGGCACCGACATAGTAAGCCAATAAATGGGGCACAGACATAGCAGGCCGTTTTAATGGGCACAGACATAGCAGGCCATTCTAATGGGCACAGACATAGCAGGCCGTTCTAATGGGCACAGACATAGCAGGCCAATCAATGGGGCACAGACATAGCAGGCCAATCAATGGGGCACAGACATAGCAGGCCAATCAATGGGGCACAGACATAGCAGGCCAATCCTGGGTTTCATATTAAATGAGTAATGGGGACCTCTGAGTTTGGCATAGTCCCCTAAATGTCTGTAAATCCTCCGGGTATCCTGTGACCTAGGACCCTTAGAGACTAATCTTAGACAGCGTACTACTGTGTGAATAAACCGTAACCGGGACTGGCGGTCCCTAAGTGCCCAGCAGGCAACATAGAGGTAAAGCCCGTTATATTGGGTTTAAGCTGGATATGTTCCAGTGATATAGTGTCCATAAAATCAAGCTCTGCTGAGCAATACCTTCTTTAAAGTGCAAATTGTAATGCACATGTACATACAGATCTGTATGATATATCTTATCTTTATTGTAGGTCATCATCATCATCGTACCGCCTGAAGGGTATAGTACTCATGGTCTCTTCAGGAGGTCTCTTCAACTCAATGAATCTTCCCAAGAAGCCTGATAAGATAGAATAGTATCGGCATAGACAGGACTGACATCTACCGTCAGTGAAACTCACAGCAATCCGTGATATCTATAGCACTAAGACTCACAGCAAGCCGTGCTATATACACTGACATAGAACTCACAGAAATCTGTGATATATACATAGTCATAGAACCCACAGTAATCAGTGATGTATACATATACATAGCCATAGAACCCACAGTAGTCTGTGATATAAATATACATATGGAAACTCACAGTAATCTGTGATATATCTACCTGAAACTCACAGAAATCTGTGACATTTACACATGGAAAGCTAACAGAAAACTATAAATAAACACATGGAAAACTACCAGTAATCTGTGTAAATAAACACATGGAAAACTACCAGTAATCTGTATAAATAAACACATGGTAAACTATCAGTAATCTGTGTAAATAAACACATGGCAAACTACCAGTAATCTGTGTAAATAAACATATGGCAAACTACCAGTAATCTGTGTAAATAAACACATGGCAAACTACCAGTAATCTGTATAACTAAACACATGGCAAACTACCAGTAATCTGTATAACTAAACACATGGCAAACTACCAGTAATCTGTGTAAATAAACATATGGCAAACTACCAGTAATCTGTGTAAATAAACACATGGCAAACTACCAGTAATCTGTATAACTAAACACATGGCAAACTACCAGTAATCTGTATAAATAAACACATGGCAAACTGTCAGTAATCTGTATAAATAAACACATAGCAAACTACCAGTAATCTGTATAAATAAACACATGAAAAACTATCAGTAATGTAAAGGAAACATTCCCCAAAGAAAAAGAGCCAGAAAGGCAAATAAATCTCACAACCAAGCATAGTTCATAACAATTCTGACCTGTACTGATGCGGAGCAGCAAAGAAAGAGGAAATGATGCAATGGGAAGGGGGTTTTATAGTACCTAACTTTTTTCTGATTGGTTGTTTTTCTGTGCTGCTGTGGAGTTCTAGTAAAGAGAGACTAAAGCAAATACGAAGCCTCCTGTCATGTTATAAAATTATTTTTTAACATATTAAAATAGCAAAAAAATATACCATGCATAAAAATATGTCAATAGTCAAATTTCTAAATATTACTACTGTAAGATATTTTCCATAATATAATTTCGTAATATAAAATAATTTTAAAAGTTTATCCTAACATATTAAATAATTTGGAAAACATATCCAACAGCATTATATTAAGACCAATGTCAGAATATAATACCTTGTAGGTCCTTTTTTTCAGTTTGTTTACTAATTTCCTAAACACTCTATAGAGTTTCCCATGTATCACTGTTTTTTTTTTTGTTTTGTTTTTTTTATTCTTTATTTTTTGTAGTGCGTATGATGATAACAGTTGCTTATGAGGTACCCCAAAGGCATTCCTCTAGCACATTACAAACAGTTGGAGCATAAGGGTAGACAATAAATCTTGCACTTTTTTGTAGTAATAAAATGAAAGGTTTACGTTGTTTAGGTAGTTAGGAGGTACATTTTTACAACATGTTCAGGCTTCAATAATTGTAACAATATAGTTTTGATTTTAAGTGTACATTCACGCTATAATCAGGCTTAGTCAGTGCTATGGTTAAATCGATAACATCGCGAGTAAGACAGTTGTACATTGCTAGCTAAATAAGCTGGCTGATACGATTAAGTTTTTAACTGTAGCCTATTGTTGTGGCACCTAGGCATTCTTCCACAGTGAGCCAGTCGCTTTTGATAGAGCCTATTGTAGTTTAAGCCTAGTAGTAGCAGTAGTAGACTATTCAGTTATGTGACCTCAACAGGAAAATGCTAAGCTAATATAAGAAGGCTAGCTGGTTAAACAATAAGTACCGCCGGTGTCAATCTTTATGTTTAGAATGCCAGCGAGTGCATATGATCATGCATTGCCATGACAACAGCCGCATGTAAGGCAGAATATGATAAAAGGTAACATTGGTATGACAGATACAGCATTTGCATATTTTTCCCTTTTTTTTTTTCCTTCTTTTTAAAGTAAGAGAAATAACATGTCAGTCGAAATATAAAAAAAATCAAAAAATCAAACATGCTTCTGGATAAACATATTAACCATATGCTAAAAGGATTGGTGGAAAATGAACTATGCTAGGCAAACTGATTTTTGCGCTAAAGGCATTCACATGGATAGGTACTGTGATTAATAAAGGTTTCTCCCGGGAGGCTCCCCAGGTATATCAGGTTTTTGAGTCCCGCTGTGAAACTAGAGGCAGGGAACATGCTATTACGGTGGGTGGACCTTAGGTTCATCTGGGCGCAAGGTGTGGGTACCGAGGGTGCACTGCTGGGGTACCGTGGTACCTGTACTCAGTCCTGGGGTCATCCGATGCCGTGCTGGGGTACTCTGCATCCCTGCTCCGATATTCCCGCTATTGAGCTCTGGTGCCTTCCTGGGTAGGGGCCCGCATGCCAGTTGTGAGGCAGGTTTTTAGGGGTGGCCCGGTCGGGTCGTGCCAGGTAAGTCTTTGCGGTTACCGCCGTTTTCATGCTGGGATGCTTGGTCATGTTTAGATGAGCAGCGTAGGATCTTCGTGAGCGGGGTGGTGTGGTCCGCCATTTTTGGGCTCTCTTCACCTTGGGTAGCTTGGGCCTGCCAGCGGGTCGCGGAGGAGCCTTGTAAGGTAAGTGTTCATTCTTAACTTTTGTGTAGCTCAGCTTTGTTTTGCGCGGCTGCAATGTTTGGAGCTGGGTTCGCCTTCTCTCCGTGTAGTACGACCGGGATGTTTGAGCCGCCCTGTTGGCTGTGAGCGGGAGATGGGAGCAGATCTTCCCTTTGCCTTCTGTCCACATGGCGTCCGCCATTTTAGGTGTGGCGGGCGGGCTCCCTGGACTCAGTTGCCGTGTCGCAGTCAGTGCCACAGGTAGAGGACCGGGATCACCCCCCCGGTCCATAGGGGGGGGAAACGGAGCCGGACCCGCGCCGTTCTGCACTCGTGGCTGGGTTCCATGGCGCAGGATAGTGGGGCAGCGGCCGTCTGCCCCACTCACCGCAGGAGAAGGCCCAGGTTGGGGCAACATGGTCCTCTCCCCCCGGGGGACTGAAGCACGGTGAGCCAGCCTCTCCCCGGGTCCAGTAGTCCCTCAGCTCCGGGTATCTGGTCTGGCGGTCTGATTTCAGGCGGTGAGATTTGTTTTTAGAGGGTAAATTTCAGTAGCTTGCAGGAGCTGCTCAGGCTTGCGACCGTCCAGCTCGGCGGTCCGGCCCCGCCCCCCCATGTATCACTGTTTGTTGTATTTTGTATTTGGACTGTGTCAACATGATTAGGGACATGACATGTTACAACTTGTATTATTGCAGAGCACATATATATTATTTATTTTTAATGGAGTACTCCGGTCACCAATACAACTTTAATGTCTTTTTCTAACGTTTTTACCTCATTAATAGGCAATCTCTGCCATGCCCCCTGCTCCTTTTACCCTAAGTTTTCCTAATGAAATGTATGCACACAGCCCATAACAGAACTGAATGAACTGCTTTAAATTCATAACCTGGCTGCAGACAGTCAGAGAAACTACAGACAGAAACTGGTCTGTTCTGGTTTTGTTTTGGTCATTTTAAAAATAGTTTTGGCAAAATTGGGTAATAAAAATTCAAAGGACTTGAAATTTGTTTGAAATGTTTTGTTAATTTTGACATCCTTTAGGGCCCTATAGGTCACAGCTTGGTAAATGGCTTCACTAATTAGGTACCTTGATGTGGGATTCCAATACCAAATTAGGGTGCTGTTTAGTAAATAGCTCCCCTAATTTGATACCATGATGCAGGATTCCCCTATTACCAAATAATACCCAATAAGGGGCTTTTTAGTAGATGGCTTCCCCTAATCCCCCAAGTAGGATTGCCTATATAAATATGCAACATTAGGTCTCTGTTCAGTAGATTTGTTTTTGAAAAATATAATTTTTATGCTGTTGTGCAGGATGTGAAAATTATTGCCCTTGCTGACTTTGAAAACTACTATTGATGTGGCTGTACTTGTCATAACTGTGTTTGGAAACATTGTTAGTTTCTGCTGTTGTGCAGGACTTTTCACACTCTGCATAACTGCTTGCTAATAGGTTTTGTTTTTGCTTGGGAAAAAAAAATTGTGCTGATGTGCTGGATGTGAAAAGTCCTTTCTTTGGTGATCCACTGCATTGACGTAGCATCACTTTTCACACAAATAACCCTGTGTATGCATAGGAATAATAATTCATTATTATTTTTTAAGGTATTTTTTGGAAATGTAGATTCTTCCGCTGTTCGTGAGAATATTTTTGATCCTCCGATCATTGCTCGCTTCCTGCGGCTTTACCCTACCCATGCAGGAGTAAGAGCTGCACTACGGATGGAGTTATTTGGATGTGATATTACAAGTAAGTTTCTCAGCCAATTCTGTAATCCGTTCTAATGATGTGTAAGTAACACAATTATATATTATAATATACTGCATTTTTTTTAAATCTGATGTTCTTTTCTTCCATTTTAGCTTTTCAAATCATTTAATAAACACAGAATATAATATGGCAATATTATGCGGCCTCACCTATGACATTTGACTAAAACTACTCTCTCTGGAAACCAGATATACACATCTTCTGATCTACTCCTAACATTCTTCCCCATACTCCCTGATATTGTTGCAGTCTCACATTAACCTCTGCAGTGCCCTTTCCTTACTAACCCACTTCCTATTTCCCAATTCTGTCTACCATGCCTTGTTACCTCTAATCACACTAGTTTTATCTATATTCTACTTGCTTCCCCACCCCTCTTCTAAAATGTTGTCTACTTTATTTTTTTTCTCTGTTGCCTCCATGATTTATAATACTATTTTGTCATTTCCTTTCACTCATACAACCCTTAAGTTGCACGTCTGCTATTCTCCAAGTCTTTCTATTCTCTTCTCCCCCCTCTTGATATCCACTCTTCTAGACCTAAATTCCCCTCAAACACCTTTATATCTCACTCAAACCGTCTCTCACTTTCTATTTTCTAGCTATGAACATCTCCCCTAACCCTTGCCCTGCTCCCTTTCATTCTAGGGACCCTTCTAGAATTATAAACATCCCTCTAGCGCGACATGTATTTCAATTGTCACTGCATAGAATATTTGGACAGTCTGTAGCTTTAAAAAAAATAAGCTGTCAGTCATGATGTCTTATTTCAAACTCCCTCCATTTCTTGGCCCTCATTGAAACTTGGTTCTCCACCTCAGATTGTTCTATTGCTGCTTCCCTGTTTTATAATGACTTCCAACTTTCACATACTTCCTGACCCATAAAAGTGGTGTTGTGGGTGTTCTGCTCTCCTTTGCTGTACATTTCAACTTCTTTTTTTTTTCTTTGGAAGTTCATGCCATCTGCCTTTTTCACCCCTTCTGACTATTATTCTGCCCTTCTGGACACCCTGGTTATCAGGATTTTTGCCTGCTTACCCGATGGCTCAACTCCGAATGCCGTGATTCCCTCCGACATTCCGACGGATGCTGCACGCTTGCGTGTAGCATGTTTATATATGCAGCCGAATGACTCACAGGATTCGGCGCATATCAGTGACATCAGGGCTCAGTTTAGGAGGGCCATATACCCCCCAAAAATAGTGGTTAATTTCAAATGGCATTCATCCAATCACTGTTAACTAAAGCCTAAATATACTTACCTCTCCCATTCCTTGTTTCCCTACCCTGTTGTGGTTCCTTGGTATCCCAATAGTGCATTTTTCTTGTGAATTGTTTGGAACTTTGACTGACTCTTGTGTATTGTTTACCCTTCGACCTCGGCTTTTTTATTTGTTATTCCGCACCTCTGTAATCCTTTGACCTCAGCTTCATATACTGACTCAGTTAATTCATATAACCTGGCAATTCTAAGGACCCGTATAATGAGTATTTGTTAGTAATTCTGTCTGTGTGTTCACGTTCCAGAAGATCCTAACACTGATTCCTTATTGAAACACTTCTCAGTCTGGCTCCCTCAATTCCAGTCCTTGGTCATTCTATCCAGTATACTTTGAGATTTTAAAATCTCCTTCAGTGTCTTCTTCTATGATTCCTCATTCTCTTCTGTACCTCTCTTGGTTGGAGTTCCACAAGGCTCTGTACTGGGACCTCTTCTCTACTTAATTTACATTGCCTTTCTGGGTGAGCTAATATCATTGTGTGATGATCAATATCACCTGTATGCTTATGATACGCTGAAATACCTCTACATGATGTCATGATTCCTAAAACTCAACCTCTCCAAGAGTGAACGTATTGTATTTTATGTTTCCCATGAGGCTAAAGGAGCTATCATAACATTTAGGTAATGGTTAATGGAGCTATCATAACTTTGGTGTGCTCAGTGAATCTAACCTTTCCTTTAACCGTTATATAAAATTGATCACCAAATCCTGTCACTTTCACTCAGGATGCAGCTAAGACACTCCTAAGATCCAGCAACTCTTACCCCTCTGTTAGTTTCTACAATGGCTTCCTGTATCATTTATGATTTCGTTCAAAGTTCTTATTCTTACCTAAAAAGCTCTCCATAACTATGCCTCTGCTTACATCTCCTCCCTCATAATCAGATATACCCCAGCCTCTTTGCTCCACCAATAATGTGTAACTAAACAATTCTCACCCCTGACCCTCGCCTGCAGGACTTCTCCAAGGTTGCCTACTCATTACAGAGTGCCCTCATGTGGCACATTCGGCACTCCTAGTCCCTACAGTCTTTCAAAAATATCTAGAAACACACCTCTTGAAAGAAGCCCATCAACTCCCCCCTTTACTTCTCAGCCCTTACAACCTTCCTCTGAAATCTCCAATCTACTGTGCTACCTTCTTCTAAACACCAATCTCATCTTTTAGGTATCACACAGGTTATTTGATTCCCTCACTTCCCTTTGTGTATTTGTCCCTCATACCTTTAGATTGTAAGATTATTTGGAAAGGGTCTTCTTCGCACACTGTTCCCGTATGTCAAACATGTTTTGTTAACATTAAATGTTTGTCTCTTGTTTACCTATTGTACAGCAATGCAGAATATGTTGGAATTATATAAATAATTGTAATTTTTGGATTCATGAAATATCAAAATTGATAGTTGAATATTAAGTAAAAAAATTAATTCCGAAAAATATATAAAAATTTAAAATTATTATCACCAGCACCAGACGGCTTTGGTAATAAATTCTATAAAGCAATGAAAAACTTAAATGTAGATCATTTGAAAGATTCCTTTAATAACGTTGTCTGTAAGGGAAGTTTTTTTTTAAGCGAGTGCTTAAAGCAAACATCTTACCAATACTTAAGCCAGGAAAAGATCCAACTGACGTAAAAGATTATCGTCCAATCTCCCTTATTAATGTTGATATGTCATATCACACAGATTAAAATATGTATTGAACATTCTGATTCATACTGATCAGATAGGTTTTGTGCCAGATAGAATGATGAATAACAATATAAGAAGATTGATTAATGTAATTGACATGTCACCACGCTGAACCTGTCATTAGATGCGAGAAGGCTTTTGACAGGGTCAGCTGGGCTTTTATGAATAGTACTTTGGAAAATGTTGGCATTACGGGTTGGATTTCAACTGCAATATTAGCGTTATACTCCTCTCCAATGGCTAGAACGATTGGCCCTAATATCTGTTCAAAATGGTTTAAACTTAAAAAGGGATGTCCGCTTTCCCCTATTTTGTACATACTAACTTTAGAAGTATTGGCTAGAAGAATTAGAGTACAAATATTAGCAATAAGCGAACTTAAATTGTCACTTTACACTGACAATATGATACGATTTTTAACCAACCCATCAATGTCCCTACCGACATTGGTGCAGTTTCAAATGACAAATTAAATAATTACAAATTAAATAATTCAAAATCAGCTTGTTTTGCTGACCTCGGACAGATGGGGTGTTGGGTTGGCCCTGCCAGGATTTGAACCTGCAGCCTTGCCTTTTTTAGCAGGCTTGGTGGCCAGGGATTTTGCCAGCTAAGCTATGTCATTGGCAGGGTGTGTCTTCACTATGTTTTTGAGATGTAGAATATGTGACGACATGCCACACCCCTGGTAGACTGCAGAATAGAGTTTAGATACTCCGCCCCTCAGGAACTCCTACATTGAACAGCCGATGGCCATGTTTCATCAGCAATAGGTATTTAAATGGAACAACAAGCTGCTCATGTTCACAGGCTCCTGACGACGGTGTTTTGAACACGCCGAAACGCGCGTCAAGTGTTTTCTTTTTCTTTAATCTCTGCAGTTGGTAGCACTTTTTTATTTTTGTTACCACTATGGTTATTGATTTTTAGGTATTTATTTATTTATAACTTTAGTAGGGAGAGTTGGTTCAGGTAGACACTAGTGGTTAGACCACGTGTCGAGGTAACTTTTAGGGTGAATTGAGAGATTTTTTTTTTTTGTGTGTGTGAGGCTTTTCATCTGCGTTTAGACCTGATTACCTGGTCCCTTGTTCTCTGGGGACCCTGTGCCTCTTCTCTCTCCCTAACCTCGTTTACACTACCTTCATTTCAGTCGGACACTAGGGGAACTGGAACTTAGATGCTAGCTACTACTCCAGACAATTGATCCCCTGGGCACCGTTTAGTAGATCTCCCTTTTTTTCAAGTTGTTCTTTTTGTTTGCATATCCCTTTTTATCCTTAGATTGATTAAAGGTAGGGCCTCCCTTCCTCATTTCTTATACAGTGGAGCTCTCCTGATGTTGGTTTCCCCTTGTGGGGCTCTACACATCACCTACTCCTATTACCTAGATTATACAGACATTAACAAATATTATGAAGCTGGCATTCTAGCAATGATATGCCAACTAACTCAATTAGAGAAAGAGGCCTGGTATATAATGGAACGTGAAGTTTGTCAAATTAATAATTCAATAGATTTAATATGGAACTCTAAAAATTTTAATTTCACTTATTTCTTTATATGGAAACAGATATCTTCTAAATGGAATAAAATCAATAGGAGATTAGGACTGAGAAACAAAAATTTTGATTTTCAAAATGTGACTGTGATTGAGAGGATTATGACTAATATGTTGTTAAAGACATGGAAATCCAGAAATATAGTCACTATCCAAGATTTAGTTTCAAATAATAAATTAAAATAATTTAATTAATACAAGAATTCCACTTGACAGTTGCTGAAACTTTCACATACAGAAGATTTAAACATTTTTTAGAAAGAGTTGAAATAATTTCAGATGGAATTATTTATAAATTGATGAAAGGATTGTTACAGGAGAATAAAAAAAAGATATATTTTCATGATGTATAAAACTTATAGAAGCGAGTAAAACCTTCACAATACTTCCAGCCCTTAAAAGATGGCAGAAAAATTTAAAGATTACGATAAGTAAAAGGGAATGGATGTCCTCAAGTTCCAAAATCTACAGATATGTTCATTCACTCTCACTTATGGAAACTCACTTTAAAATGATTACCTATGGTATTTAACCCCAGTAAGACTATCTAAGTTTGTTTCAGATTCAAATGAAAAATGTTGGAATTGTTGAGTAGCAACCGTAAATTATGTTCACATTGGTGGGCTTATACTAAGATTTTAGTATTATGGCAATGGACTCAAAATATTTATATTCAGATTAAGTGAGGTCAAATTTCCAAAAACCCTTGTAACAATGTTACTACAATTACATTGGCCAAAATTGAAGCAAATAGATCAATTTTTGATAACCCACTGTTTGATTGCTACTAAAAAATGAATAGCAAAAAATTGGAAAGGAGAGAATGATGTCACCATTTCTCAGTTAAGTGCTCAAATATAATTTCAGTTAAAAATGGAAAAGGGTTATATCAGATGTATAGAGGAATCTTCCGATTTATGGGAGAAATGGGATACAACATTGAATAAGGTGATTACAGATGGTAAGCTGGACAGTTGATTTCTGTTGGTTTTTTCTTCCTACTCTTTCCTTCTCATGTGTGGATTGGGATGGGGACTCTCGCTGACAGGACAGTGTAGCATGGCTGACATGGCCAACCATAGCAATGGGCTGCAATGGCCATTGGTATGTTTGTATGTTGAATGTTGTCATTATAATATTTATATGTTATTTAAATATATTGTTGTATAGTAATGTCTAATTTCTTGTAGTAATGTCTTATTTCTTATATATTTTTTTAATTTATTTAATCCATTGATCATCACATTGTAAAGCAACGTGAGTAGCACTCTCTAGCACAGCAAGGATTAAAAATATCCAAACTATTTGCCTGCTGGTAATACTAGCAGCTAGCAGACAAATAGTAAAAAAAAACAACAAAAAATAAACACTTTGGCAGCAGAAAGGTTATATAATGCTGTGGTTAGCCAGCCCTTGCAAGTTAGGCACCACAAACAAATAGTTCAAACAAACCACAAAAAGCCTATAAGGGCTATTGCTAATATATATAGTTATTGAGAGGAATTAATTATTCATCATGCCTTTATTTACCATAAGACATCCAATGTAAGGTGATGGGTTATAAGGGAGGATTTTATGCTCTCGTTAGTTATAATGAATCTATATATTTTTTTTTTATTTTTTTTTACTATTTACAGTAATGGCTGACTAGCAAGAGCTATGGGCTCTCAACTTTATCCCCTTTAAGGCGACGGGCGTACTATGCCGTCCTTGGGGACCCGGCCCTTAGCCCCGGTGGGCTGCATAGTACGTCCACGCCGTCCTATGAACTTACCTGATCGCTGACGATCACAATGTGGGAACCTACCTGGCATCCCAGGCAGTCCCCCTGCTGCAGATCCGTCCCTCCCGGGCCATCTGATGGTGGGGTCCTTGCGATCACATGGACCGAATAGCCGTCCACAGCAGTGCCTGCAGGGGGCCTGTCTGGAATGACAGTGCCTGAAATAAAGTTTAAAAACTGTTTAACCCCTTCAGGACTGGCCTGTTTTGGCCATGTTGTACGTTAAGGACCAGGGCTCTTTTAACACTTTTGTGATGTTTCCTCTCTTATTTACTGACAACAGAGATAGGATTCTCTTATGACAAGGATGAATACTTTAAGAACCTGAAAAAGGAAATGTGGAAAATTGGGTCATAGTTGGGCCTAGTGTGTTTGGTATCGTATTTGTGAGTAAAACTCACCTTTAGAATGGACAGAAGGTGCCTGTAGCAAGTGTGTTAAAAAATGATAAGCTTAGAGTCATGTCTACAAATGCTCGCAGTTTAGGGAATAAGATCCATGAACTTGTGGCAATAATGGCAACTGATAGTGTAGATTTAGTCGCTGTTACTGAGACATGGTATAATGAGAAAAATGACTGGGACATAGCAATACCAGGGTACTCTTTATATAGAAAAGACAGGGAAGGCAAGAAAGGGGGAGGGGTGGCCCTGTATGTAAAGAATAGCATAAAATCTAGCCTAATAAAGGTTAGTGAGGCGAACATAGAGTCAGTTTGGGTTACGTTAGAATTTGGTAATCACACAGTAACTCGTGTAGGTGTGATTTATAGGCCCCCAGGACAAATTGAAGAGTTAGATAATCTACTAGTTGAAGAAATAGCTAAAATGACAATGAAGGGGGAAGTTATCATCATGGGTGACTTTAATCTTCCTGATATAAATTGGAAAACAAAAATAGCTACTTGTGCCAGGAGCACACATATTCTAAACTCCCTACTGGGATTGTCTCTAAAACAAGTCGTTGAGGAGCCAACTCGTAAAGAGGCCATACTAGATTTAGTGTTAACAAATGGAGATTTGGTATCAGATATTACTGTAGGTGAAAGTTTAGGATCCAGTGATCATCAGTCAGTGTGGTTTAATATAAGAACAGTGGCTGAGTCACACCACACAAAAACAAAAGTTTTAGACTTTAGAAAAACAGACTTTTCCAAAATTAGAATATGTGTAAAGGAGTCATTATCAGACTGGAGCAATTTAAATGGAGTCCAAAAGAAATGGGATTATTTAAAAGTTGCACTACTGAAGGCAACAGAAAATTGCATTAGGCTTGTCAGTAAAAGCAAAAAATTCAAGAAACCACTGTGGTACTCCACAGATGTAGCCAAAATAGTAAAAAACAAAAAGTTAGCATTTAGTAATTATAAAAAAACCCAGAGTGAGGAAGACAGAATGACCTATAAGATTAGGCAGAAAGAGGCTAAGCAAGTTATAAGAGCTTCCAAATCACACACAGAAGAGAAAATAGCACAGTCAGTAAAAAAGGGGGACAAAACCTTTTTTAGATACATAAATGAGAAAAGAAAAGTAAAACAAGGATTAGTTAGATTAAAAACAAAAGAAGGAAGGTATGTAGATGAGGATAAAGGTCTAGCTGACTGCCTCAATGAATATTTTTGTTCGGTATTTACAGATGAAAATGAAGGAAAGGGACCTCAGTTAAGAAAAAGGATAAATGAGTCATTTATTACACGTGAGTTTACAGAGGAAGAGGTTCTATTTCAACTGTCAAAAGTAAAGACAAATAAGTCAATGGGACCTGATGGAATACACCCAAAGCTATTAAAAGAGCTTAGTGGTGTACTAGCAAAACCATTAACAGATTTATTTAACCAATCATTGATAACAGGAGTAGTCCCAGAAGATTGGAAGTTAGCGAATGTTGTGCCCATTCACAAGAAAGGTAATAGGGAGGAGTCGGGCAACTATAGGCCAGTAAGCCTAACTTCAGTAGTGGGGAAAGTGATGGAAACCATGTTAAAGGATAGGATTGTTGAACATCTAAAAACACATGGATTTCAAGATCAGAGACAACATGGGTTTACTTCAGGGAGATCATGCCAAACTAATCTTATTGATTTTTTTGATTGGGTAACTAAAATTATAGATCAGGGTGGTGCAGTAGACATTGCTTACCTCGATTTCAGTAAGGCTTTTGACACTGTTGCACATAGAAGGCTTATCAACAAACTACAATCTTTGAGTTTGGATTCCAATATTGTTGAATGGGTAAGGCAGTGGCTGAGTGACAGGCAACAGAGGGTTGTAGTCAATGGAGTATATTCGAAGCTTGGGCTTGTCACCAGTGGGGTACCTCAGGGATCTGTACTTGGACCCATTCTCTTTAATATTTTTATTAGTGATATTGCAGAAGGTCTTGATGGTAAGGTGTGTCTTTTTGCGGATGATACTAAGATATGTAACAGGGTTGATGTTCCAGGAGGGATAAGCCAAATGGAAAATGATTTAGGTAGACTAGAAAAATGGTCAGAGTTGTGGCAACTGACATTTAATGTGGATAAGTGCAAGATAATGCATCTTGGACGTAAAAACCCAAGGGCAGAGTACAGAATATTTGATAGAGTCCTAACCTCAACATCTGAGGAAAGGGATTTAGGGGTGATTATTTCTGATGACTTAAAGGTAGGCAGACAATGTAATAGAGCAGCAGGAAATGCTAGCAGAATGCTTGGTTGTATAGGGAGAGGTATTAGCAGTAGAAAGAGGGAAGTGCTCATGCCATTGTACAGAACACTGGTGAGACCTCACTTGGAGTACTGTACACAGTACTGGAGACCCTATCTTCAGAAGGATATTGATACCTTAGAGAGAGTTCAAAGAAGGGCTACTAAACTGGTTCATGGATTGCAGGATAAAAGTTACCAGGAAAGGTTAAAGGATCTTAACATGTATAGCATGGAGGAAAGACGAGACAGGGGGGATATGATAGAAACATTTAAATACATAAAGGGAATCAACACAGTAAAGGAGGAGACTATATTTAAAAGAAGAAAAACTACCACAACAAGAGGACATAGTCTTAAATTAGAGGGACAAAGGTTTAAAAATAATATCAGGAAGTATTACTTTACTGAGAGGGTAGTGGATGCATGGAATAGCCTTCCAGCTGAAGTGGTAGAGGTTAACACAGTAAAGGAGTTTAAGCATGCGTGGGATAGGCATAAGGCTATCCTAACTATAAGATAAGGCCAGGGACTAATGAAAGTATTTAGAAAACTGGGCAGACTAGATGGGCCGAATGGTTCTTATCTGCCGTCACATTCTATGTTTCTATGTTTCTATGTTTCTATGATGATAGTTATATGTAGCAGCATTGCTAGTAGTGGCTATCTGAGGATAAAATAATGGGTAACCTCTATGAACTGGTACATTAGATACTGATAGGCTGTGACTATGGAACTGAGTATACCTGTTAACTTGAGTGGAGCAAGGAATCCAATTAATTCTCCTAAGTACAGGGAAGAGTAGCACTGTAAATAAAGACCTAAAATAGAGTATGAACAGAAACTCAAGGCAACGTGTGGTGATTGTTATGCATGCATAATGGAAATACGATATTCTGCTAGGATTTGCACCTGAGTACGTATCCTGTCTAGGGCTAAGTAACCGTTAATAAGTTATATTTTTTGTGAAGTGAAGTCAGTCGAATGTGATGAATATTTACGGATTTGAGAAATACTTAACGTGGGGAATAAGTAATAGTACGAAAGTATTGGTAAACCGTGAACATGAGATGTGGACGCTTGATATAGTATGTGAAAATATCAACCAGCTAAATTAACATTTATTAAGATTGTCTAAAAAGAATGTTCGCAATCCTGACATCCACATATGAAATACGAACTTTTATACAAACATGTTTGCAATAAGAACACTTAACCTAGGCTGCCGTTCTCATAAATAAGACTAAATTCATCTAATTTAAAGAAGTGAATACATGTGAACGAAATTGTACATGAAATAGAAATTACACTGTAGTGTGGTCCCTAGGGGTCGCAAGTAGACCGACTAGACCATTGAGTTTGGCTAATTTTATATGAATGAATGGCACCGAAAGTGACCATAAAATATAGAACAGAACGTACGGTTGGACTGGCACGAACAAGGACACAAAAGGGGTTTGTTCTCAAGAATGGGAGCCATGCAGCGGCCGAACATAGTGTATGTATGAACCCTTTGGGAAAATTCACAGTTCGTGGACCGGGATTATGTGATCTGGAAGCCGCGGTAAGGTAAGAGGTCAGCCTGATGCTAGTTCTGGTGGGCTCCGACCGGAATGGGGAACAGAGCGGAGCGTGCGGCTGGAGATAAGCAGCTTTAACAAGGTGAGTGGACTGCAGGGAGGCTGGGATCCACAAGGTGAGTAGACTCACCGGACTGAGCAAATGTGGTTGCAGGTCGGATAGCCTTTTGTCTGGGAAACATGACTTGCTTGGAGACAGTGTGGGAACGAAGCCTCAGGTGAGTGAACCAGAAGTCTAGGGTTCTGAATGAACCCAGTGGTGACGGTTCTGTCATGGAGGGGACCTGAGTTTTTATAGCCAGGTAACCCCTCCCACAATCACAGGCTACTCCTTCATATATATATATATATATAGACACATCTATATATGTATATTGCCTAGTATCTCTATACAACAAATTTCTTTAGCACTTAATGTTTCTGAGATATCTAATATGTTTGAATATTACCTGCACCTAGGTACTTTTTTTTTTTTTTTTTTTTAATTCTTTATTTTTCTTGTGCATGTTTATACAGGTAACATTTTGCCTTGCGATGCCACAATAGCATTAGCAGGCCAATTAGGTACAGTGAAGTTGACATGGCATACGATTTGACAGCACATTTTTTATATTGATATCTGAGTTGTAACAGTTACGGCAAAATAAGAGACGCGATTTTAAACTAAAGAGTAAGAAATGTAAGCTTAGTCTCCACTCCACTCCAGGACCTTAATGTGCTTCTTCTTGAGCCACTCCTTTGTTGTCTTGGCTGTGTGTTTTTGGTCATTGTCATGCTGGAATACCCATCTACGACCCATTTTCAATTCCCTGGCTGAGGGAAGGAGATTCTCACCCAAAATCTGATGGTACATGGCCGTCCATCGTCCCTTTGATATGTGCAGTTGTCCTGTTCCCTTAGCAGAAACCCTCCTTCCCCCAAAGCATAATGTTTCCACCTCCATGTTTGAAGGTGGGGATGGTGTTCTTGGGGTCATTGACAGCATTCCTCCTCCTCCAAACATGGCGAGTTTAGTTGATGCCAATGAGCTTGATTTTGGTCTCATCTTACCACATCACTTTCACCCAGTTATCCTCTGAATCATTCATATGTTCATTGGCAAACTTCAGACGGGCCTGTACATGTGCTTTCTTGTGCAGGGGGACCTTGCGGGCGCTGCAAGATTTCAGTTCTTCACAGCGTAGTGTGTTACCAGTTATTATCTTGGTGACTATGGTCCCAGCTGCCTTGAGACCAATAACAAGATCCTCCCATGTAGTTCTGGGCTGATTCCTCACCGTTCTCATGATCATTAAAACTCCACAAGGTGAGATCTTGCATGGAGCACTAGACAGAGGGAGACTGACAGTTATTTTGTGTTTCTTCCATTTATGAATAATCGCACCAACTGTTGTCACCTTCTCATCAAACTGCTTGGTGATGGTCTTGTAGAACATTCCAGCCTTGTGTAGGTCTACAATATCGTCCCTGACATCCTTGGACAGCTCTTTGGTCTTGGCCATGGTGGAGAGTTTGGAATGTGATTTATTGATTGCTTCTGTGGACAGGTGTCTTTTATACAGGTAACGAGCTGAGATTAGGAGCACTCCCTTTAAGAGAGTGCTCCTAATCTCAACTCATTACCTGTATAAAAGACACCTGGGAGCCCGAAATCTTGATGATTGATGGGGGATCAAATATGTATCTTGGTAAACAATCATTTTTGTACATGGGTATGTTAGCAATACATGGTACATGACATTAGCAAGTGTCCGTTATGCTTTATCTCCATCAACGATGGAAGAAGAGGGGTAATCTTTGTGCTATTGATGATTTGAAAAGATTATAGCTACTGCTTTTGGGGAGATATACCAAGTTTCATTTTTTGGTGCCCCAGGGTACTAGTCTATGGTTAGTCCCTCCTTGGTCTCTCAGGCTATACCTACACCATACATCTGCCTCCAACCCTGCATGGTTGAGTAGAAAATTTCTCTAGGGTTAATTATTTATTCGCTTTTCCCCTACCATCTGGTCCCACCCTTGCCAGATGAGCATCATACGTTTTCTTCCCTCTTGCTCAGAATGTACCAGTTTGTATGTGTTATTTTTATCTACGATAGAGATTATATCTGTTATCAGTGGGTTTGTCCTTTTCCAATGCCTTGCTATTAAGGATAGGGTGGCCAGAAGTACGTGTATGCTCACCACTTTTTTGTCCCAGTGTATATGGGTTGGCAAGCTCAACAATATTAGGCCCAGAAGTTGTCTAGGGATATTTGTCCTAACAAACTCATACACCATGATCTCATACACCACGATCTTTCACCTCCACATTTTTGAAAGAACTGGACATGTCCACCATATGTGGATCATTGTACCCCTTTGTGTCCCACATCTCCAGCACCTCGAGGAGCTGCCAGGTTAAATGCGTGCTAGTCTGGCTTGGGACCATATACCACCTGAGCACTATTTTTCTGTGTAGTTCCAGATGTAAAGCACAGTGTGTGACACCTTTTAGTGCCTGAAGGGTTCTGGCCCATTGGGAATATGAAATGCTTTCCCCAGCGCCCCGAGCCCATTCCGCTGCATACTGACACCTCCCAAAGGGTTGGTGTTTGTTTAGTGCCTTGTAGCACACTGAGAATTGCCCTTTAGCTGGTACGGCACCCACATACATCTTCTCAAATGGAGACATGGTTTAATTTTTCACCCCTGGCTGTGTGGTCTCTAGGTTTGAGTCCAAAAGGTGTTTAATTTGGGGGTATGCATGGTGAAGCGTGTTTGGGATTTTGTATTTTGTAACCAATTGCTGAAACAACAATGGTATGCTCTTATCGTAAAAGCAATTTAGATGGTGTATCCCCACCTGTTGCCATTTAGCTATGTTAAAATTTGAGATTATGTGACGCAGGGCGGACATTGGGGCAGCTCTAGATAACTTGTGTGACCCTAGAAAGGGTTGTTTGTACTTGTCCCAGGGCCCCAGCAAGGTCTGTATGGTAGGTAACAGGTTGGACTTTTCGGGTCTACGTTCCGGAGGGATCCAGCATATAGCTGCTAGAGGGGCACCCCAAGATGCTTTCCTCAATAGAGACTCACTGCGGGTGGTGTTGAGTCGCATTTGCCTGTATCATGGGTGCAATCAATGTTGCTTTGTGGTATAGTAGGAGATCAGGGACTTCCGTACCTCACTCGTCATAGCGTCTACATAGGTGCTTCATTGATACCCTGTTTTTTTTTCCTGCCCATGTAAATATGGTTAAATCTTTCTGTGCCTTTTTGAAAAAAAAAATTGCTGCTGGTATGGACAATAAACGGAAAATGTATTGTAGCTTAGGCAATAACATCATTTTAAATGCAGCTGCTCTGCCTTCCCATGAGATGTATTTGTCTCTCCAGTCCCTCATTGTTTGTTCTATCTCCTTCCAGATCCCAATGTAGTTGTCTGTCAAGAGGTGTTGGGGATTCCGAGACAACCAGAGGCCTAAGAATTTAATATGTTTATTTGACCAATTAAATCTATACTTCGACTTATTGGGTGGTTGCCTTTGTGAGATTGATTCCCATAGCTTGGGATTTTGATTCGTTAAGCTTGTAGTAGGACATGACATCATAGTCCATCCAGGAATTTGTGGACTGCTGGCACTGACGTTAGTGGTTGGGTTAGTGTGATCAGGACGTAGTCTGCAAACAGACTGAGCCTGTGTTCCCTGTCCCCTATTTTGATGCCGTGGACATTGGGCGTGGATCAGTGCCGCCATAAGTTCTAATGTGTAGCAGCAACAGGGGACAACCTTGCCATGTGCCATTAGTGAGCTTAAAACTAGCGGAGGTAAAGCTGTAGACACCACCAACGTTGGTTCATTATACAGGACTATTATCTGAGATATGAATTGTTGCGGGATACCAAACTCTTCTAGAGCCGAGACCAAGATCCCCCAGCTCAGCCAGTCAAATGCTTTTTCTGCATCCAGCGGTCTTCCTCATGTGACACACCAGGTTCATCACTCTGCATGAGTTGTCTGCCCCCTGTCACCAAGCCACAAACCCCACTTGGTCCCCTCCTATCAGGGCCGGTAATATCAGTGACAGTAGTTGCTAGCACTTTGGCATATATTTTGGCGTCCACGTTAAGCAATGAGATTGGCCTAAAGTTTTTACATTCATTAGGTGGTTTCCCTGGCTTTGGTAATGTAATAATTTTGGCTAGTAGCATGTCTGGCAGTAGGCCTTTTTCAGGGTTGGTAGAGTTAAACAGCTTCGTCATATACGGTTCTAACATGTCCCCAAAAACGTGGTAATATTTGCCCGCTAGGCAATCTGGCCCCGGCGCTTTGTGGGGTGGCAAACCCGAAATCATCTTTCTCGCTCAAATTTCCTCGGGCGAGATACGTACTGTTAGAGATGTTACTTGGTCATTGGTCAGTTTAGGGAGGGAGACCCGTTTCAGGAATTCTTGTTGGTCAAAGTTGTGGGAGCTGTTAAATGCCTGAAGCATCTGTTCTGACCTAATTATGAGTTCTGGTATTACAGAATGGTGAGTAAGTGGGTGGGTGGGTGGGTGGTAAAAGGGTGGAGTATGATACCATAAAACAATATACCGTATATACTCGAGTATAAGCCGACCCGAATATGAGCCGAGGCCCCTAATTTTACCCCCAAAAAATGGGAAAACGTATTGACTCGAGTATAAGACTAGGGTGGGAAATGCAGCAGCTACTGGTAAATTTCTAAATAAAATTAGATCCTAAAAAAAATATATTAATTGAATATTTATTTACAGTGTGTGTATAATGAATGCAGTGTGAGTGTATGAATGCAGTGTGAGTGTATGAATGCAGTGTGAGTGTATGAATGCAGTGTGTGTATGAGTGCAGCGTGTGTGTATGAGTGCAGCGTGTGTGTATGAGTGCAGCATGTGTGTATTAATGCAGCGTGTGTGTATGAATGCAATGTGTGTGTATGAATGCAGTGTGTGTGTATGAATGCAGTGTGTGTATGAGTGCAGTGTGTGTATGAGTGCAGTGTGTGTGTATGAATGCAGTGTGTGTGTATGAGTGCAGTGTGTGTGTATGAGTGCAGTGCGTGTGTGTATGAGTGCAGTGTGTGTATGAATGCAGTGTGTATGCATGAGTGCAGTGTGTGTGTGTATGAGTGCAGTGTGTGTATGAATGCAGTGTGTATGCATGAGTGCAGTGTGTGTATGAATGCAGTGTGTATGTATGAGTGCAGTGTGTGTATGAGTGCAGTGTGTGTGTATGTGTGTGTGTGTGTGTGTGTGTGTTGCAGAGCCTTGGTGGGGGGTGGGCAATTTTTTTAATTTTTTTTTATAATTTTTTTTATTATTATTATTTATTATTATTTTTTATTTAAATTCATTATTATTATTTTTATTATTATTGAATGTAATTATTATTAGTAATATATATTTTTTTCGTCGCCCCTCCCTGCTTGATATATGGCAGGGAGGGGGGCTCTCCTTCCCTGGTGGTCCAGCATTGGCAGTTCAGTGGGGGGAGAGGGGGGCTGGCAGAGAGCTTACCTACCTGTCCTGCAGCTCCTGTCAGCTCCCTCCTCCTCCGCGCCGTCCGGTCAGCTCTTCTGTCAGCTCACACTCTAAGTCTCGCGAGAGCCGCGGCTCTCGCGAGACTTACACTGGGAGCTGACCGAGGTGCTGAACGGATGGCGCGGAGGAGGAGAGAGCTGACAGGAGCTGCAGGAGAGGTAAGTAACGCTCTCTCACAGCCCCCACAGCCCCTGTCTGTATTATGGCAATGCAAATTGCCATAATACAGACTATTGACTCGAGTATAAGCCGAGTTGGGGTTTTTCAGCACAAAAAATGTGCTGAAAAACTCGGCTTATACTCGAGTATATACGGTACTTGAAAAAAACAAAGTATTAACAAACAAGATAACCCTGTTACTGTCCCCCAAGGAGGGGGAGTTGCCAACAACTGGGCTCCTGCAACTACCTGGGGACGTGGTTATAGTAAACCCCGCTACTGCGTCTAAGTAGTCAGCCCACTGGCGATGGCACTATATGCTAACTGCATGATATGCTTAGGTCACAAAAACAGTTTCTTAACATATCTGGTTGACTGTAGTCGGCCCAGGTTTTGGTGCCCACTCTATTGCCTGTATAGAAACTTTTTTTTGTATCAACTTAAACATTGGCCTCATAGGTGTGAGGGTCTTTTAATTTGAGCACCTGGACCTGCCTTATCCCATTGTCTAAATAACACAAAACCACCCAGCTGCACCTTATGTACTAAAAAAAGAAACACATTTGTATTAACATGTGGAATGAATCTAAGTTACTCAAGCGGAACGCATGCAACAGTGGTTATACAATGTCTTATGAGGGTCCATGGTTTTTACGGGACCTTTTGCCATTCTGAGTACAGTCTCTTGGTGTATGGTGCAGACGGTGATTCCGGGGCCTGGATAGGTATGTTCCATTCCTGTAGGTTCTCGCGTCCTTCCTCCACTGTCTTGATCGCGTGTAATGTCCCATTCCTCATCACTTGTATCTTGGAACTTCCCATCGGTACGGTACATTTTGAGCCTGAAGAGATGCTGTTATTAGTGAGAGTCCTCTTTTTGAAGCAGGGTGGCCGGAGAGAGGTCCACATGAATATGCAGAGCTTTGTATTCCGCTGGTGGTCGGTTTTTGCGACTGGCTTTCATGATTTGGTCTTTAACCCCTTAGTGACCTCGGACATATCAGGTATGTCCAACAAAAATGGTCTTTAAGGACCGTGGACGTACCTGATAAGTCCGCGGCTAATGAGAGCACTGGTAGCGATCATAATCGCTTCCAGACGCTCTAACGGTATTGCAGCGATGCCTCGATGTCGTGTCATCGTGCAATACCCACCTCACTGCCGGGCTGCCGGGTGATCACTCCCCCAAAGCGATCACTTCCAGGTTGCCCCACGTGGCGCCCGGCAGTGAGACAGAGCATCGGATGCCATAACTATATATATTGTACATATATTACTATAAAAAATAAATAATAATCCATTAAAAAAAAAGTTTTTAATGAAATTATATATATTTATAAGTAATTTTATTCTAACTGTATTTTGACATTAATATATATATTTATATTAAACTACACTTAGAATGAAATTATATATATATATATATATATATATATATATATATAAATACAAAATACACCTTTGTCCATATTCATAATTACGTAAATAATTTCATAAATATACATGTAGACTTCAAATATATAAATATGTATATATATTTAAATTCTACATGCATATTTATATAATATTTTTACATAATTAAGTAATTGTATTGATTGCAATTTGGGGGATCTGCCTGACAACCCAGGCTAAAAGTCCAGAGAATTACATTTGCTAGCACTATATTTAACCCTGTAACTTTCCAAGACTCCCTAAAACCTGCACATGGGGGGGTACTGTTTTATTTGGTAGACTTCTCTTAACACAAATATTAGTGTTTCAAAACAGTAAAACATCACAGCGATTATATTTTTCACACACAAACGGCACTTTCACTGATGATATCATTGCTGTGATATGGTTTACTATTTTGAAACACTAATATTTCTGTTCAGCGAAATCTCCCGAGTATAACAGTACCCCCCATGTACAGGTTTTATAGTGTTTAGGAAAGTTACAGGGTTATAAGGCCATTTTTTCACATTGAAAGTTGCCAGATTAGTTGTGTTGCCTCTGAGAGCATATGGTAGCCCAGGAATGAGAATTACCCCCATGATGGCGTACCAATTGCAAAAGAACACAACCCAAGGTATTGCAAATAGGGTATGTTCAGTCTTTTTTAGTAGCCACTTAGTCACAAACACTGGCCAAAATTAGCATTCATAATTGCTTTTTGCATTTTTAACATACAAACAAATATAAATGCTAACTTTGGCCAGTGTTTGTGACTACACGGCTACTAAAAAAGACTGGACATACCCCATATTGAATACCCTGGATTGTCTACTTTTCAAAAATATATGATGGGGTAAATTACATTGGCCAGCTTCAAAAATGTCCCTAATAGGACATGGGTGCAAGGTGGAAAACTGGAATGCGCACCCTCCTAATAAGGTCTTTTAGCCCCCAAAGAACCCAACACACCTATACTGTACTCAGGAGGTGTTGCTGAACACATATTGGGGTGTTCTCTGGCAGTAACCCTTAAAGTTTTCCGGTAAGTTCTCAGGAATTCTTAAATTGCTATGTGTGTCAAAAAAAATCACCAATTATTTTTTTTTTTAATTTGGAATAGATTGGTGGTAAAATGGTTGCATGAAAAGAGTCAAAATACCCTGAGTTTAATACCTTAGGTTGTCTTATTTTAAAAAATATACATGTGAAGGGTTATTCAGGGATTCCTGACAGATATAAGTGTTATAATGTAGCATGCATTCATTTTGAGAAAAAAAAATTGATCTGGTCACTAAGGGGTTAATATGAAAATAATGGATCCGCATGAGCACATCTCTCGGTGATGATGTGAATGCGGTGTATTGTGAGGAGTTCTGGGTCCACTTCTGGCAGGAGTTTAGTAAAGAAGGTTGTAACGTATTGGAGCAGGTGCTTGTTTTCTATGGATTCTGCAATGCCCCTTGATATGTGCTTCTTACTTCTATGTGAACTTAACCCACTGAGGACTGAGGCAGTTGTACAAGTTCAGATCAAAACAAAACAAAAACTTGAATTTGCGCTATATGTTAGCGTTCATATTTGCAAAGTTAACATTCATATTTGTTTGTGTGTGAAATTTGAAAAAAAAAATAGTTTGAACGCTAATTTCGGCTAGTGTTTGTTACCAAGTGGCTGCTGAAAAAGACTGGACATACCCCATTTGCAATACCAGGGTTGTCTAGTTTTGTAAATTTATGCTATTATAGGTGTAATTCTCCTTCCTGGGCTACCATACAGTCTCAAAAGCAACATAACCAATCGGGCAAATTTCAATGTGAAAAAACTGAAATGCAAGCCTTATATTTGACTCTATAACTACTGAAAACCCATAAAACCTGTACGTGGGAGGCACTGTTATACTCAGGAGATTTTGTTGAACAGAAATATTAGTGTTTCAAAAGAGTAAAACGTATCACAATGATATATATGTGTGAAAAATGCAAAAAATTGCACTTTCACTGACGATACCATCGTGATACGTTTTACTTTTTTGAAACACTAATATTTGTTGACAGGCAGGTCCTTTAAATTGTAATTAATACAATAGTAACATAGAATATGATGCAAGATAAGAACCATTGGGCCCATCCAGAATGCCCAAATACTTTCATGAGTCCCTGGCCTTATCTTATAGTTAGGATAGCCATATGCCTATCCCATGCATTCTCAAACTCCTTTACTGTGTTAACCTCTACTACTTCAGCTGGAAGACTATTCCATGCATCCACTACACTCTCAGCAAAGTAATACTTCCTTCTAATTTAACACTATGTCCTCTTGTTGTGGTAGTTTTTCTTCTTTTAAATATAGTCTCCTCCTTTACTGTGTTGATTCCCTTTATGTATTTCGTCTTGTCTTTCCTCCAAGCTATACATGTTAAGATCCTTTAACCTTTCCTTGTAAGTTTTATCCTGTAATCCATGAACCAGTTTAGTAGCCCTTCTCTGAACTCTCTCCAAAGTATCAATATCCTTCTCAAGATACGGTCTCCAGTACTGCGTACAATACTCCAAGCGAGGTCTCACCAGTGTTTTGTTTTGAATATTTTTATTGTTTTCACAATAGAATTTCATGCATCAAACTGATTTGTAATAAAGCAAGTAATTGCCTACGCAAGGGCCTAAGCATTGGTTTAACACAGTATTTTCATTTGGTTGCCTGCACAGAGGCGGATTTGTCTCAGCCTGTTTAGCTTAACTTTTTTGTTCGCAGTTGGTTGCTTTGTGCTTTATACTCTTATGTACTGTGTTACCCTTTTAGTTCGGTTAGAGCGTTAAGTAAGTGTTTTGTGTTATCTGGTGTGTGCAAGTGCTGTGGTTAGTAAGTGCAGATTGCCGCCTGTGCAGAGGTGGATAAAACAACTTGCAGAATAGATGCAGACATTAAGTAATAGTCAAAAATACAAAAACTTTTCCAACTTTTAACCTAAGGAGCATATTTGATTTTAAGCTGCTGTGCATTAGGATATAATGAAGCTATCTGGCTATCAAGTATGCAGTAATAAGCGACTTTACAGGCTATCATGCAACAGTAAGCCATTAAGTATGCAACGGCAGACAACATCAATCCTTGGCCCCTATGGGCGTTATAGTATGCCCTGTATATTCCTTTGGCATTTTAAGCTAACATAGTAATTTTAAGCTGCTGTGCAATAATACTTTATGAAGCTATTTGGATATCAAGTTTACAGTAATAAGCGACTGTGCAGTCTATCATGCAGCAGTCAGCTGTTAAATATGCATCAGTGGACAGTATCAACCTTAGGCTCCTATGAGCATTATGGCATAAACTGTACATTCCTTTGGTATTTTAAACTGACTTGGTAGAGAAGAGCCAGCATTATATAATCAAAAAAGGTAACAACTTAAAAAATAAATGCAACTTTTAAAATACAAATGTGAGCTATCAATCGACAGGGTGGCTCTGTCAGTCCCCATGTCCGTCTGGGGGAGTCCCTCATGGTGCTGTCTCCACACTGTGCCTGGGGTGCCAGGCCTCCTTTCCTCGCCCCCACGCCGATCTCCGCTCACCGGTCGGGTCCCCCACAGTTCCGTGGGCACTCGGGAGCTCAAACTGTCCGTTGGGCCCCACCACAAAAGTCCTCCGGCCGTCCGCTCCCTGCACCTCCCCAGCTCCGCGTGGGTCCCTTGAGGAGTGTGTTCCTGCGTCTCACCCGACGCCGGCCACATACTTGGAGCCGGTGTCCGCCCCCCACGACCACCGGTCCGTCGGGGGGGCAACGCAGTCCTGCCCCACCTGGCTCACAGCGCCAGGGACTAGGCTTTCCTGGGACCCCAGACCCAGATGCCCGGGCACCCACCTCTCCCGTGGTCGAGGCCACGGCCTGGTTGATCCGTCTGGTGCCCGGCCCTGCCAGGGCCAGTGTGAGCCGCCCATGCTAGACCCTCTTGTTGCTTCTCCTTCTGGGGTAAGTTTTCAGGCGGGCTGTAGTTGTTGCCTTTGTCCATTTAGGCGGCCAGCTTGGTCCCCGCGCGGTGTCTTCCGCCCCGGAGTGTGCTGCCGCCATGCGGCCTGGGTTACCCCCTGGAGCCGGGCCACCCCCTGCCTCGGAGCATTCTTTCAGGCAGCTGTTGTGGCCGGTGTATCATTGCCTCCCGTCCACCGGTCAGTTCGTGTCGGCGGGGGTCGCCATCTTTCATGCGCGTGATGGTGCAAAGGCCTGCTTGTTTGTTTGCAGTGTTCCTGGCTTGAAATCTGCCTCTGTTTGGTATCCCCAGGAAGCTTGGGCACTGCTTGTTAAAGGTAGATCAGTTAATTCCTTGTCAGGGTATTGTGGGTGCTTATTTTTGCGTCTCTTTCCGGGCACAGGCCGGGAGGCTTAGTGTTTTGCTGCCTCTCAGTTCGGTGGCCCCGCCCCGCCCCCTCACCAGTGTTTTGTACAATGGCATGAGCACTTCCCTCTTTCAACTGCTAATACCTCTCCCTATACAACCAAGCATGCTGCTAGAATTTCCTGCTGCTCTATTACATTGTCTGCCTACCTTCAAGTCATCTGAAATAACTACCCCTAAATCCCTTTCCTCAGATGTTGAGGTCAGGACTATATCAAAAATGTTGTACTCTGCCCTTGGGTTTTTACGTCCAAGATGCATTATCTTGCACTTATCCACATTAAATGTCAGTTGCCACAACTTTGACCATTTTTCTAGTTTACCTAAATCATTTGCCATTTGGCTTATCCCTCCTGGAACATCAAACCTGTTACATATCTTAGTATCATCAGCAAAAAGACATACCTTACCACCAAGGCCTTGTGCAATACCACTAATAAAAATATTAAATAGAATAGGTCCAAGTACAGATCCCTGACGTACCCCCACTGGTAACAAGACCATGCTTCAAATATACTCAATTGATTACAACCCTCTGTTGCCTGGCACTCAGTCACTGCCTTACCCATTCAATAATATTGGAATCCAAACTTAAAGATTGCAGTTTATTGATAAGCCTTCTATGTGCAACAGTGTCAAAAGCCTTACTGAAATCTAGGTAAGCAATGTCTACTGCACCACCCTGATCTATTATTTTAGTGACCCAATCAAAAAAAAAAAATCAATAAGATAGTTTGGTATGATCTCCCTGAAGTAAACCCATGTTGTCTCTGATAATGAAATCTTAGATGTTCAACAATTCTATCCTTTAACATGATTTCCATCACTTTCCACACTACTGAAGTAAGGCTTACTGGCCTATAGTTGCCTGACTCCTCCCTACTACCTTTCTTGTGAATGGGCACAACATTCGCTAAATTCCAATCTTCTGGGACTACTCCTGTTAATAATGATTGGTTAAATAAATATGTTAATGGTGTTGCTAGTACACTACTAAGCTCTTTTAATAATGTTGGGTGTATTCCATCAAGCCCCAGTGACTTATTTGTCTTTACTTTTGACAGTTGAAATAGAACCTCTTCCTCTGTAAACTCACATGTAACAAATGACTCATTTGTCCATTTTCATCTGCAAATACTGAACAAAAATATGAATTGAGGCAGTCAGCTAGACCTTTATCATCCTCTACATACCTTACTTCTTTTGTTTTTAATCTAACAAATCCTTGTTTTACTTTCCTTTTCTCATTTATGTATCTAAAAAATGTGTTGTTCCCTTTTTGTACTGCTATTTTCTCTTCTGTGTGTGATTTGGAAGCTCTTACAACTTGCTTAGCCTCTTTCTGCCTAATCTTATAGATCATTCTGTCTTCCTCACTCTGGGCATTTTTATAATTACTAAATGCTAACTTCACTCCAAACAGCCAAACAGAAATCATACGAATCATCCACACCAACAGGAGAAAACCATACAAATAAATCCCCCCAAGTATGAGACAAAGCTCTGTATTGAGCGTCAGCAGGAATCTGGTTTAATGTGGGCTACCTGCCCGGTATTTATGCAGGTCTTCCACCAGGTGGACACTCCCCTAGGGGACCTGGTGGAAAACTGGTACAAAATATTACAGTAACCAATCAGAGCATTGCAGAGATAAACACTCCCACCGGCATATTGTAAACCCTCCTCTCTATCCTGGAGATAATTGGGAAGTAATTTAATTATCTCCAAGGATAGAGGCTAAAACTCAATTTTACACGTGGTGATGAAAACACACAAAAATATATCATATAAAAACTACCGAACAGAATATGGGCATTCAACACATCCCCAGATAGCTTAGATCTGAGCGCAAATTATTACCGAATGGTGCTCAGATCCCATACGCACAGTCCAAAAGTCTTTCACATAGTCTTTCGTTATACGAATGGGCTCCATGGCATAGCTATCTGGGGTAAGTCCATTCGTGCAGAAAAGTACCGAATGGGCCGGTCGTTTGTATGCTGGATGAACAGAAGAAGAGAGGTCAGCGGCTTCAGCAGTGTTCGTGAGAAATAGTGTCCGTTTTCAGTTTCATGAAATCGATGACGAACACCGCTGGGCACTGCTGGGCATTCGTACGAACGACGACCACCCAGTCGCATTCGACAATTAAGAAGTGTCTGTGGTTAACCACAACATTCTGATGAGGCCAAGAGGTTAACAAGCAGCAAACTTCCATGGCCGGCCGTTCGGCAGTTGTTCTGTAAAATGAAGAAAATAGCAAGGGGGCTGTACGGACAGGGAAATAGCCGAACAAACAGACGAATGAAGGGAAAATAAAAGTAATTCACAGACAGATGGTTCTGTCACACTCTATTATTGGATAACAATAGTGACATAGTGAACAAAAGTCAAACCTATGACGGGTCCTCTACAACAGTATCCCAAACAAAAAATCTCTGTGGAATGTTTGGGATAGCCAAATTGCGGATGCACATTTTAGTTGTTCACAGATGCCAGGAAACAACACAAAGTGAAAATCACTTTAAATATTTTAGGGATTTTATATATTTCCCTCATGTCAAGTCCATCTTATAAAACTAATGTAATTATGTATATTCTGTCTTGAAGCATTTCATCTATATGGTCTTTATTGAACTTCTATAATGGTTTGTTTGAATCTTATTTTTATGTGGGTTGTTTGCCTTATTTGTATATTTTGTACCTGTTTTAATCACTTCCTTTTCCTTTCTGTACTCCATCCCCTTCATTGTACCTTATTATAACAACAACAAAAAAATGCATTTTATATATGAAACATACATAGTTTACATTGTATGCATTAATTATGATATTGTATACAGCAAATGAAAATATATTCTTCTATATATTAACCCATTCATAGGTTGTTCTCTGCCCCTTGGGTTGCAAAAAGGTGATGTCACTCCACAACAGTTCTCTGCCAGCTCCTATCTTAAGTCTATGTTTTCATCATGGTTTCCGAATTTAGCAAGACTGCATCAACAAGGACGAGTTAATGCATGGAGACCACAGGTATGGTGGAAAAAAATATTTGGATAACTATTTAAAGGAATAGTCTACATACCTTAAGAACTTTACCCTGATGAACTGCTTTATGTGTGAAGAGTGTCCTCTGTTTTTGTTTTATTTTACAAAAAGTGCAACTTTCAATAGAAATGGGCACTTCAATAAATTAACTGTGTTAAAGCATTCACTGTGGAGCTAAACTCAAGAGGCAATTAATAGCTTAAAGCACCTGTCTTGCAAAGATTGCATATTAAACTGCATTGGTCTGTGATTGAACAGCCACAGAAACTGGAAAGGGGAGGGCTTCCAAAGACTGCAGACAAGAGTTTTGCAGCTTTTGCAAGCAATTTATATATATATATATATATATATATATATATATATATATATATATATATCATCATCATTGTAAAAGTACATCATTAAATGCATGCATGTTGTCATACATCTACTAAATTGTTTAAAAATGTGAAAAACCTTTTTTTTTTCATTTATTTTTTATACTAAAATTACTATTTACGAAATTAAGAATTCTAAGTGAATTCAAAGTGGATTTTAAATATAAGGCTTAAGTATGAAACTGAAAGCCTAGTTGACATAAATCATTTTTCCATTACTTTTAATCCAATGTAATTCTCAATTTATTGAATAAACCTGTACGTTTTTTACTCTGTTTTAAACATTCAAGTGAAAATAATTATCACAAAATTATTTGTGCTGTCCTCACTACCATTTTGCTAGACAACTAGATATCAAGCAGACAGAAATAGTTGTTTGTCTTAACCAAGACTGAGTTAATTCCTGTGGTTAAAAACTGCAACAGAAAAAACAAAACAAAACTGTCATTACCATGTGCATATATACATTGGTAAATATATACAAAGACTTTGCATGAAGAATTTATCAAAACATACACAAATGGAAATCTTTAATAAGCCCCTTAACCCCTTAAGGACTGAGCCAAATGTACACGTTGTGAACAAAACAAAACGTAAACAAAACCTGGCATTTGCGATATATATGTCTGTCCAACCGTAATTCACCTCTTTCATATTAAATGCACCCACCCTTATTATATATAATTTTATTCAAGGGAAAAAGGGCTTTCATGTAATATCAAATATTTAGCTATGAAACATAATTTAAGATGAAAAAAATGGGAGAAAATAGGACCTCACTCTCACATGGCCGGGGGGCCGGAGGAGGCAGGATCTGCCGCGGGGGACTCCCTGGGATCCCAGGTGAGTCTCCCCAACCGCGATCGCCGGCGTGGGATCGCCGGCGACCGGGTAAGTAACAAAAAACGGAGGGCGTACTATTACGCCCTGCAGCGTTTAGAGACGCTTAGAATAGGGCGTAATAGTACGCCGTCCGGTTTAAAGGGGTTAAATTCTATGTGCATATTATGTAACATTTTTACATAATTAAGTAATTTTATCGACAACCCAGGCTGAAAGTCCAGAGAATTTAATTTGCTAGCACTGTATCTAACCATGTAACTGTCAGGTGCCTATCCTGACTGGCAAGATTTTTTCTGTTTGACACCGTTCCTTTAAATCCAGTATCTGTTTCTCGCCTCTAGTGGCCTCCCTAGCCACTAGTCACATCAGACTCTCACCTGTATAACATGAAATCAGTTCTGCTATAAAAGGCCACACCCGACAAACCAAGTTGCCTTTACATTGAAGTTGATGTTCATACTGAAAATATTTCAGATCTGGCTTCTAACCTGATTTGCTACCACCCCTGTTTTTTTACCAACTTGGATTACTTACAACTCTGCTTCTCTGCTATATCCTGCCAACCTGGTCTACTTCCAACCCTGCTTCATACCGACCTGAATTACTATCAACTCTGCATTATCCTGCATAACCACTATCTGGACATTGCTGCACACTCTTATTTACAAGGTGTTATTTTCTTTCACTGAATCCTTATTGCTCCTTATACCTGTCTTATTATTCTTCCTCTTTAGTTAACTCTGGCAATCATCTCCTACCTGATCGGGCGCCTGACAGTAACTTCCTAGAACACCCTAAAACCTGTACATGGGGGGTACTGTTTTACTCTGGAGGCTTCGCTGAACACAAATATTAGTGTTTCAAAACAGCAAAACATATCAGTGATATTGTCAGTGAAAGTGAAGTTTTTTGCATTTTTCACACTCAAACAGAACTTTCACTGATTATATCATTGTTGTGATAAGTCTTACCGTTTTGCAACACTAATATTTGTGTTCAGCGAAGTCTCCTGATTATAACAGTACCCCTCCCCCCCATGCACAGGTTTTATAGTGTTTTGAACGTTAGTGTCAAATATAAGGTTAAAAAAAAAATTCACTTTGAAAATTGCCAGATTGGTTATTTAGCCTTTGAGAGCGTATGGTAGCCCAGGAATGAGAATTACCCCCATGATGGCAAACCATTTGCAAAAGACAACCCAAGGTATTGCAAATGGGATATGTTTAGTATTTTTAGTAGCCACTTGGTCACAAACACTGGCCAAAGTTGCGTTCATAATTGTTTGCATTTTTAACACAAACCAATATAAATGCTAACTTTGGCCGGTGTTTGACTACATGGCTACTAAAAAAGACTGGACATACCCCATATTGAATACCCTGGATTGTCTACTTTAAAAAAATATGTACATGTGAGGTGTGATTGGGATATGTATGACCGATAACAGTGTTACAATGTCACTATTGATGAATTTTAAAAATATATATATTTTGAAACTGTCCTACTTCTACTTATAGCCCTATAACTTAAAAAAAAAAAAAGCATGTAAACACTGAGTGTTTTTAAACTCAGGACAACATTTTGAATCTACCTAGCAGTCTTTTTCATTGACTTTTGTAGGTAAGGAAAAGATTTTTCAAGTAAAAGTAAAAAAAAAACAAGTGGTGTGTGTTTTTTTTTTATGAGATGATATAAATAATGGTATGTAAAGAAAGCCCTTCTTCTGGGAAAAAAAAACAATATATATTTTGTATGGGAACAGTAAGTGAGAGAGGAAAAATGACAGCTAAACACAAACACCACAAGTGTTAAAACAGCTCTGGTCCTTAACTTACAACATGGCCAAAACAGCCTGGTCCTGAAGGGTTAAATCGTATTCATCACACAAACTTAGCATGAGCGGGATTGTATTCTGACCATATCACCAGTTCTATCTCACAATGCTGAATATGGGGGAAAAAAAATAGGAAATTAAGTGGGTGTTAAAGGGACACTCCAGGCACTCAGACCACTTCTGCCCATTGGAGTGGTCTGGGTGCCAACTCCCACTACTCTTAATATAAACTGCAATAATTACCTTGCAGGGTTAACTCCACCTCTAGACAGCCACTAGCGACGCTATGTGAGGACCTCCGGCGTCGCTCATTTCCCCATAGGAAAGCATTGAAATGCATTTTCAATGGTTTCTTAAGGGGAGTGCTAATGCGCATGCGTGGCATTGCCGCGCATGCGGATTAGGTCTCCCCGGCCGGTGGGCGGGATCAGTCTCGCCCACCGGCTGACGCAATGCAGAGGCGGAGGAGGAAACAGCAACGTGGGACATCGTCGCTGCCTCAGGTAAGTTACTGAAGGGGGTTTCACCCCTTCAGCAACCGGGGATTGGGGGGTGGGAGGGAGAGGGGACCTGCAGTGCCAGGAAAACAGTTTCCCTTTAAGACTAAATACCTTAACACCATATGGACTCAATGTAGAGTTTGACTTTTTTTTTTTTTTATACATTTTGTATATAGTAATTTTAAATACATTTTATTCATATTTTTCCAAATATATATTATCCTGCATTAACCATTTCCCTAGTTATGTTTTAATTCATTGAAAGCTTGAATGTATATTGTTTGCTTAAGCAATTTCCTTTTATATGTATGATAACATATTTTTTTACTTTAAGTTGAAAAATATGTATATACTATAAACAATTAGGATAGATATGTCTAGCTGTTTGCAATTTGTGGATTGTTTTTGTCTATTTTTGAATTGATATGGACTGTTATGTATAAATATGCACAAAAAGGTCTTGAGCCAATTGAGAGCTTGGAATATCCGACTTCGGACTAAAACGCCCACAAGACGCATTTAAATACTTATGGATACAGACCGAGAGAAGTGATCTGAGGAAGCCAGGAGTGGTGAAACGCATCATTACACTGAGCGTAGGAACGCAATTCCGTTACACTGAGGATGTAGTCATACTCCGCCCACCGATACAAACGTTATGGCCCTGGAATCCAGGGGTGCCGGCAATTGAGACTAGCGGGACTGTGTAAAGCTCCTTACAGGACTGGTGAGACGTGTGTCTCTGCTTTTATGAAAATAGTGTGTTTACATTTTCATCTCGGCTATCCATCGTTTCCCTACAAACAAGGGAGAAGATATATTGAGAGCGTATATAGCCTGAGCAGTCTTGTACTCGATCCATGTTTGTTAGTGTTTAAAACATACTATTATCCAGATGATATTATGCCATGGTTTTTGTTTTTCTCTTTCATGTTGAACTCTGGATATTTGTCCTCCCTAACTTTTTTTTTTTTTGGGAGGGGGGGGGATATTTGGAGTGCACCGACAACATAAGCAAAAAAAAAGTTGTTTGTTGCACTTAATTTAAACACTAGTTAAGGTGTTTCCACAGTATGGCAAAAGCTCTTTTTGTTGTTTAAGCACTTTAATTGTATATTGATTGCACAAAAATTGAAGCCATGATTTAAAGGCACAGCGCACTTTCTTTTTTTCTGATTTTAGATATGCCACAGAGTTAGAATACTTAATTGGACCACTGGGTCGTAAGAGAAATAAAGCATATTACTAAACCAAAATAGAGCACATAAATGTATTGCATATAACTAATGCTTTTAGAGTAAATGAGATAGGTAATCCAAGACTCCACCTAACAAGAATTATCCAACTCCACAAGCAGGCCACAGCATTGTGTCATAGAGGGGATGCAGGGCTCAATATATGCAGGCTGCATAGCTAGACATGTCTAATTACTAGACATAAAATGTGGCGGCAGATAATAACCATTCGGCCCATCTAGTCTGCCCAATTTTCTAAATACTTTCATTAGTCCCTGACCTTATCTTATAGCTAGGATAGTCTTATACCTATCCCACGCCTGCTTAAACTCCTTCACTGTGTTAACCTCTGCCACTTCAGCTGGAATCCATGCATCCACTATCCTCTAATTAAAGTAATACTTTCAGATATTATTTTTAAACCCTTGCCCCTCTGATTTAAGACTGTCCTCTTGTTGTGGTAGTTTTTCTTCATTTAAATATAGTCTTCTCCTTTACTGTATTGATTCCCTTTATGTATTTAAATGTTTCTATTATATCCCCCCTGCCACGTCTCTCCTCCAAGCTATACATGTTAAGATCTGTTAACTTTTCCTTGTAAGTTTTTATAAATTCCATTAGAATATGCCTTTAGAAATACCCCAGGGTGTATTCTTTAAAAAATGGTATGCGTTTGTGGGGTAGTTTGAATAGCCAACCAGCTAAACTACTCCAAAATGGAACATGGCGTAAAAATTGAACGTTTGAAAAAACTGAATTTCTGTGTCTCAAATGTGCCCCTTTAACATCCACATATACCTGGCAAAGGTACATATCGGGGTAGTGCTGTACTCAGATGACATAGCTGAGCAACCTATGAACTATTATACTACCATAGCACACATAAAGTTTTCAGAATATACAGTAAAAGTCCACTGTGTATGTCAAAAAGGATTTTTTTTTTTTTTTTTATTATTACTACACTTGGTACGAAATAGCGAAAAAATGATCCCACGCTAAGGTTCAAAATATGCCTTTTGAAATACGACGGGGTATGTGTTTGTGGGGTAGTTTAAATAACCAACCTGCTCAACTATTCCAAAATGGGACATAGAAACAGCATAAAAATTCAAAGTTTGAAAAAAAACAAACTGGAAAGGCTGCGTCTCAAATGTTCCCATTCAAGGTCTACATGTACCTGGCAAAGGTACAAAACACCTGTCTACACACAATAATACTACATTCATGGTGTATTAGTATGGTGCCACTGGAGCCACCAACGAAGATTCACGTGGAGAGCAGACACAACTGTGAGCTAAACACAGTAAAATAAAATGCATGCTAGAAATTTAGGCTAGAATCAGAAAAGGAAAACCAAAGTATAGTACATGGGACCACTATAATATAATTAAGCTCAGGTGATGTTTAGGATGGCGGAATCGCCACAGTGCACCAGATGGCGACTAGGGACTCCCTCCACCTTCAACCGATTTCTAGTTTGTGGGAAGTCAACCTATGCCAGCCATTGCAGGCAAGAGACACGGATGCGGGGAGAGTCCAAGAGGATCGGTAGAGGGAGCGCAAAGGGGAATATCCTTCCAGCCCCTGGCTGGTATACAGGCCAGTATCAGTGAACCATGGACCTGGGGGCTCAAAGAGTTCAAGTCTTGCCCCATAGTGGAGAGACAGGAGGTTGAGAACACCTGGGTTGTGGTACCGCATGTGGTCAATGCGTTAGGGTCTTGCCCTTGTTAGCCCTCAGCACAGGTAGGCTTGAAGCAGGGGTTTCTTGCACATGAGACAGTAGAGTGCCCGAAGGTGGCCCACTACCTCACTCATCTCTACATTCCCTGCCTCTTGTTCAGACTGATGCATCACAGAAGCAGTCAGTCTTGCCTCCAGGGTGGTCCAAAAGCGGTCGAATATATCTTCCAGTTGCTGTAGGGACATTTCAACAAAGTTGAGTTGCAGATTCCCAGGCTGCTTGTGTAGCGTGTTGCCCACTCCCCCTATGTTTTTTTTTTTTTTTAAAAGGCCAATATAATTTTTATTAAGCTTACACAATGTTAAATTATGTGTTTTTGGTAAACAAAACTGTTCTTGTTACATACCTTGATGTCAATAGAATCTAATGAATAAGGTGGCACAAATTATTGTGTTTCTTTTATTAATAATCTCTTCAGATTTCTAAAAAGAAATCTATGCTATCTACTGTTTTGTCTCTCATTTGATTACCATATTTTTCGCTCCATAAGACGCACTTTTTTCCTCCTCAAAAGTGAGGGGAAATGTCTACATAAAAGTAGTAGACCTACCCGGGAACAAGGGGGGAGAGAGTGGCACTAAGGTACAGGTGGAGGGGTGATAAGGAACACTATGGGACAGGGGAGGGAGGGGAGTGGGTGAAAGAACACTGTGGAACAGGGGAGGGGAGTGGGTGGAAACGGAACACTATGGGACGGGAGTGGAGTGGGTGGTAAGGAACACTATGGGACTGGGGGTGGGTGGAAAAACACTATGGGACGGGTGGGGGAGAAGAACACTATGGGACAGGGCAGTGGGTGGTAAGGAACACTTTTTTTTTCTACTCTAAAAACTAGACTCGTCTTATGGTCAGGTGCATCTTTATAGAACGAAAAATACGTACTCCTTATCTTTTTCAATACCAGAAAAAAATACAAATAGAATCTAATAAATAAGGTGGCACAAATTATGTACAAGGATATACAAACTTAGAGAAATAATATTTCTCTGTAATAGTGTGTCACAATTCAATATTGCAGCAACCATATACAATCCTGGAAAAAACTATTTCTAATCAATAAATACTCACAAATAGGTTCACCATTTTTTTTTTATTAATTGAAAGTGATATTCCACAAAAAAAAGTGCATTTAAGTATCTCAAACTTGTGTTCATGCAAAATGGCCATTCAAAGTGCTCAAGTGACCAAAATAAATCACAATATCAATATTCAACACACTAATAATTAGCTAATAGTTCAAATACACTTTCAGTGTTAAAACCACCACATTTGTGTGTAATCAATCTGTGGCAAAAACAGGTACACTTGCAAAAAATCCCAACGTTGGTTATAAGATTCTGAAAGTAAAAACGTAAAAGAATCCTAGTGCAATATTATAGGCACAACATATAAAGACTGGGTATCTAATTATAAAAAAATGTAAAAGTACAGCCTGATTAAAGTACCACTCTAAACGATAGCGCCCTCTGAGTATAAAGGACCCAATGATCTCAGGAGTACAAACTCACCACCAGCTGAAAATCCTTAGGTTGTAACTTTATTCCGTTCCATACATATTAAAAATAAATCAGCAATGTTCCATACAATCTCTTGCAATACCAAACGCGCTGCCGGCTAATACAGGATACTGCTTATACCTCTCTTTTAGATCCTCTGTCCTGTCAGCCTTGGCGTCTCAGTTCATCCACATGCAAGTGTGTATTTACTGGGTTTTGTCTTACAACGCATTTCGCCCCACCTACTGGGGCTTTTTCAAGAGTGATGAGTCCTCCCGCACTTGTTCGACTTATAAAGCAGCCAAACCTCCCCATAATCCCAGGGCACAGTTATTAAGCTCCTACTTAAAGTAAAAGTAAAGTGTATATAATCCATTCTAAAATGAAAATAACATCCAGTCTCTTGTTCAAGTTAATTTGGGAGAAAAAAAAGTTGTACAAAATAAATAGCAATGTTGAATGAGAAAAAAAAAATACATATAGTACCTGAGAAATATAAATATTGTAAATAAACAGCATCATTATATAGTATTACAGCAATGAACCACAGACCGTATTAAAAACAATAGTAGTATTTAAAAGGGCCATACTAGAAAAAAGAACCACAATGAGAAGGGAACCATAGTTAAAGGGGCCAAAATAAAAGTAAGAATAAAAAATATATAAATGAAATTAAAATAAGAATAAATAAAGATAAAAATAAAAATAGGAACGGTGGAAAGAGGTAACCCTAACAGGTGAAAATACAGCAATAAAACAATTACAGAGCATTATGTAAATTAATACTAAGACCTGAAAGCTAGCGTTTCTAAATAAAAAGCTTATTTCATCTCCTCTTGTCTAATTTTTTTAATGCTATCCCCCTCTCCAATCTCTCAAAACCTTTTTTATATCTACAAATTCCAACCCCCTAGGGCCCAGGATCTTGATTATGTGTCTTTGTGAAATGGTCTGAAATGCTATGGCTCTCCACTCCTTTAAGGATATTGGAGATGTGCTCACAAATTTGTGTGTGTGTGTGTGTGTGTGTATATGTGTGTGTGTATATATATATATATATATATAATGTGTGTGTGTGTGTGTAGTCCTTCCCACATATTGTAATTTACAGGGACATTTTAGGAGGTAAATTACATTATTATTAAAACAAGTAATACATTCTCTAATATTATACTCCTTTAATGTTGTTTCAGACTTAAACTCCTTACAAACCCATCTATCTCCCTGAGACATATTTTTACATCCCAAATACATCTTACATCTATAAAAACCTATACATTCGCCAAAATACTTCTTAATCAGTTCTTTTTTATTATCTTTTAACCCCTTAAGGACACATGACATGTGTGACATGTCATGATTCCCTTTTATTCCAGAAGTTTGGTCCTTAAGGGGTTAAATAACTATGTACTAAAACTGACTTAAAGTTAGGTGCCCCTCTCAAAGTAACATTAGGTTTTTCTGGCAATAATGAATTTAGATCTCTATTTGATTTTAAAATTGGCTGTGGCGGCCACCCCAAGAGGAAGAGGGGCCTCGCCGCCAAGGATGTTCTTTTCCCCTTTTCAGAGTGATGCTATCATAATCCAAAGCACGATAATCCAAACACCGTATAGCTGGTATAGCTGTTCCTTAGAAACATTGGATGAGACTTTATGTTGAGGGTAAGCAGGAACTGTTTTAATGGAAGCCATTAAACAAGTCCCCATGTAAGGGGTTTCTGCTTACATATTCCAGGGGCATTCTCCACTGGACATGAGAGGGGACTACAGTAAATGCACATACATAATTACATTAACTCTCAGGTCCAGGACATACATAACAAAAACTCCCTAAAATACATATTTAACAAGTAGGTACCCCCTTGAGTCCTATATCCCTGGATAGCCTAGGTCTGAGCACCCAACATATCCGAAAAGCACTCAGATCCCACGAACGCAGACAAAACGCCACAAATTAAACTGTTCGTACGTGCACTCAAGCTGTGTCCCTTGTTTGGGGGCTTGTTCCCACCGAACGCCGCTCTTCTCATATGAACATACGGAGAGATGGAAGTCCCAGCGGTGTTCGCACCATTGAGTGTCCGATTATAGTTCCATGCACTCAACAACCAAACACCACTGTCTGTGTTCACGGCTAAAGATGTCCGCCGCCATGTGTTCGTACATACAAACAACGACCACCCAGCCAACCGCATAGAACATTGTGGTAATTGCGGTTGCTGAGGTGAGAACAAGGGTCAATGAGCAACACACGACTTTTCTGGGTGGTGTGGTCGTTCGGTAATTTATTCGTTATTCGAACTTCATAGGTCCCAGGTGTTTGGTGAATCCCATATACCGAACCAACCAGTCTAACAAATAAGTAAAAATAAAGAGGATGATAATCCAGGTATGGGAGAATCTGTCACATTGGCCAAAACAACCATTATTTTTATTAGGTTATAGTGATTATTATAATCAAAAACATTACATTATTAAAAGACACCTGTTTTGTCATCCTCTTACCCTCTTTAGTTAACAGTTCAGTCCGAGTGACATTTTTCACATCAGTCAATGCTCTCTCTAAGATCACTTAAGGGTATGTTTGTATGTCAACCATGAGTTAAAGTAAAATCTTAGGCATGTGGAGTGTGACGAGGAAAATGTGGAAGCTTTATGGGTAAATATCTGCTTGGGGCAAACGAAGGGAAATCAGTTATTGGTTGGGATATATTATTAACCACCTAATGTAAATATTAATGAGGAAGAACAGCTGTTGAGCAAATTGGGCAACCTGCAAATCGGGGTGTAGCGGAGTAGAGTTATAATCCACGATATCTCCGCTGATAGTCATAGTCAGCCTGTAAATCCAAGTAGCGTAATAAGTACAATCCCTTTTTCCCAAGAACTGGACGACACACAGTTTGGGAGTCAACTGAGCTTTTATTGCAACACAGCTGGTTTTATACAAATCCCCATGCAAGGGGTTTCCATAATTGCATTCCAGGGGTTTTCCCCTGGTGGACTGTGTGGAAAACTTTGTGTACAATAATATTTCCCATTATGCTTTTCTGTACTGGAGAAATAATTGCGTAAGTGTACACCTTTAATTACATTATCTCTCTGTACAGAAAATCATACAATACAGATCAAAAATACATAACTTGTAAAATATGCATCTGAACTCCCTGAAAGACCCTTCATTGAATAGCTGGGATCTGAGTGCACAATCTGGCAAAATACCGCTCAGATCCGTTAGAATAGAAAAGCCATTCGAATGAATTATGGAGTGGTCAGCCACGAGGCACTAGCCCCAAAATAGTTCCAGGCAATTGTACGTTTTGACCGGTCTCCTTTCGGGAGTTCCTATGGATTAACTAACGAAATTACACAAGGATACATTGGTTATTTGGGTATAGGGAGTTCGTGAGTTTCAATCCGCCGACCGCCGCTCTGTTTAGACGAATGGATCTATCTGCACGAACGGCATGGAAGTCCAGCGGTGTTCGCGAGGTCAAGTAGCCGATTTTAGTTGCATGCACCCAACGACCAAACACCGCTGGGCGTTCGTGAGCAAAGATGGCCGCTGCCACGTGTTCGTTCATATGAACGGCGACCACCCATTAACCATTAGAGTTCTGTGGTTTCCTCGATGTTGCCATTTGTTAATTGGAGACACACAACTGCCTTGTGTGGTCTCCCATTCGGCAGTTTATTCGTTTTCACGAACAGTATATCTCAATTCTGTTCGTGAAATCGGCATACGAATGCCCATAGCCTTTTTAGATGGAAATAAACGAATGGACCCAGTCTTTTGTATAATGAAGTGGCTAGTTTTGCCACACAGGGTGACACGTTAATTATTGGAGATTTGAATTACCCGGACATAAATTGGGATAGAGTGACTAGTACTTCAGCAAGGGGAATCAGATTTTTGAATGTGTTAAATGACACCTTCATGTCACAACCGGTACAAGAACTAACTAGAAAGGATGCTTGTCTGGATCTCGTTATAACAAACAATGTTGAACTTTTGACCAACATTAAAGTAGGGGAGCATTTGGGAAATGGTGATCACAATATGGTAATTTTTTAAATAAACAAAAAAGCAAAAGCACGTGGGGTATATCAAAATGTATAATTTTAAAAAAGCCCATTTTAATAAGATTAGGGCAGCTCTACAACTTATCAACTGGCATAAACTCCTTAGTGAGAAAACACTGAGCATAAATGGAAGCTCTTCAAATATATATTATAAAGATACATTTCTCAGTTTGTACCATTGGGTAATAAATATAAAAGAAACAAATTGAAACCAATGTGGCTTAGTAGAGAAGTAAAACAAGAGATTAGAAATAAGAAAATTGCATTTTGAGCATTTAAATCGGACAAATCAGAGGCATCCTATATAAGATATAAGGAAGCCAATAATACTTTCAAAAAGGCAATTAAAGTGGCTAAACTGGAAAATGAGAAATTGATAGCCAAATAATTCAAAACCAACCCCAAAAATGTTTTCAAATATATAATTAAAAAAAAACTAAAAATAAAAGTGTAGGTATACTGGAAATAGAGATGGGTCTGTTCATTACTGAAGACCAGGAAAAGGCAGAAATTGTAAATAACTATTTTTCTTCAGTATATATTAATGAGGATCCTATGGCAAGAAATATACAAATGATTGCTACAAAAAACTTGCAGATAACTTGTGATTGGACGACTCGAGACAAGGTGCTACAGCAGTTAAAGAAAATTAATGTAATGTTCCAGGGCCTGATGGTATTCACCCACGAGTACTTAAGAAGCTAAGTGGGGAATTAAGTGAACCTCTGTATTTAATCTTTCA
Source organism: Pelobates fuscus (assembly GCF_036172605.1). NCBI lineage: Eukaryota > Metazoa > Chordata > Amphibia > Anura > Pelobatidae > Pelobates > Pelobates fuscus. The sequence goes on from NC_086325.1 coordinate 129,978,858, forward strand.
AGATTTTGTTTCAGGTATTGTATTCCTATATTTAAAAAGGGTTCAAAATCCTTGCCTGGAAATTATAGACCTGTGAGCTTAACTTCTGTGACTGGGAAAATATTTGAAGGGCTATTAAGGGATAATATTCAGGAATTCATTGGGAAGAACTTTGTTATTAGCTATAATCAGCATGGTTTTATGAAACATAGGTCATGTCAAACTAACCTAATTGCATTCTATGAAGAAGTAAGTAGAAGTATAGATCAGGATGTTGCAGTGGATGTGATCTACCAAGGCATTTGATACGGTTCCTCACAATAGGTTAGTCTTCAAACTAAAAGAAATTGGTCTAGATAAATATTCTTGTTTTTGGGTAGAACATTGGCTTAAGGATAGAGTACAATGAGTTGTTATTAATGGTAAATTTTCAGGCTGGACAAAAGTTGTAAGTGGTGTCGCTCAGGTTTCTGTTTTGGGACAGCTTCTATTTAACATATTTATAAATGATCTTGAAATAGGCATTGAAAGCCATAACACAAAACTTTGTAAAGTAATAAAATGTGAGCAGGATATTGCTTTGCTGCAAAGGGATTTACTGTATATACTCGAGTGTAAGTCGAGTTTTTCAGCACATTTTTTGTGCTGAAAAACCCCAACTCGACTTATACTCGAGTCAATGTCTGTATTATGGCAATTTGCATTGCCATAATACAGACAGGGGGCTGTGGGGGCTGCAGAGAGTTTATGAATACCTATCAAAGAATACCTCCTTTTACAGAGGAATGTGTACAACCGAGTATTTTTAAACAGATACAGTGGTTTGCAAGGAGTTCAATACACTTATGTGGAAGTATCCTCTATTCCACAAGACAAAATTGGAGTTATAGTGTGGTGTAAGTGACAGAGAACTTATACCAGCAAGTGGAGCGCTTTAACATGTATAGCTTACCAAATGGTTTCTCATTCAATCATAGAGTATACGGTACATGTTGAGAAAAATATAAAAGATACAATATAGTGCAGACGGTTTTAATATAATAGTAAAATTGTAATAAAAACTGTAGTGGTGGTTTCTAAATGAATGGAAGACTCACATTTGAAGGAGCCTGTATATAAGAACACTGGCTCCGTATTTCGGCCTGTGTGCTTGTTTTGGGGTAGCACCACCCGTCTCCTTCGATATAGGGTGTTTCTCAAAGACAAAAAAAAAAAAAAGCAGACCAATGGGTGGGAGGTGTTTAAAAAACACAATTATTTAGAGATAAATGGTGTGCTCACCTGGTCCTGAGCCTGTGGGTCCCAGCTCTAGGTATATATGTATTGTGCCAATTTAAATGGGGATGGCACTACCCCTGGGAAGATGTTCTTGAGGTTTCCAAAAAAAGAAGGACTTAAAAGGATCTTAAATAAAAGATGATAAATTTATTATATTGTAAAATAAATAAAAACAATAGTAATGAAAAAAGTCCTTGATACAAAGTCCTTTTTAAAAAAAAAAAAATCCAATACGCGTTTCACTCCTTGGTGTGGAGCTTCCTCAGTCAGCTATAGTGTTTGGTCCTCTAGATCTTCCTTTTAAAATATTTTAGGGGTCCTCCCCTTTGGTGACTGCAGTCCATATTGTCCAATCATATGTTTGGTTACATGTCCCTTATAAAGTGTAGTATGTGTGTATCTCTTTAATTGGGTGTAGTAGTAGGCGCCTTTTTCCTCTTTATATCTCATTGGTGGACTGTGGTGGTTGGCGGAAATGATCCGCTCGTGGCCGGGCGGTTGGCGGAAGTGGCGTCACGGACCCACGTGATCGCCATTCCACCACCGCCCGGAAGTTCACCTTCCCCTCCGTCCCGACGCACGTATCCCTGCGTGCAGACAGGAGGGGAGGGGACAGCGTGCGCTCATCCCGGCACGCTCCGCCTTTGAGGTGTGCCGGAATAGTCCCGAACTCCTCCCCCCAATCTGCAACGAGCAGCACACAACGTACGGCAGAAGAGAGGGAAAGTGAACTAAGCGGGGGGGGGGGAGGGGGGGGGGAGGGAAGAGAGCCCTCCGGCCAGCCTCACATGGAAATAACTCCATGTGAATAAATAGCAATGTAACACAATATAAAATATGAAAAAAGTACAGAAATTCATCAATGGAAAAAAACACTAATGTGATACCCATAGTGTGAGAATTAATGTGATATTAAAGTGCTTATGAGTAATAAATATTTAATATTAAAGTGCTTTTAAATAATGGATATTTTATATTTTCAAGTGATACTGATTTTTGAATGATATTCATAGAAAAAATTCATAAATAAAAAATTACACATAATTTGACTCTGAATTATGGGAGAGAAATATAAGTATATGGAAAAAAGAAAAAATACATACGAGATAAACATGATTATAAACATAATGAAGTAAGAACATTTGGCAGAAATAACAAATCAAACCGTAATATGTATGAACAACAGAAACACAACCCCCATTTCTCATACACTACACACATACATCATAATCAGAGGGTAAGTCCATCTAGAACCCACTATAGACGTAGAACTAATGAGGAGATGGAGCATAAGCCTCTCAAAAAATCCCATTTCAGAACTGATATATCGAATATGAGAACCCCTATTCAAACGGAAAAGAGAGCCAAATCGGATGAATTTCTTACAGCTCAAAGTAAGTTCAAATACAATCCCAGAAGAACATCAGACATCCATACTTACAACCGATTTGACCCCCTAACCAAAACTTCAGAAGAAGAGGATTTTTGGAGTTTGAGGAACAAGAACAAACACAAATTCCTCATACACCAAAAATCACCAAACAAAAGACAAAGGAGTATGGAAGAAGGGGAACTAGAGGAGGAGTGGTCACACAGAGAAGGAAAAAGAGACAAACGTCACCTTTGAAAACACAAAAAGAAATTGAAAGAGAAGCAGGAATTTTCAATCTTACCTCCACACAACGCGATCAAGCACACATCAATTACTACAAAAAGGTTTGAAATTTGCACCCACGAGAAATTTAAATAAATTTGACACTTACGTGGACTTAAATAGATTCAAACGTACACTATGCCTTAAAACTTTTTTCACAAACACCCTACACCAGAAAATTTAATCACGACTAAATACACACACACAACACTAAAAGATAAATCCACTTTTTCCCCAAACATTTAATTTCAGGAGAAATGGCAACCTTTGAGAAAATGGTGATGGCAGACATCAATAAACTAAAAAAAGCAAATCAATACCAACAAAACCTCAAACAAGACGAATATAAAGTTTTAAAAGAATTACAGAAAGACAACAATATTGTTATCAAACCGGCAGATAAGGGAGGGGGAATAGTCATCCTAGACATTAACGACTACCATAAGGAGTGCACAAGACTACTGACAGATCACATCACGTACACAAAATTAAAGGGTGACCCGACAAGTGAATTTAAAAATAAATTTTCAGAACTTATTGAGAGTGGTCTACAGAAGGAGATCCTGAATCAAAAGGAATTCAAGTATCTGAACATAACCCATCCAAAAATCCCTGTGTTCTATTACCTTCCTAAGGTACACAAAAATCTAGAACAACCACCTGGCAGACCGATAGTCTCGGGCATCAATTCAGTATCATGCAGACTTTCAGAGTATGCTGACAAGTGCCTCCAACCCATAGTACGTAACATCCCAAGCTACTTAAAAGATACAGGAAGTATCCTGAGACACTTACAAACCCTCAAATGGGAACAGGATTACTTCCTAGTGACTGCAGATGTTAGCTCACTTTATACCATCATTTCACACCAAAAGGGATGTACAGCAGCTAAATTATTTTTAGAACAATCTTACCATTTTGAACCAGATCAGATTGATTTTATTATGGAAGCAATATCACTCATTTTAACTAGCAATTACTTTTGGTACAACGACACTTTTTATTTACAGGCACGGGGCACGGCGATGGGCACCAGGTTCGCACCCAGCTATGCTAATCTGTTTATGGCAGATTGGGAACGCCAACATCTACGGCGGAACAATGGCTGGGTGGAGGGCTTGGTGACCTATCGCCGTTACATCGATGACCTGTTTTTTATTTGTAAGGGAACTGAAACCACTCTACACACCTTTTTAAATCAACTCAACAACGAGTGGGGTATTGTTTTATCAACCAATTTTAGTCAAAAAAGTGAAATTTTTAGATTTAGATATTTTTATAGACAACGACCAAATCAAGACTAAAACCCATTTTAAAGATGTGGATGTTAACAGCTTTATCCACACCTCTAGTTGCCATTTTTCTCCTTGGCTTCAAGGCATCCCTAAGTCACAATTCATACGCATTAGAAAAAATTGCACAGACGAGACTATTTTAAAAGAACAAGCGAATAAATTAATTTCAGACCTAATAGAGAAGGGTTATGAAGAAAATAAACTAAAACATACATTGGCACAGATCTCCAAAATTCCACAGAGCACTTTATTAAAAAAAAAAAAAAAAAAAAGAAAATACGGAACAAATTAATTTACCTATAATATGCAACTACAGCCATAACAATAAAACACTTAAAAAAATTCTAAACAGACACTGGCCTATCCTATTACAGGATGATACCCTAACACAAATTCTACCACCTAAACCTAAAGTAGTATTTAGGGGAGCAGCCAATTTAAACAGACTCCTGGTAAAAAAACATTTTAAAAAAACAAAACCTATCACCTTTTTGGATAAAGAAAATGGCTTCTACGGATGCGGCACATGCCTAGCATTTAGAAATACAAACAACAAAAAAAGACATATCACTAAATTCAAGAATTTTAATAATAAAGAAGAATTCCAAGTTAAAGACCTTATAACCTGCAACTCCAACAATATAATATATTTGCTAGAATGCCCATGCGGTCTTAAGTATGTGGGCCGCACTAAACGTAAACTACATATCAGGATAGAAGAACATACTAGGAACATCAAGAAAAAATTTGAGGGACACAACGTATCCCATCATTTCTCTACGACACATAACAGTGACCCCACACTTCTCAAATTTATGGGGATACAGAGGATAAAAGGCAACTGGCGAGGAGGGGATTTTTTAAAATTATTAGGACAGAGCGAGATGAAGTGGATATTCAACCTTGGGACTTTAAAACCCCAAGGCTTGAATATAGACTTCGAACTCTGCCATTTCATTTCATTCAAATCAATATACTTATATTTCTCTCCCATAATTCAGAGTCAAATTATGTGTAATTTTTTATTTATGATTTTTTCTATGAATATCATTCAAAAATCAGTATCACTTGAAAATATAAAATATCCATTATTTAAAAGCACTTTAATATTAAATATTTATTACTCATAAGCACTTTAATATCATATTAATTCTCACATTAGTGTTTTTTTCCATTGATGAATTTCTGTACTTTTTTCATATTTTATATTGTGTTACATTGCTATTTATTCACATGGAGTTATTTCCATGTGAAGCTGGCCGGAGGGCTCTCTTCCCTCCCCCCCCCCCCCCCCTCCCCTGCTTAGTTCACTTTCCCTCTCTTCTGCCATAAGTTGTGTGCTGCTCGTTGCAGATTGGGGGGAAGAGTTCGGGACCGTTCCGGCACGCCTCAAAGGCAGAGCGTGCCGGGATGAGCGCACGTTGTCCCCTCCCCTCCTGTCTGCACGCAGGGATACGTGCGTCGGGACGGAGGGGAAGGTGAACTTCCGGGCGGTGGTGGAATGGCGATCACGTGGGTCCGTGACGCCACTTCCGCCAACCGCCCGGCCACGAGCGGATCATTTCCGCCAACAACCACAGTCCACCAATGAGATATAAAGAGGAAAAGGGCGCTTACTACTACACCCAATTAAAGAGATACACACATACTACACTTTATAAGGGACATGTAACCAAACATATGATTGGACAATGTGGACTGCAGTCAGGACCCCTAGAATCATTTGAAAGGAAGATCTAGAGGACCAAACACCATAGCTGACTGAGGAAGCTCCACACCAAGGAGTGAAACGTGTATTGGCTTTAAAAAAAAAAAAAAAAAAAAAAAGGACTTTGTATCAAGGACTTTTTTCATTACTATTGTTTTTATCTATTTTACAATATAATAAAGTTATCATCTTTTATTTAAGATCCTTTTAAGTCTTTCTTTTTTTGGAAACCTCAAGAACATCTTCTCAGGGGTAGTGCCATCCCCATTTAAATTGGCACAATACATATATACCTAGAGCCGGGACCCACAGGCTCAGGACCAGGTGAGCACACCATTTATCTCTAAATAATTGTGTTTTTTAAACACCTCCTACACATTGGTCTGCTTTTTCTATTTTTGTCTTTGAGAAACACCCTATATCGAAGGAGACGGGCGGTGCTACCCCAAAACAAGTACACAGGCCGAAATACGGAGCCAGTGTTCTTATATACAGGCTCCTTCAAATGTGAGTGTTCCATTCATTTAGAAACCACCACTACAATTGTTATTACAATTTTACTATTATTTCAAAACCGTCTGCACTATATTGTATCTTTTATATTTTTCTCAACATGTACCGTATACTCTATGATTGAATGAGAAACCATTTGGTAAGCTATACATGTTAAAGCGCTCCACTTGCTGGTATAAGTTCTCTGTCACTTACACCGCACTATAGCTGCAGAGAGTTTACTTACCTCTCCTGCAGCTCCTGTCAGCTCCCTTCTCCTCCGCGCCGGTTCGGACAGCACCTCTGTCAGCTCCCAGTGTAAGTCTTGCGAGAGCCGCGGGGTCATAGTGCTGCAGGAGAGGTAAGCTGCAGGAGAGGTAAGTGCTTCCTGCCAGCCCCCCTTCCTGCCAGCCCCCCTCCTACAGCCCATCCACTGGACCACCAGGGAGTGGGAGCCCCCCTCCCTGCCATGTATCAAGCAGGGAGGGGGGACGAAAAAAATTATAAAAATATTAATAATAATAAAAAAAATAATAATGAAAAAATAATTTAACAAAAAAATTATTAAAATAATAATAAAAAAATAATAATAAAAATGCCCACCCCCACCAAGGCTCTGCAACACACACACACACACACACACTGCACTCATACACACACACTGCACTCATACACACTCTGCACTCATACACACACTGCACTCATACACACACTGCACTCGTGCACACACTGCATTCATACACACACACACTGCACTCATACACACACACACTGCACTTATACGCACACAGTGCACTCATACACACACACTGCATTCATACACACACACTGCATTCATACACACACACTGCACTCATACACACACTGCATTCATACACACACACTGCACTCATACACACACACTGCATTCATACACACACACTGCACTCATACACACACACTTCACTCATACACACACACTGCACTCATACACACACACAGCACTCATACACACACTGCATTCATACACACACACTGCACTCATATACACACACTGCATTCATTATATACACACACTGTAAATAAATATTTAATTAATATAATTTTTTTAGGATCTAATTTTATTTAGAAATTCACCAGTACCTGCTGCATTTCCCACCCTAGTCTTATACTCGAGTCAATACGTTTTCCCAGTTTTTGGGGGTAAATTAGGGGCCTTGGCTTATATTCGGGTTGGCTTATACTCGAGTATATACGGTAGACAGATTGGGGGACTAGGCACTAAAATGGCAGATGAATCTTAATGTAGTGAAATGCAAAGTTATGCACTTTGGGGTCAAGAATGCACAAGCAACTTACACCATAAATGGTAGTGAATTAGGGATAACCACACATGAGAAGGATTTGGGAATTGTTCTAGACAACAAATTAGGCAGCAATGTGCAATGTCAATCTGCAGTTGCTAAGGCCAGTAAGGCTTTATCATGTATTAATAGGGGCATAAATTCTTGGGATGAAAATTTAATTTTGCCTCTTTATAAATCGCTGGTAACACCACACCTTGAATATGCTGTGCACCTGTTCTAAGAAAGGATATCATGGCACTAGAAAAAGTGCAGAGATGAGCTACAAAATTAATAAAAGGAATGGAACATTTTAGTTATGAAGAAAGGTTAAAAAATGTAAATCTCTTTAGTTTGGAAAAACGGCGCCTCAGAGGGGTTATGATAACATTATACAAATATATTCAGGGCCAGTATAAACCATTATTTGGACATCTATTCATAAACAGGGCTATACATAGGACACGAGGTCACGCATTTAGGATGGAAGAAAGGAGATTTAATTTAAGGCAAAGAAAAGTTTTTTTTTACAGTAAGAGCAAAATGATTCTCTGCCTGAAGAGGTGGTTTTATCAGAGTCCATGCAGATGTTTAAACAGCAATTGGATAAATACTTGCAAAAACATACGGGGAAATAATTTCTAATTAGTGGGGAAATAGCTGCTTGATCCAAGGAGATATCTGACTGCTATTTTGGGGTTAAGAAGGAATTTTTTCCTAATTTGTTGCAAAATTGGAAGCGCTTCAGACTGGGTTTTTTGCCTTCTTTTGGATCAACAGCAAAAACATATGTGAGGAAGGCTGAACTCTATTCAGCTATGTAACTATGTATTGTTTCTCTCTAAACTTATTTAGTAAACGTTGTGCTTGCTCTTGAAAGATAATTCCCCTGTACAGTTCCATTTCAATCTCAACAATTGACTCTTAGGTATATTGTTAAGCCAAGAAGAGTAGTGGCCACTGTTATATAAAACATACCCATTCACGTCTACTTTTTTAAAAAAGGTAATCATTTTTAGGCAGCCATTTTCCGCATAAATCTTTAAATCTAAAAAATGTACAGATACAGTGCTAATATTACTGGTTAAATGTATGTCCCATGTATTCTTATTTAATTAAAAAATCCCTTAAAACTATCCTCCAATCCCTCAGACATAAAAATATATATATATAATCTATATACCAGCGGTAAGCTTGTACATGTGCACTCCAGCTATGTTGTCCATATATAAAAGTGTTTTCCCAATGGGCCATAAAAAAAAATAAAAAAAAATCTTATTGTTTATAATTCAAGATAATTCAAGATATTCAAACTGTAAGTTATTAGTTGTACAAACTTGTTTTGTTCGTTTTACATATATATATTATAATTGTTTTATTATCATCAATAAATATAGACATCAATATTGCACAAAAATATTGCAAATTCAGATGGATACTTCCTCCAAGTTTCCCCTTCCCAATTGTTTATTATTGTTCATTTAATTATTGTCATTTTTATTTTATTATAATATTAAATACCTAATAAAAATGTAAAAATTTAAATACGTGCATACCTCTTTGTTGTAAAAAAAAAACAGGAGGAGTCAAACCGGAAATAATTTTTATTAAGAGTTCACTTGATACATTAAAATATCTACTTGCATTGAAGGTAATGTGTGATCTTGTTCTAAAACATTTCTCTGCTATATATCTTTCCATTGTGGCTAGCTCCCATTTGTATTTTGTTTCTTTTATCAATAGTCTCTCCAGATTTCTAAAAATATGTTCTATGCTATCTTGATCTAGATTTTTTCCTATATTCAAAAATAGACATCATGTCTGCAGCCTCTTATACGTTCAAAACCAGAAGAAAAAAAAAATAGGATCTAATAAATAAGGTGGCGTAAATTATGTACATGCATGCAATGATATGCAAACTTATAAAAATAATCTTTCTCTGTAATACTGTGTCACCATTCAATAACTGCAGCAACCACGTACAATCCTGGTAAAACCGATTCAATCAATAAATACTGGCAAATGGGTGGGCAAACAAACTTCTTAAAAATTCATTAAAAGTGATATTTCACAAAAATAGTGCATTTAAGTGTCTCAAACTAGTTTTCATATAGAATGGGAATTCAAAGTGTTAAAGTGACCAACAAAAAAATCACAATTTGCCCGGTTTTGCCATAACTAAACTAGACTGTAATATCATTTGCTAAATCTGCAATATACATTTTAAGAAAAATGGAGCATATCATGATTTTTTTTAGATGATATTCAATGCTTTATTTAATTATGTGAATTCCAGAGAAGTGACAATTCCCCTCTAAAGAGAGGGCATCGATTAGAAAAAAAGGCAGGAAAATGTTCTTTTGACCATTTCTAAAATGGCTCAGATTTACCTGTCTCTAGCTAGTGTCATTTGGGTCTTGTTAGAATTCCTGCAGATGTTGGTTTTTCTATTACACAAACAATTTTTATTGTATTTTTTTTTTACAGGTAGACAAGTCTGGTGAATGGCTTCAGCTGGATATTGGTTACCCTATGAAGGTGACAGGTGTAGTGACACAAGGAGCACGCTCAGCATTTACTCCCATGTATGTCACTCATTTTTCTCTAAGCTTTAGCAGTGATGGCCATGTCTGGGATGTTGTGCAAGATCCTAAAGGATATCCCAAAGTAAGGATGATACGTTTGCTAATTTATGTTCAAAATCTTGTTATCTTATTTATAGTGTACCTTCTTCAACAAAGAGAGATTTATAATGACAATATAAAAACAAATGTGCAGATGAATTTGCTAATATAAATCAAACATTAGCACAGCCATTTAGGATGTAAATAACTTTGTTCATGCAACACTAGCCACACCTCACCTAGCTGTAACTCATAATGGCTTCCTACATATTCTTGAAAAAGATGTATATATTGTATTATATATTGTATTATATATTATTATGGATTTTTATTTGGATTTAAAAAAAAGAAGATTTTAGAAAAAAGAAGACATCAAATGGGAAGTTGTATTTATTTTTTTACAGGTACCTAGTTATTGGTCCCCCCTCACTATTATTAGGGTAAGGGGGGTAGGTAGGGCTTCAGTAATTTTGTTGGGGGTGGGGAGACTAGAGTATGGGGACCTCTAATCATCTGGTGGGTGGTACATTTTTTTTTATATTGTCCTCCCCCCTGAGCGGTGGGTGGGGGCCCTAAACTAGAATAAGGTGGGGTGAACCTATTGTCCTCCCCCTTGCCCCCCCCTTATTCTAAGCTAGGGACCCCACCCACCGCTCAGGGGTGAGGGCCGGGTGGGAGGACAATAGGTCCCCACCCTTATTCTAATTTAGGGCCCCCACCCGCCGCTCAGGGGTGGGGGCCGTGGGGGAGGACAATTTTTCTGATTTAGGGCCCCCACCCACCACTCAGGGGTGGGGGCCGGGGGGGAGGACAACAGGTCCTGCCCTCATTTTTCTGATTTAGGGCCCCCACTTGCCTCGCAGGGGCCCGGGGGGGGGGGGAATAGGTCAACCCCTTCAGTTTAAAAGCCCCCACTCGCACGGCATGGGTGGGGGCTCGGGATTTAAATAATAAAGGTTCCCCTCACTGCATTATTACTCCTACAAACTGCCCCATAACTTAGGTAGTATATTGTTTACGGTTAGCCCCATATTCAGCCAGTCATGTGATTGTCCATCTTGCGCTTCCAGAATATCAACATTTTGATTTTATTTAATTAATTTACAACACATAAATAGTTTTTTACTCTATACTTCCTATTTTAGAGTCATAATATAAGCTATATCTGTTATAATGTAATTTAAATTTGTTTGTATACAAAATTGAACTGTACCCTGCTGATGACATCATCTAGTCACATGCTGATGATGTCATCACACCATTTTACCATGAACATTTGTAATTGCATTGCTATAAATTATGTTATATGTCCAGGTCTCTGTAACACTTAAAAAAGCCCTATGCTGTGTTGAAATGTGTTGTGTTTTAATTTAAACTTTGAATGTATTTGTTTTATCTTTTTCATTATTGCATTCCACTTAATGAAGCTATTAATTTTTTTAACTACCCTGGACCATCCTGTCTAAGTTGGAATTTGCAAAAATCTTCCTGGATATTGTTCTCCTATATGGGGAGTGTACCACCAGAGCTTTATGTAATGTGCAAAACTCATTTTTTTGCTCCACATAACCTAATCTTTAGAGTGGGGTTCATAGCACTCCATGCTGTCAAAAAGGAACCATAACATCCAAAAATGCGAGCATATCTTCTACTTTATTTTATTTTTTTATATTTGAGTATTATAAAAAGCTATAATATTGATGTAACAATACAAAAAGATGGGGTAAGGCTGCGCCAACAGAAAAATAAAGTGATGTACAATAGTTCAAAAGAGTCTCACTAGAGCAGCAATGCTTGATGGGATGTGGGGGTGGGTGCGTCCTAATGTCTCAGGGTATTCGTTTATATGGAAGACAAAGAGACAGGGGTAGCCAGTAGTGCAATACGTCTAAAATCCAATCCAAAGAATAAAATAATAGTCGGAGGTAGAGAACTCACATTTAAAAGAGCTATGGCCAGCTTTGGTGTGAAGGGCGTACAGCGGTAAAATCTCCGCTTATGGGATATATGAAGAGAGTGCGTCTATCAACACCATCTGGTCATCCAAGGCTCCAAGAGGGAATAAAAAGTGGCGACAATAGTGCTCTCAATTGGATAAAAGTGGATAAAAGTAAGTAAAAGTAAATAAAATAATACTCACATACATAGAGCAGAAACACTGCTCTATTAATAAGGCGTTGGTGGTATGATCCCCACCTGGGATTTCTTTAAGTACAGGAACAACAGTAAAAAGCCAGGAGAGTAAAAATAGTAAAAGTGCATAAAAATACAATAAAAAGAGAATTGGCACAGTAAAGTAACCAAAAACCAATAAATGATCTAAAATACACAATATAAAATAACCATTACGTGTTTGACCAATATATGCTTTCTAAAATGGTATAAGGAACATACATCCTGGCTAGTAGGAGTTTATATAGGAAAGATATTAGTGTAAAATTGACTGTCAGTCAAAAATTCTTTGGGGAATAGTTTGGATTAGCAACTTTCTAAAATGCTCCAAAATGTAACACAGACCCATCAACACTATCTACAAAAATTCCGGAAATGATCACGTCTCTCATACAGCCCTGTGACTTCACAAGATAGTGCCTAGGTCATACATTAGGCATATTGTTTTACTCAACAGATATAATTTAGCATGATTTGGGGTATTTTATCACAGTGGCACATATGAAATGTACAAAATACCCAGCAAAAATGCAACATGTATGTACAAAATACCATTTTATACCACAAACTTTGACATATACTAGTATAAAAATGGTGGAAAGTTAATGCACAATATTTGCCATATAAGCTACCCTGGAGTGTCTGCTTTCGCGAACTGTAGGCATTTGTAGGGTTATTTAAACAGTCAAACTACTATGATGCTATAGGATCATCAAATCCATCTCTGTAAAAACTGAAATGGATTAATTTCAAAATCCAAGTAGGATGCGGCAAGGCCTGGTGCTGATGCAGAGCGAGAGAGGTGGCCACTCTCCCGACCAAACAAATACTGGACGGAAGCTGAATCCTACTGCTGCTCAATTCCCCCCTTCTGGACAGGTAGGGGTGATCGCAGTCTACACCTCAGAGGATCCACAGCCACTCTTAAAGAGTTTGGCACTCACAACGTTACCTTTGAAATGGAGCGCGCCCCATACTCCTCTGACCCATGTGGTGGGATATCAAGGGCAGGCTGAATGAGCTATTTGACGTCTTCTGGGCAAAGCTTTCTGCTTGCATGCAAATTGTGACTCCAGATCTCAAAGCTGACCATGCGCCTCACAGTCCAGCACCTCAGAGAGATGAGCAAACAGCTACTGGTCGGGCCTGTCTGGAACAACAAGCACATGGGAGACCCATTTTGTCGACATCTGAGCACAATCACTCCAGGCACGGCGGTAATCAAACAGTGAGTATATAGGCTCAGTGGGATGTCGGAACAGCTTGGCTGATGCCACTTCAGAAGCCATGTCCCAGGCAGTGCGGCAATACCTACTCACGAATAGACTATCATGCCTGACGGAACAGTCTCTGGTGCAGGACATTATTTGCCCTTAAGGGGCATAGGCTGACCTATCTTCCTCTCCCTTTTCTGTCTAAACTTTTATCAGAGGTTGGGCGCTTGTATTAATTTGAGGTTGTATTTACTTTATTTCTGTCTTTCTGTTTCTCTCATGAAGCATACCACTGTGTATTGATACTGAAACATACCCTCTCTGACTTCCTATGATATCATATGGGGCCATCTGGGGGTGTTATTCATCTGCTATGTACTACAAATGTCTTTCCTGTGATTAAAAAAAATGGTGCAGGGGGGCGGGGCCGGACCGCCGAGCTGGCTGGTCGCATGCGAGACCAGCTCCTGCAGCCTAAAACTAGAAACAGCTCTATTTCCACAATTTTGGCACAAAACCTGCCGGCAACGGTGGCCCCCGCTGGACAAAGAGCCCTGGGATCCAGGGTGAGGCTGGCCCGACAGGCTACAGTCCCCTGGAGGAGGAAGCCTACCCGACCTCCTCAAGGCCTACTCCGGAGGCGAGCGGGGTGGACGGCCGCTGCCCTGCCGCTTACTATTCGGGGCTTGGAGTCGGACCCGCGGGGATACCGGCCCCGTTCCCCCCACTTTGGACCGGGGGGGTGATCCCGGTCTACACCCTCGAGACCCGATCGCCTATAGGTGTACCAGGCGAAGCAGAGGGACCGCTAAGACCTACGCTCCGGCAGGGTCCCAAAATGGCGGAGGCCACGCGGGATAGCGCTGAGACCGGAACCCTCACAAGCTGCATGTCCACAGCAGCAGTATACAGTGCGGACTGCAAACAACGCGGCCTGTGGAACTGCGGGCATTGGCCAGAATTTACGGAGTCCTGTCGCAAGCCTGAGCACCTTAATTCTCAACGGGTGAGTCGCACAAAGCCTACACAGGGGCTCACCCGGGGGCTCCCCCTGCATCACTCCCCCCTTACACACAAGCAGCAACATGAGGCACTACAACTAACGGATGACCACTCACCCAGACAGCCTCCGCTCTCCTCCCAACAACCTACAGCTCCGGCAATGAACAGAGATAGAAGAGGGAGGCAGAGAGCTCAGCACTCACATCACCCATGCAAAGCAACAAAGTGGAGGGGACTGGAGAAGCCAAGGCCTCCTCGGGTGCATACCACATCAGGAGGGAACCTGCTCCAGCCGCACATCCCAGTAACTAGCCAACAGGAGATCTCACTCAGCGGGACCCATGGCCACAGGGAAGGGACTCCCGATCCAAACTGGGCACGGGGATCAGAGCGGACCCAGCACTACCTGAGAAAAATCACACGACACCAGACCAATCCTTGCTCCCAGCGGCACCCCGAGATGACAAGAGACCACTTAGCTGCCGATACAGAGAACCTTCTCTCGAGCCCACACACACTGAGAGGAAGCACCCAGCCCGGACAAGGCATCGGCTGACAATACAGAGACTGAGACTTAATGCAAGGCAAGGTGCCCACTGTCACCCGCTCCCCAATTGCACATCCACGATTATTTTACCAGTTGACTCTTAATTTTTCTTCATTATTTTATGTTGTTTTATGTTGTTATGCCTGCACAGGGGATCACAGGGGGGTCTCACTCATTGTTTAAAGCGTATGAATGCTAACAGTAACTAGACTCAGACACATATGCTTTAATTAACAATTCCCACGTCTGTCGGACCTCACTTATAACAGGCTCAGTATAACCTTCAGGACACTTAACATGCCACCCTCGAGCCAACTTTAGACCAGCGAGCGGTATAGCATTACCCAGACTAGGCATACCACCAACACACAGTCACATACACAATGCCCACCACGTCAAGTACACTGAAGTCCATGTTTGTTACTCTGGGGGCTTATAATCAGCTGTATGAATCTAGCTTGTTTCTCCTCATACCAATATAAAAATGTGCTTATAACTCAATGTCACCTATGTCAAAAACCTGCGTAATTGAGCTTGTACTATGCTGTTGTGGCATCGTCATTTTTTTCTGTGATTTCATGCACAATAAAAATAAAGAATTAAAAAAAAAATGGTGCAGTATTTCTGACATGTCTTGTATACCCTTGTTGATACTTGTCAACCTACTCCATGTCTTTACCCTCTCCTAGTTATTTACAATGCACTACAAAAATAAAGAATGTAAAAAAAATAAGAAGAATGCAATTTGCAGTTGAAAACAAACAGCAAACATTGCAAACATTTATGGTAAGTGCATCACAGGCTTCTGAAGCTGTGTCATTAAAAGGTTCATTAAAAACTTTAATCACACAAAAGAGGCTGCTGCAGTCTTTAGCAGACAGTTAACAGACCAGGAGATAAGAACTTCTCAATGACACTACTTTGTGCATAAGGGCACAACTTTTAAAAAAAAAATTAAAAAATCTGGTGGAAAAAAACCCTTGACGCTGAAAAAGTCATGGAGGGCACCATGCAGACTGAGCTCCGCAGGGCAGGGGAAGGCTTATAAAGCTTTGCAATTAGGCTCAGAGCACTCTGGTTGGTTGTTTTAAGCCATCCAATCAGAGTGCACGGACAGGTAAGTGAAGAGACTGACAGGTAAGTCTCTACATTTACTTGTCACAGCACTCTGATTGCTTAGCTTGAAATCCAACCAATCAAAGAGCTCTGTGTCATTTTACACAGCGTGGGAAAGTTATTTGGAATTTTCCCACGCTGTGTAATTTGACTCATAATGCTCTGATTGGTTACTTTCAATCACATCCCCTGATAGCCGTGATCTGGTTGAACAACATATCTGAAAATCACCCAGATCGGTTCAGGGGTTCAGGAATTTCCTGGAAGCCATAGTTTTGACCAACCGCAAGCATGCATGCCCAAAACAGTTCCATAGAATCAGGGCTAACGGTCGGTCTCTCTGAAGTACAAAAGTACAAAACTCACATGAACAGAGCCTGTTTAAAGTATTTTAGGCAGGTTTATCACAGGGGCCATAGTCATAGGGTAGGAGGCTGGCAAACAGGCCCCTCCAAAAACCAGTGGCAAAGTTGCTTTCGCCACACCCCTAGTCCCCTGGGGTGGGTAACATTTTTATTTAGGGCCCCCACTCAGCACTCAGGGGTGAGGGTCAGGGGGAGGACAATAGGTCCCCCCCTTATTCTAATTTAGGGCCCCCCACCCACCGCTCAAGGGTGGGGGACAGGGGTGAGGACAATAGGTCCCCCCCTTATTTTACTTTAGAGCTCCCACCCGCTGCACAGGGGTGGGGCTGGGGGGGAGGACAATAGGTTCCCCACCTTATTCTAATTTAGGGCCCCCACCCACCCCTTCAGGTTAGAAGCCCCCACTCGCGTGGCTCAGGAGGGGAACATGTTTGTTTTTTTGTTTTTTTTCAACAGTGAGCAGACATGCCCTACTCGTGGTATAGCGAGTAGGGGCAGAATTTACTAATACTAAGTAATCTTTGCTTAGTATTAGTAAATTTGGCTGAAAGACCAATTTAGGGCTTTCAGCCTTTTGGTAGATAGCTACCTAACACCGTGGGAATTAGGGAGTTATCTACTTATTCATTCCCATCCATTGACTGGCTAAGTAACTTACAACAATCAAGTAACACATTCATATAAAATGTAAGTGTTGCAAATGCTTACAGCTGAATCCTGGCTATGTTTGTATATTTTTTATTTAAACTGGTGTACAGTGTAACATTCTTAATTCTTCCACTGGGTATATTAGTACTTCGGCTATTCTGTACTTCGGAACTTCAGTAATTCAGCTATTCGGACATTCGGAAGTATCCGAATGTCCGAATTGCCTGAAATTCATCCGAATTGACTAAACGAACTGCACATGCCTAATCCTTATCTAGATTGTTCTTAACTGATTGCAACCCTAATTGATGGTCAATAACTGGATTGGAAAAAAGAAAGGAAGCTAAAAAAATCTAAAGGGTACACTAGCCACAGGGGGGTAACCCAAGGGAGAAACTAGATAAATAGAAAAAGGATAGTGTACCTTAGGGGGAACTAGCGTAAAGATAAAATATAGTAATAACCTATAGGGTGCCAGCTAACATCCAGACTAGATGGTCGAGTATGAACAGAAATGTAGAAAGGAAAATAAATACATTGTATTACAATATGTTAAAAAGCTAACAAAAAAACTCTAGATGCTCACACTCGATGTGCTCAAAGTGCTCCTGTACATCATAAGTGGTGTGTGACTGCAGGTATGTAGTAAGTAGATAGAATATATTATTTTCATAATATGGTCATCAGTCAGTGTGGATCGAATATTAGATAAAGGTCAAGTTCAAATCTTCCACACTAGGTGGCACCACTCTATTAATATCAAAATTGATTCTGTCCACTATCCCTGCTAGGAGTTCATAGTGTATAAAAGTACCTCCAGCGATAATATTAATATCAGCCTACACATCTGTATGCTAATACTACCTTAAAGGTGCTAAATAAGCTACCTATCTATAATAAGCAAGGTCCGGAGGGTATCATCAAATGCTCAGTACTAAGGAATAGAGTAATGAAGGGGTGGAAAGCATATATATTAAAAATAAAATTGGCATTGCGGCCTAGTCTAAATTTGCTAAGATACCTATTATCAGGTTAAAGTAGCCATATTCCTCAATACTAACTTTCCGCCCGTGCCTTCGAGGGCACTGAACTCAATTCCCCATATTAAGTAAAATGCACGCTACATAACACCCTACTGCGGCTTGATCACTTCGTAAAATTGGTGGGAATTAAAATTAGTGCGCTAGAATAATCATTTCTGTATGTCTGTGCTGTCTACAAAAGGTATAGAGACAATAGTACCAAGACACCTGATGCACGTGTTTCGCCCAACCTGGCTCGTCAGAGGGAAGTAATAGTGAGCCAATAGTGTGATACTATTAAAACAACACTTTAATAAAGATGTAGAAGTGATACTATTAAAAAGACACTTTAAAAAAGTGTTGTTTTAATAGTATCACTCTATTGGCTCTTCTCTTCATGACCTACAACTATGGATTGAAGCACAGTCACGCAGATTTTTACCCCATTTAGGGAGACACGCCTGCATACTTCTATGTCTCATGCGTGCTCTCACTTCCCCTCTCCCCTTTCCCCTATATTTACTGCAGTACGCTATATGCAGTTTCTGGGTTTATTTTCAGATCTGTGATATTATATTGGTGGTATCTATTCATATTATTCACATTTTGTTTTGGAGCTTGATTTATTATACTTTGTATAAGTGTTTGCCTGATTATGAATTCTGACAAATTAGCTGTAAGGATATATAAATAAAGACAAGATGAAAACATTACGGATATAGAAAAACGAAAGGATATAATAATAATATTAATAAAGTGTGCTGGCAAAGAAGGTAGAATAGTGGTAATGTCAACTAAATGCTATTTAGAAGAGGCAGACAGAATTTAAAATTAAAAGAAATTCCAAATGATACATTAAATAAAGAGCTATATCATTTGCTGTCGAAGACGAAAATAGAGGCAGTCATTGATAAAAAATATATTTGTTGTATAATAAATTTCCTAGAATTCTGACTATATTATTACCTTCCTAAAATTCATATGCCCATTACAAGGCCACCAGGAAGGCACATAATATGCAGCATAGATATATTCTCTTACAGCTAATTTGTCCGAATTCATAGATTAATTTTTGCTGAAATATGCATACTCTGCTAGGTCATATTTAAAGGACACCAAACACCTTATGCAAGAATTGGAGTCCATTAAATGGAAAGATGGATTTATGTGGCCTCCTTTCATGTATCCTCCTTAAGAATGCATTCATAGAACAATTTTTCTTTGATTTTTACACCTTTTGGACATACTTATATAGATATTTTAGATCTCATGATTTATATAGTAAAACGCTAAACTAAAATGAAAGCTTTATTAAACCAACAGATGCAAATTGGTACATTGAGATGAACAGTGGTAATCATTGTAGTTAGCTAGCTGGTGTTCCTAGAAGCCAATTCACCTGGATCAGTCGTGATTGTACAGAAAAAGAGGTATATTACCAACAAGCTAAAGTTTTAAACGACACATTCATTTCAAAAGGCTATAATGAGGATGTATTACATAAGGATATTTCATTTATAGGTGATAAAAAGAGAGAATATATGTTGTTAAATCATAAGAAAGAAACAAACAAATTCCAGTTTTCATTTATAACCCAGTATAATACAGAGACCACTGATATTAAAAGGATTGGGGGATCAAGAAATTTGTCCTCCAACAATAAAGGCTAGTATGGCATTTATTGTTGGAGGACACATTTCTTGATCCCCACAAAAACGCTGTTATTTTAAGGCAGGCTAAGAATTTAAAAAATATCCTGGCACCTAGTACCTTTAGAGAACTGGAGAAAAATGGCCAGGTGGATTGAGAATTTTTCTAAAAATCAACTACAGCTAGTAAAAAACTGATTTTTTTTTTTTAAAGAATCAATTATAAATAAGTAATTAAAACAAATATATCTTTGAGAAACTAAATTCCAAATGGTATTATAAAGCCAATAGGGCTGATAGACTTTTGACCAATAAACATAAAGGGACACTATAGTCACCAGAACAACTACAGCTTATTGAATTTGTTCTAGTGAGTAGAATCATTGCCTTCAGGCTTTTTGCTGTAAACACTGTCTTTTCAGAGAAAATGCAGTGTTTACATTACAGCCTAGTGATAACTTCACTGGCCACTCCACATATGGCTGTTAGAGATCCTTCCTGGGTCATGGCTGCCTAAAATGCATCTAAACATTCAGTATCTCCTCCCTCTGCATGCAGACACTGAACTTTCCTCATAGAGATTCATTGATTCAATTCAGGAGATGCTGATTGGCCAGGGCTGTGTTTGAATCATGCTGGCTCTGCCCCTGATCTGCCTTTTTGTCAGTGTGACAGATCCATCTGTGTAGACTTATATTGCTGGTTCGTCTGTTTGCCTTAATTTCGCTGGATTTCCTGTCCGTATGCCCCTGTTCGTATGATGCTGGAATACCAATTGAAACTACCGAACAAACGGCCATCCAGGAGAGGAGTGTGCTGCTGGTTAACCTCTTGGCCCCAATTAGAACATTGTGGTTAACCGCAGACACCTCTCCATTCCATTCGTATGGGTGGTCGTCGTTCGTATGCCGACCACGAGGCGGCGGCCATTTTTGGACACGAGGAGAATCAGCGGTGTCCGGTGCAAATCCTATGGAACTAAAAACGGACACTTTAACTACCGAACACCTCTGGAAGTCGCTGCCCGCCTTCTATTTCATCGAGGCGTACGAACACCGGTCAGTTCGGGAGTTTCTAACCTTCGTATGGACTTTACCCAGATAGCCGTCCCATGGAGTCATTCGTATACCGAAGGACTGGTGAAAGATTTTGACTCCATGGCGATTGAACTAGGTACATCGGATCTGAGCGCTATTCGGTAGAAATATGCACTCAGATCCAGGCTATCTGGGGATACGTTACACGAACCATATGCATTCGGTATTTCTTCAGTTATGTATTTTATTGTATTTTTCTTATTGTAGTTTAAAATGGCGATGGTCTCTATCCTGGGAGATAATTAGGTTTCTTTCTAATTATCTCCGGGATAGAGAAGAAGGAATTATGGGTAAGATGGGGAGGGCTTATGTTGAAGCCACTGCGATTGGCTACTGTCCAATATATTTTACAGTGTTCGACAAGGTCCCCTAGGGGAGTGTCCACCTTGTGGAGACCCGCATAAATACAGGGCAGGTAGCCCCCATTAAACACATTCCTGTTTGACCTTCAAGACGGATCTTGGTCTTGTTTGTGGAGGGATTTATTATTGGGACAGTACTTTCGTTATTTCTAGCTGTGGAAGGAGTTCGACTGAATTGCTGATTGGGAGTTGCCGCGTTCGTACGCTCCGTTCGGGAGTTTGACGATTGGCTGGATTGAATCTGCATTTCTGGAGAAGGGGATTATTTACTAAACGGCGGCTTCATCTACCTGGCGGTGAGTGTCGTAACAATTGGTGGCAAGCGACGGGATGAATCCCACCGCCCAGAAGGCCAGCTACACATCCCAGGTTGGAAATGCAGTATGAGGAATTAAGGCATGCTACCCTTAAAGATATATTGGAACGCAGAGGATGATCAGCGAGTAATCTCAAGAAAAGAGAGATTATTTCCATATTATTGGAAATGGATGCAGCACAGGGAATGGAGAGAGCTAATGTGCCTGGCATACTGGAATTAACACCCGAGGAGGTACAATTTAACCGGGCAGTCCAGATAAGGCTGGCACACTTTGGCCCCAACCCTGCAGCAGATATTGTGGTTCAAGTGCAAGCAGCAGTAGCAGCACAACAGGCGCTCCAGGGAAGAAGAGCTGCAGCAGCAGAGTACCCCATAATATTGGTCGGAGAAAGGTACCCTTTGCTGCATTTAGAAATTTTATTGAAACAGAGGGAGAGATTGACGAGTTCCTGGCAGATTTTGAGAGGCAATGTGCCTTACACCAGGTACCCGCAGAGGAATGGGTCACCATCTTCTCTGGGAAGTTATCCGGCTGGGCCAGTGAGGCATTTCGGGCCATCCCAGAGGAGGAAATTATAAGCTACCGGGCAGTAAAAGATGCCCTTTTAGCCAGATACGCTGTCACCCCTGAGGCGTACCGGCGGCGATTCCGGGACACTAACAAGCAGGCTGGCGATTCTTATGTGGAGTGGGCATGTAGGGTACACCGCACAGCAGCCCACTGGATGGCAGGGTGCCAAGCGGTAACTGGGGAAGGGGTGCTGCAAGTGTTTTTGTTGGAGCACTGCTTTGATCGGTTACCTGCAGGAGTCAGAGAGTAGGTTAGGGACCGCAAACCCGCTACCTTACCCGAAGCTGCTCGTCTGGCCGATGAGTACACAGATGCACGAAAGCTGGACCAGACAGCAACCAAGGTCCCTACCCGAGTGGAGTACAAACCGGCAGCACCTCCAACCACTACTGTGTATTACCCCCCAGTGCAACGCACCCCCACAATGCCACCAGCGAACAACTATGTTCAGCCAGCCCGATTCAACTCCCGGGATTACTCCCAGCCTATCCGGTGCTATGGGTGCAAACAATTGGGGGAAAAGAGACCGGAGTGTCCATTGAACAATGCTAACCAAGCTCAGTCGTGGAGAAGACCAGCCGGCGGAATTCAGCAGCAACCCCAGCCTTCCGCTTACTGTCTTGAGCAGGAGGAATTTTGGGGTATACTACACGAGGCGGACCCAGTACAAGCAGCCCAGCAGGATAACCGTCAGCAACACAGGCAGACCGTTAAACTAAATGGCAAAGTGGTCACTGGTTTGAGAGACACCGGAGCCACTATGACCCTGCTCCAAAAGAACCTTGTTTCAGAACACCAGCATACTGGAAATACTGTGGCAGTGAGGAGTAGCAGGAGGCGCCGTGTTCCATCTACCTGTTGCCCGGGTTCATTTGGATTGGGGAGTGGGCTCTGGACATGTGAATGTGGGGGTTATGAAAGACTTGCCTGCTGATGTTTTGCTCGGGAATGACCTGGCCCCTTTGGTTTCCGCTTATGCTCCAATGGGACCTGCTGATGCCAACCCAGTGACTACCCGTGCTCAGACCTATGCTGCTGGAACCAGCCCACCTGCTGCTGAGACCCAGGTAAGACCCGATTCCCCAGCTTGTACCCTAGGGCAGACCTTCATTAGTTTGGGACGGAAACCCAGGCAGATCCGACTCTCCAGAAGTATAGAGACAGGGCAGATACTGGAGAGGAAGGAGTAGATGGGGAGCGGTATGAGTGGGTGGGGGACAGGTTATATAGGATCCCTAAACCGTCCCAGAAAAGTGTTGCCCCTCCGCGGAATCGACAGCTGGTGGTGCCCGCAAAATACCGGCAGGAGATTCTTCGGATAGGGCATGATGTTCCGTTAGCTGGACATCTAGAGTCCCGCTGCACAGCCTATAGGATCATGCAGAACTTCTTTTGGCTAAACTTTAATCAAGCTTTGCGGATATATTGTAGTACGTGTGACACTTGTCAACGGGTAGGAAAGGGGGGACCACCCAAGAGCTAGGCTTATGTCTATGCCTATCATTGGGGAGCCCTTTGCCCGCATAGCCGTTGACATAGTGGGTCCACTGGCCAGGGCTAGTCCATCCGGTAAGAAATATATTCTCACCGTGGTGGACTATGCCACTCGCTATCCAGAGGCAGTAGCGCTGTCTAACATAGAGGCAGAGACAGTTGCTGATGCCCTGGTTAGGATTTATACCAGGGTCGGGTTCCCTAAGGAGATTCTCTCTGACCAGGGAACCCAATTTACCGCTGTGCTCACCCAGCAATAGTGTTGTCGCGAACCCGAAATTTTCTGTTCGCGAACAGCGAACGCGAACTTCCGCAAATGTTCGCGAATCGGCGAACCGCGCGAACCGCCATTGACTTCAATGGGCAGGCGAATTTTAAAACCAACAGGGACTCTTTCTGGCCACAAAAGTGATGGAAAAGTTGTTTCAAGGGGACTAACACCTGGACTGTGGCATGCCGGAGGGGGATCCATGGCAAAACTCCCATGGAAAATTACACAGTTGATGCAGAGTCTGCTTTTAATCCATAAAGGGCAGAAATCACCTAACATTGACACCTGTCCTCAAAGCCCCTGATACACACTGACACAGAGCAGAATAGAGACTGTTCCCCGTCCTCAGAGACCATGATACACACTGACACAGAGCAGAATAGAGACTGTTACCCCTACATAGGGTCACTTGGCAGATATGGCGGGGTCGTGGGAGGGGGAGGATGACTTTCACCTCTTCCCCTGTTAGATTCCCGTTGTGCTGTGACATCACCCTTATACGCTGTGTAAAGCATACTATTTAATGTGAAAACAAATTATTTATTTTAAATCTAAAGCTTAACCAATTGTTAAAACAGATATGAGTGGTGGCACTGGGCAAGTAGGCACAGTATCCAATGTGAACCTCACACAGAAGCTGGCAGGCAGGCACCTGCAATTACATTACACAGGGAAAAAAAAAAAAAAGCAGCCTGATGTTATAGCCCTAAAAAGGGCTTTTTGGGGTGCTGTCCTTACAGCAGAGATCAGATGAGTCCTTCAGGATTGTAGTGGACACTGAATACCCTAGCCTAGCTATCAATTTCCCTATCTAATCAGCAGCAGCTAAACTTTCCCTCCTCTCACTAAGCATGCAGCTTCAGAATGAATCGAAAATGGATGCTGGGAGGGAGGTTGGAGGGTGTGGAAGGGAGGGAGTGCTGCTGATTGGCTGGAATGTGTCTGCTGACCGAGA
Source organism: Pelobates fuscus (assembly GCF_036172605.1). Lineage (NCBI taxonomy): Eukaryota > Metazoa > Chordata > Amphibia > Anura > Pelobatidae > Pelobates > Pelobates fuscus. The sequence continues at coordinate 130,004,014 of NC_086325.1, forward strand.
GGCACAGGGTCAAAGTTTGCCCAATGATGACGAATAGGGGGCGGATCGAACCGCCCATGTGTTCGCCCGCGGCGGCGAACACGAACACGCTAAGTTCGCCGGGAACTGTTCGCCGGCGGACAGTTCGGTACATCACTACCCAGCAACTGTGGAAGGTGTGCGCCATTAAACCGCTGCTTAGCTCACCTTACCATCCACAGACTAACTGTCGATTTAATGGCACCCTCAAACAAATGTTAAGGACCTTTTCTGACACTTGCAGAGACTGGGAGCGATTCCTGCCTCATCTGTTGTTTTCCTACAGAGAGGTGCCCCAGGAATCTACTGGGTTCTCCCCCTTGAGTTGCTGTATGGGAGAAGGGTCTGCGGACCCCTAGATCTCATTAGAGGCCACTGGGAGGGGGAGACAGAGCAAGAAGGGACCCCCATAGTACCGTATGTCCTGGAACTCCGGGACCGCATGGAGAAACTGTCTCTGATGGTAAGAGAGAACCTCCAGGTGGCCCAGGGGAGACAGAGGAGATGGTACGATCGCGGTGCCCGGCAGCGGGTCTTCCAGGTTGGGCAGAAAGTGTTAGTGCTCAAACCTGTGAAGGCGAACAAGATGCAAGCATCTTGGCAGGGCCCGTATAAGGTGTTAGCTCAGGTGTGTGATACTACCTACCTTATAGCCACCTATTCAGATGAAAGGATCCAGCGATCCTTTCATGTGAACATGCTAAAGGAGTATCAGGAGAGACCGGAGTATGTCGCTGCAGTATGTGCCCCGGCTGCAGATGACCCAGAGAACTTACCCCTTCCCGATTTGTTAGAGAGGGAATCCCAGACTGACCTTACTAGCCTTGTACAGCTAGGGGACAGGTTGTGTCCCACAGAGAAGGGACAGGCAAGACAGCTTCTGTGGGAGAAGCAGGCAACGTTCTCCCAAGAGCCCGGCTACACTACCCTAGCTGTACATAAGGTAGAGACCCCTGGACAGAACCCTCTGCGACAGCCCCTTACCGTATCCCTGAAGCAGTCCGAGAAGGAATGCAGAAGGAGATACAGGAGATGACCCAGCTTGGGGTCATCGAACACTCCGATAGCCCTTGGGCTTCGCCTGTAGTCCTGGTGCCTAAGAAAGATGGGACCACCCGGTTCTGTGTGGACTACAGGCGGCTCAACGAGCGGACCACCACTGACGCCTACCTCAAGGACCCAGGTAGACGAATTATTAGATCGCATTGCCAGGGGACGCTATCTGACCACCATAGACCTGTGTAAGGGCTACTGGCAGATTCCCCTGGCCGAGGATGCTATCCCCAAGTCGGCATTTTTCACCCCCTTTGGCTTGTACCAATTTAAGGTCATGCCATTTGGGATGAAGAATGCCCCGGCTACCTTCCAGCGTATGGTGGATAGGCTCCTCGATGGATTACAGGAATTTGCTTGTGCATACCTGGATGACATTGCGATCTACAGTGGGTCCTGGGAGGAACACCTAGTGCATGTAGGGGTAGTTCTGGACAAAATTCGGGCCGCTGGCCTGACATTGAAACCGGAAAAGTGCCATCTAGGCCTGGCTGAAGTGCAATACCTATGCTATTCGGTAGAAATATGCACTCAGATCCAGGGGATCCTATCTGGGGATACATTACACCATGGGTCGTCAACCTGGTCCCTACCGCCCACTAGTGGGCGTTTTAGGATTCCAAGTGGGCGGTAGGGATTTCCAGGTTTTGACGATCGGGGGAGCGGGTGCGAGCCGGCGGTACCCCTGCGACTGGGTACCGCCGTGACCATTTGCGGCCCTGGCCCGCGCGGCAGACCACCGGGGCCGCATATGGAGGGGTCCATCGGGTGGCCCATGCTGTCAGGGCCACCCGATGGATGTGGATCGTGAGGGGGCCCGGTCAGCGCTGGGCGCTTTAACAGCGCAACCGGGCCCCCTGTGATGATATCACAGAGCTGGGAGGAAGTGACTGCATGTCACTCCTCCCAGCTAACACTGAGAGCCGCGCGGGAGGAAGACCGGGGAGTCAGAGTGGGAACTCTGACTCCCATCCACCTGAGCCACCACTGGACCCCAGGGAAAGTCACCCTCCTGCATCTAAAAGGTAGGAAACAGGAGGGTGACTTAAATATAATGTGTGTGTGTCTTTGTATGTATATATTGTGTGTGTCTGTCTGTGTGTGTGTGTGTGTGTGTGTGTGTGTGTGTGTCTGTATATATGTGTGTCTTGTGTGTGTGCATGTCTGTGTGTGTCTGTATGTATGTGTCTGTGTCTGTATGTGTGTGTGTATGTATGTCGTGTGTGTGTGTATGTGTCTTGTGTGTGTGTGTGTCTGTATGTGTGTCTTGTGTGTGTATGTATGTGTGTGTGTATGTGTGTCTGTATGTGTCTTTGTATGTGTGTCTGTATGTGTGTCTTGTGTGTGTGTATGTATGTGTGTCTTGTGTGTATGTATGTGTTTCTTGTGTATGTGTGTGTCGTGTGTGTGTGTATGTATGTGCCGTGTGTGTGTATGTATGTGTCGTGTGTGTCTGTATGTGTGCCTGTGTGTGTGTGTGTCTTTGTATGTGTGTCTTGTGTGTGTGTGTGTCTGTATGTGTGTCGTGTGTGTGTGTGTGTATCTGTATGTGTGCCTGTCTGTTATAGTGGACTATAGTAAGTGGGCTACCTAGCTCAGTGTTCCGACTGGGCATTGCTACAAGGAAGGTTAAAAAATAGAAAAAAGGCAAAAAAAGGTGGGGAGGAGAATTGAGGAGGGAGAGGAGATGAGCTGACGCACAAATGAGAAATCATATTATGCGCAAACAGAGAAGTCGTCTGAATATCACTGAAAGAGACCTTCGTTTGTTCCTTATAAAAATCGAACCAGATATCAAATATTTAGTCTCGCAGCATCAACCTCAAGGATCTCATTAATCACTAGTAAAGGTAATTTCAATTTACTTTATTGTTTTCTCATTAAACTTTATAAAGTTAAAACCTTATAAACATGCATTAAGTAGAAATAAAAAGATAAATGTACGTACATTTATTTATTTTTTTAAAACACCCTCCTTTCTAAAAAATATTCTGCATTTGCGCGAAAACTGGTGGGCGGTAAGGACATTTTTTCAACCAAAAAGATGCATTAGTGGGCGGTAGGTAGAAAAAGGTTGACTACCACTGCATTACACGAACCATATGCATTCGGTATTTCTTCAGTTATGTATTTTATTGTATTTTTCTTATTGTAGTTTAAAATGGCGATGGTCTCTATCCTGGGAGATAATTAGGTTTCTTTTTAATTATCTCCGGGATAGAGAAGAAGGAATTATGGGTAAGAAGGGGGGGGGGGCTTATGTTGAAGCCACTGCGATTGGCTACTGTCCAATATATTTTACAGTCTTCCACAAGGTCCCCTAGGGGAGTGTCCACCTTGTGGAGACCCGCATAAATACCGGGCAGGTAGCCCCCATTAAACACATTCCTGTTTGACCTCCAAGACGGAGCTTGGTCTCGTTTGTGGAGGGATTTATTATTGGGACAGTACTTTCGTTATTTCTAGCTGTGGAAGGAGTTCGACTGAATTGCTGATCGGGAGTTGCCGCGTTCGTACGCTCCGTTCGGGAGTTTGACGATCGGCTGGATTGAATCTGCATTTCTGGAGAAGGGGATTATTTACTAAACGGCGGCTTCATCTACCTGGCGGTGAGTGTCGTAACAGTCAGTCTCAGCCAATCTGATGTGGAAGCACTGTGATTGGATAAGGCTACTACTTCTGATGATGTCAGCATACAGCTTGTTTTTTTTTAGGCAAACATTGTGCAGAGTTACAGCTTCAGGCTTGAATACAGTAAGATGTTGCTATATTTATGGTGGCATGAGTGGCCCAGGGTGACTAGATGGTGGTGTTAACACTATAGAGTCAGGAATACATGTTTGTGTTACTGACCCCATAGTGATCCTTTAAAAATATAAGGAAATAACGAAAACCATACTCAAAATTGTCTTAAAAGGATCTGTTTATCTCCTGATCGAAAAGCTGAGGCCTTTGAAAATTAGGGATTATTCTAGCCTCGGTGAGGGAATAATCTAAATTTTATTAAAGACAGGAGGCGAATATTTGCTTTAACTTATTTTCTGAAACCTCCAGCAGCAAAGAAATAGTTAACTGAATTTTTCAAAACAACCAATGAGAACAAAATAACAGCAGTATAAAACCACTTAGGCAGACCCTCCCACTTCCTCTTTCTTTGATGAGGTCGAGCAGGAGAGCAAGGAAAACCAACAAATCCACCTTGTAGCAGGCACTTCCAGAGAAACAATACTCAAAACCAGAGGAAAAACAGATTACACTGCAAGAAAAAAAACAAAAAACATTGTGAAAATAAACTGTCAAAGCAAGATGTCATATCCATACAATATTACTTGCATAGTACATGATGAATAAAACGCACACGGACAATCACCACTGTATAATAGAAATAATCTTTATTATACAAGACCATGCATGCACCAAAACATAACAATATCCCCAATTAATCATAATAGATTTTTTTAAAAAAATCCAGGGAGGGAAACGTAAAAAAGGGGGGAAATAGTCACCTCCTGTCTTTAATATTATTATTCCCTCGTTGAGGCTAGAATAATTCCTAATTTTATGCCAAGACAGGGGGCTTCATATTTGCAATTTTAATGCCCAAACATAAAAACAAAAGAAACATGAGATCGAGGACGGAAATAAAAGAAACAGAAAGTCGATTTCCCAGACCAATCAGTGGTGCAGAGAAAAATCCAGAAGGGACCCACCGGCTTCTAGAGCTGCTGAAGCTGCAGCGCCCTGCACTAAATGTGTCCCAAAGGAACTCGCAATGCCAGTTGATAAAAGAAACCACCAAATCCAACGAGCGAGCGAAGGTGCAGAAACAGCTTTAGAGAGCTTCTCCTCTCCAGCAAGAGAGGGAACCATGGTTGACTCCTTCAAAGTGGTGTGACCAGGAGAAATGACACTCCCAGGAGTATGGTCTGATGCAATGTCCGAAGTAATCCGTAGAAAAAGAAAAGGGGGGAACGCATACGCCCCCAAGGGAGGCCAGTCTTCGAAAACATGGCCACCAACTCGCTGATGGGTCCAGAGGCCACATGAAGAACCAATCTGTTTGACGGTTCACCCTGGATGCAATCAGATCTGAGTGAAGGGGGACTCGGAGCGAGTCCAGTACTTGAAACACCGGAGGGTGAAGTAGCCAATCGTTAGTGCCTCTCCAGTGTCGGGATAAATTGTCCGCTACATGATTGTCTCGTCCCATGAGATATTCAGCCTCAAGTATCAAATTCTTGTCCAGACAGTCTTGATAGAGATCCTACATGAGATCTGACTGCAGACCAGACAGTCAGGACGTTGTCCATGCAGGGAGGCAGCGAGCAGTAATTCTTACCCTGGGGAAGCTTTGAATGGCGAATGAAACGTAAAAAAGGGGGGAACGTAAATGTAAATAACGTAAAAAACCATGAGTTTGTTTTATCTGCAGATGTATTTTCTATTGTATTTTAGGTAAAAGGTTACCAATATGGTGGGTATACAGGAAGTATGTTTCCAAACCGGAAACTTTGCCATATTGGAAGTGGCACAATGCGTTTCGGGTTCGGACCATATTTGGTAATGGGAGTTTCTTCTTTTTTACATTTATGATAAATTAACTATAATGGTTGTGTGTGTGTGTGTGTGTGTGTATATATGTGTGTGTATGTGTGTATATATATATATATATATACAGGGAGTGCAGAATTATTAGGCAAGTTGTATTTTTGAGGATTAATTTTATTATTGAACAACAACCATGTTCTCAATGAACCCAAAAAACTCATTAATATCAAAGCTGAATATTTTTGGAAGTAGTTTTTAGTTTGTTTTTAGTTATAGCTATTTTAGGGGGATATCTGTGTGTGCAGGTGACTATTACTGTGCATAATTATTAGGCAACTTAACAAAAAACAAATATATACCCATTTCAATTATTTATTTTTACCAGTGAAACCAATATAACATCTCAACATTCACAAATATACATTTCTGACATTCAAAAACATAACAAAAACAAATCAGTGACCAATATAGCCACCTTTCTTTGCAAGGACACTCAAAAGCCTGCCATCCATGGATTCTGTCAGTGTTTTGATCTGTTCACCATCAACATTGCGTGCAGCAGCAACCACAGCCTCCCAGACACTGTTCAGAGAGGTGTACTGTTTTCCCTCCTTGTAAATCTCACATTTGATGATGGACCACAGGTTCTCAATGGGGTTCAGATCAGGTGAACAAGGAGGCCATGTCATTAGATTTTCTTCTTTTATACCCTTTCTTGCCAGCCACGCTGTGGAGTACTTGGACGCGTGTGAATGAGCATTGTCCTGCATGAAAATCATGTTTTTCTTGAAGGATGAGGACTTCTTCCTGTACCACTGCTTGAAGAAGGTGTCTTCCAGAAACTGGGAGTTGAGCTTGACTCCATCCTCAACCCGAAAAGGCCCCACAAGCTCATCTTTGATGATACTAGCCCAAACCAGTACTCCACCTCCACCTTGCTGGCGTCTGAGTCAGACTGGAGCTCTCTGCCCTTTACCAATCCATCCATCTGGCCCATCAAGACTCACTCTCATTTCATCAGTCCATAAAACCTTAGAAAAATCAGTCTTGAGATATTTCTTGGCCCAGTCTTGACGTTTCAGCTTGTGTGTCTTGTTCAGTGGTGGTCGTCTTTCAGCCTTTCTTACCTTGGCCATGTCTCTGAGTATTGCACACCTTGTGCTTTCGGGCACTCCAGTGATGTTGCAGCTCTGAAATATGGCCAGACTGGTGGCAAGTGGCATCTTGGCAGCTGCACGCTTGACTTTTCTCAGTTCATGGGCAGTTATTTTGCGCCTTGGTTTCTCCACACGCTTCTTGCAACCCTGTTGACTATTTTGAATGAAACGCTTGATTGTTCAATGATCATGCTTCAGAAGCTTTGCAATTTTAAGAGTGCTGCATCCCTCTGCAAGATATCTCACTATTTTTAACTTTTCTGAGCCTGTCAAGTCCTTCTTTTGACCCATTTTGGAAAGGAGGTTGCCTAATAATTATGCACACCTGATATAGGGTGTTGATGTCATTAGACCACACCCCTTCTCATTACAGAGATGCACATCACCTAATATGCTTAATTGGTATAGGCTTTCGAGCCTATACAGCTTGGAGTAAGACAACATGCATAAAGAGGATGATGTGGTCAAAATACTCATTTGCCTAATAATTCTGCACGCAGTGTATATATATATTTGTGTTAAGTGCTTATGATAGTACAGTGTGAAATACCATAAATAAATGTAGGATAATAAAAAGAGCAAGTCGGTTGTGGTGTGCCAGAACCGACGATGAGGTAGGCCTGAGAAAGAAGAGGGCCTACCTAGGAAAAGAAAGATAGAAATAAATAAATGTTAAAGTGTGGTGGGAGGGTAATTCAACGCTGACCTCGAACGGTAAGGAGCAAGGTAAGGGGAGTGCCTTAAGTAGGCTAGGGGTAGCAAACCAGCACCTCCCACAAATCCAGGCAAAATTGCCTTAATACATATAGATATATACACTCATGTCAGTGTGACATTTATCAGCACCTGAGGAAGACCCAGTTTGGGGTTGAAACACGTTATGCATTTGTTTTTAGATTTTGTTCTAATATACTAAGGTAATACATTATTTGAACTTATATACCTCTTCTTGGAGTTCTTGATTCCAGCAATTTTGCACTTTTTGGGATCCTAACCAGTGGAGGAAATCACCTTGTGTCTAGAAGGAGACATATATGCTCTATAAGTCTATGGCCAACTTTAATGGACTCTAAAAACTGTTACTATATATTTTACTTTAATATAAGAGGAATTTTGTATATAAGGTAGTTTATTATTTTTGTGTGCACTTATCACTTTCTTTGGTTTTACTGTGTTTCCACTTTTAAGGATATAGTAAGATATAGTAAGACAATCTACTTGGGTGAATCAGCAGCACCCCACTTTCTTCCTTAGCACCAGCTATAACCTGTTCTGAATTACTGAGTGTAGTGGTATTATGGAGACAGGCTTGGAGACCATGGTGAGGCCTGAGAGAAAGCAGTTGTTGTTGGTGGATTGTTTATATAGAAAAGAAAGGGAAGGCAAGAAAGAGGGAAGGGTGGATCTGTATGTGAAGGATAGCATACAATCTAGACTAATAAAAGTTAGTGAGGCAAAGAGAGTCCATTTGGGTTACGTAGAATTTGGTAATCACACAGTAACCTGTGTAGATGTGATTTATAGGCCTCCAGGACAAATAGAAGAAGAGTTAGATAAGCTACTAGTTGAGGAAATAACTAAAATGACATTGAAGGGGGAAGTTATCATCACGGGTGACTTTAATCTTCCTGATGTGAACTGTAAAACCAAAATAGCTGCTTGTGGCAGGAGCACAAATATTCTAAACTGCTGAAGGCAACAGAAAATTGCATTAGGCTTGTCAGAGAAGGGCCACTAAACATGGATTGCAGGATAAAACTTGTGGATGCATGGAATAGCCTTGCTGCCGAAGTGGTAGAGGTTAACACAGTGAAGGAGTTTAAGCATGCATCGGCTCTCTCTCTCCACTGGGGAACCAAGTTATTAAGAACAATTACAAAGTGGCCATTAAATAGGATTACATTGTACTTATGCCAGGAAAAAAAAACAATCTAAAGGTGAGATCTGAACTGTCAAATAATGCAATATTAGAGCAAGAGAGGTCAACATTTGATGGATTGTTATTGTGTATAAATATCCATTGTTTACCAAAAAAAGCTGTATTGCTTTTTCTACATTTCCAAATTTGACAACATGTTTGGGCAGCTGGTCAAATAGTACATTTATAAAAGTTTTTTAAATATTCTTTTTTTTTTTTATTTCTAGGTTTTTGATGGTAATGAAGACTCTGACACACCTTTTTGGGTCTTAGTGACTCCTGCTATTGTTACACGTTTCCTGAGACTGCATCCTGAAAACTGGAAGGGTGGTATTGCTCTAAGAATGGAAGTTCTAGGTTGCAAAATATCTTGATTTTGTTTGTGTTCTCTTGGTATTCCATACATATGCTATGTATAATAAAGTTAAATAAACTTGATAATATTTGTTAAGTTCGGTAACATCTACTTGCCTATTTTTGTATCTAACTTTCTGTCTACAAATTATCCAGCTATCACATAGCCATCTGTCTGTTTAGTCTAATTCATCAAATCTATTATCCACCTGTCTTATATAAACAGTCTTACCTACATAATAAAAATAACAGAACCAGTGAAACTGATTGTTAGACCAGCAGCTGATATAAAGTAGGTGGCTCTGTAGAAATAAATAGTAAGAGATACAAAAAAATTACATAATTATTATTTTATTATTATTATTATTATTATTATATTATTTATATAGCGCCAACAAATTCCGTAGCGCTGTACAAGATCCAAAGTTTGCAAACCCCTCATCCAGGACGAGAACAGAGAAGCAGCTCAGAACATCATACCACAACAAAGGCCAGTACAACAAACTACTCAGCAGCCTTAGAAAATAAGCAAAATAATGTAAGATGTTTCTCCGAAGCCTGACATGGATGTAATAACTGGTGAGCCATACAAAAGTGGATTGTTAAGGATAACTAAGCCCTGCAATACATGTTCTAGCAAATTCACATAATGAAACATAAAGGGGAAATTTTACAGATAAACCAACTAAAGCTTTATGCTTGCCCGTACCATATTTTGTGGTTGGATTTCCTTGTTGGGAATACATTTTCTTAACTTTTCCATGTGGGACAGTATATAAACTGAACCCAAAAATGTGTCTTGCCCATGCAGGCAGATTACGGAGTTCCTCAGATGAAGGGAGGCTGAACTTCTTCTGGTATACCTATGGTAGTCATGAAAGTTGGCCAAAAATAAAAAATTAAATCAGAAATAAAATATCCTGTTGTCTGACTGAGGACAGGAAAAGGAGTTATGGAAGGACCTTGAATGCCTAGGTTTGGTTACTTGTTTACTGTCCTGATCCAACTGGAGGTGGAGCTACCCATAAGTGACGCTGCCATGATTAGCCTGGAAGTATGTTTTTCTGTATTTTTCTTTCCACACATATTTAAATCTAGGCTGATTTAAAGAAAAAAAAAATCACTACCTAATATATGGCTAATAGTAAATAAATAGTTGGGATTCTTAGGCACCTACTATTTTTCTATCTTCCCAGAGGAAATATAACACATAGCAAGTTGTGCTCTTCATTTTGCTTCAGTATCTTTTGACTTTGTAGCATAGTGCACACACTGCAACAGTTTATGTTTCAGCAACTTCCAAGTCTGGTCCCCGCAAGTTAAACTAACTCAGATAACTTGGGATTTCCAATCACTCTTTATTGTGTTTTTGTTGGACTCTATTTAGGACTGATATGACATTTTATGTTTAATTTTGAACTTTAAAATTATTATTTTTATACCTCGTACTATTGGTTTACACAGATCCAAATACATTATGTCAGCTCCTGGTCTCACAACCAGTTTCGAGGGTTTTGTTGTTTTCGTTACCCTTTGAGATTTCCTATTCTTGTTCTAGTGGGTTATCTCAAGAGGTTATCTCTATGCTTCTTAACTATCTTATGTAGTATATTTTATGAATAGTGGCTATAGTTATTCAGTTTACTCTTTCTCTCTCTCTGTATAAACACAATTTTTGATGCAAATAGCCGAAGATTGTCAGAGAGTGTCCATGGGCAAGTGAGATGGAAGTACAGACCTGCTGGGGCACCACTTCACTGCTGGGGACCTTCTCAAATAATTATTTTTTACTTGCTGAGAAACATCCCATCCAGTTTGTATAAGGGTTTGTCTTATTGAGCCAGTGTGTTTATCACTATATACACTTGTAATGTTGATTATGATGGGGCAGTTTCCCTGCACACTTTTAATTATTACTTGGTTCTTTTCTACTCTAGGTATAAGGGCTCTAAGATTTATGCCAGTAAAATTCTGAATTCTGCGTCATGCTTTTATTCTAGACAGCTCACCCTCCCACACACACACAGCCTGAATAAAATTTTGCTGGTTCACAGAGTTGTACATAGTTGTGGTTTTCCTTTTAAGTTTATTTTTTCCATTTCTAATTTCTTCTCTGAGCAGAAAATAAAAAATATTGCTACATAAGGCATACATTTTGCTTACTGTATTTCTCTTGTGTGTGCATATCCATAGGTATAGTGTTACTTGTAGGGAGGCAAGGGCGAGTAATGGAGGTTCTCTTTTTAGACATCCCTGTACTCTACTCCGCACTCTCCAATTACCATCTTAAGACAACAATGGAATTCAGATTAGCCAGGGAACTACCATGACAAACACAAACAAATAGAAATAGATTTTTTTAAAAATAAAAACACAAAACACAAATTTAGAAAATCAAAAAGTAAATTTCTTCTTTTCTTTTTTTTTTCCCACCTGTTTTTATGACTCTCATTAAATTGGTTGATGAACGTTAAGGGGCTGAACATCCCATATAAATGCTGTATGGTGCATGTGGCGGAACCAACCTCGCCACTGTGCACTGAAGAAGCCTGGTTGCTAGCCTCCTGCCCTACGACTATGGCTCTGGGGTGTATTAACCCTTTAACCCCTTAAGGACCAAACTTCTGGAATAAAAGGGAATCATGACATGTCACACATGTCGTGTGTCCTTAAGGGGTTAAGAGCTGTATTTGGGCACAATGGATTTGTATAATGCTGTTCCTGGCCCTTTAATTACTTTGGAGCAGTGTTACAACTTTTATACTGGCACTTCTGATGCAGTCGAAGTGCCGAAGTCGTCGAAGTGGCCGCCATTTTAACTTATTCGAATGCGGTCAGCGGTGTGTGTGCAGCCAAATCTATGGAACTGTTTGCGGCTACCCAATTGCACGAACACCGCTGACCCGTACCTTCTTCGACACTGTGGCTGGAGACTAAGTCCCGTTCGAAGATTCGAACGCTCGTTCGAATGGGACTTAATCATTTTCTCAGTGTAAAATAGACCGACTGGACAGCCCAAATCCATGTTTTGGGCATGAAAATGTGCTTGCGGTCGGTCAAAAGTGACTTATACCTATCTCCCGAACGGCTGAACGGATTCAAATGATTTTTGGGTATGTTTGTATTTGGAATGTGCGGTTTTAGAGTTATGAAATTTGGGTAAAAAGTATGTTTAAACTGTACATATAATTGGGTTACCTCTCAGGCTAAGGGGAGGGAATCTGTGGGATGTAACCATTGTGTGATTGGGTAATGTATAATTGTATGTGGGCGTCTCCCTTGTATGGGAGAATTGCATAAAAGCAGAGTGTGTGTCATTAAACCGGGTTCTACTTCACCCTCAATTTGGAGTGCAGTCTCTTATTGGGGGAATCTGCTACAAGGGATTGCTATGCTTGTCATACTCCCTTGCTAAATCACTGCTAAGCTCTTGTAAGCGATTGTTCCTGTTTTGCTCCCTGGAGGAGTCTCCGGTGGTTATGGTGTCTGCTGCAGTGCTTGGAGTCCTCAGGAAGCACTAGGAGCATCCTTCAACGGAGATACCCAGTCGGGGTGCCCGTCGATCCGTTTCAGTGCATAAAGAGGCAACAAGGGCAAATGCTCATTTTGACTTCATATACCTTCTTTCAGGAGACATATTCTAAAAAGGAGTCACTGACTGAAATGTACCCCCCACTAATATCCAATAGATTTACTCCTGCTGTTTAAAAAAAAAAAAAGTGCCTCCATTCGCATAAGTAAAGAAGCCTATTTCAGCTGGGTACAGGAAGGGCAGATTTTGGTTATTACCATCCAAGGATATATCAACAATATGCCCTACACACTAATTATCACCAATGGCCCACATACTAAACAGGCCAAATCTTAGACTCTGTACCATCTCCGACTCACAGGTTAGAGGAAGTGATTAAGGAGGGAACACCAACTTTATTCTGGATTATAGGTTGGATCCCACTTCTTTTTCAGAAGTAGCCGTCTCTACTATTGAACATAAAAATTCAAAAATTTTAGCTCTGAATTAAGTGCTATATGCTAGTGTTTACATATACATCTGAAGATAGCTACATGACTAGGAGAGTCTACTCCGTAGCTTACAAATCGTACTCATGTATTAACAGATTTTTCCTACATACCTCCTCTCTGTCTTTAATCATTCACAATTGGTCTCCTCTTCTGGTGCATGAATGAACAGCTACTGACAGACCCTATTATGGCAGAAGATATCCAGAAGGAGCAGACATTGTTTTTTTATGTTAACGAAGCTCTGACCCAATCAATAGACTCATTATGCCTTGCGCATAATGCCAATACAAGGAAAGCATCAAGCATGCTATCATCAAGCATGCTAGCTATGCCAAAAAAAATCAAGAAATAGTTAATTAAAAATATCTAATGTGGCCTGCCCCTCTTCTACCTCTGCCTTACAAAAAGTTGGCAATAGTCAAGGACCTAACTTCTGCAGCTCAAATTGCAAAGGACCTCGTATTTTGTGCACGGGCTCAAACACAAATATTTTGCCCATGGAAACAATGCTAGGGCACATCTAGCATCCCAATTTAAGAAGAAGAAAAAAAAACTATTAGCATCCCATCTTGCATCCTAATTTAAGACGGAAAAAAACTATTATCCAAATGGAAAAAAAATATATAATAAATCCTATTTGTTGAGGAATGAGCTCTATAGTAAACTATACAATTTTATAACATGACAGGAGGCTTCGTATTTGCTTAAGTCTCTCTTTACTAGAACTCCACAGCAGCACAGAAAACAACCAATCAGAAAAAAGTTAGGTACTATAAAACTCCCCTCCCCATGCATCATTTCCTCTTTCTTTGCTGCTCCGCATCAGTACAGGTCAGAGTACCACTGCCTCCTGCTCATAGTGGGTGGCTTTGGGATTTTTATTGCTTATTTTCAGTATTTTATATTCTATATTGTAGATTGCCTTTGTGGGATTTAGCCATATATGTATATTTATATTCAGTACTTTATTTATTTTTCCCTTGTGAGATTTTTTTCTTATGTATTCAGTTTTGTTTATGCCCTTGTTCCCTGTAATTTCTATCTATCAAGGTATTTTTTCCTATATTTGTGGGGGGTCTTTGGGGTCCTTACTGTTTTTTTCTTTGGACTTGTACCCCCTGTCCGTTTCCCATTTCTGTGTGAAGGCGTTTTTCATGCTATTTGTGTCAGTGACAGTGTATATCACAGGTTGCTGTGTGTCTGCTGACAGTGTATACCTCAGATCGCTGAGGGTTTTTGCGGACAGTGCATATCGCTAATTTTGTGCGTTCTACTGTCAGGGTATATCACAGATTGCTGTGAATTTCGGGTATTTATAAACTCAGTTATACAGGCTCTGTACAGGGGTGTACATCCTACACCCTACAGTTAGCTCTGGGATTCATTCGCTTCTCAGTATATATATTGTCTTTCAGATGGGACTACTCTAGTATGTATTCTCTGTCCATGGCATATATATATATAGTTAACAGACTTGGCTCTGACTCTAGCTGGTATGGGAGACCAGTCTACACCGATACGATACAATTTTATCAGGTTCTTGGGGGAATTTATTATGTTGGCTGTTTTTTAACCCTACTCCTTGAGGTGTCCGTGATTACATTACCCTTCACGTGGTATGAGGATGGTAATCTATAATATACTAAGATATTTCAAATAGATCCGTGTGCGCATGTGCATACCTATCCACAGTTCACGGACAGTAGCGCTCAGTGCACCTTACATTCATGGACATGATGGTCACTGGACTACTTCCGCTTATACCCAATACAGCTGGAATGCCACTATTTGACTGCCGGGCACTTAGGGACTGCCAGTCCCGGTTTAGTTACTCACACAGCATTGCGCTGTCTAAAAGGGTTGATTGTCTAAGGGTACTATGTCACAAGATACCCTGAGGATCTACAATTTTTAGGGACCTCTACCCGAACTCAGAGGTCCCCGTTACTCATTCAATACCCACTGTAAAGCGCTACGGAATTGGAAGGCGCTATATAAATACATGTTAAAAATAATATTGTGGTAATACACAACCTAGTGAATGGCCTGCTATGTCTGTGCCCATAAGAATGGCCTGCTATGTCTGTGCCCATAAGAGTGGCCTGCTATGTCTGTGCCCATAAGAACGGCCTGCTATGTCTGTGCCCATAAGAGTGGCCTGCTATGTCTGTGCCCATAAGAACGGCCTGCTATGTCTGTGCCCATAAGAACGGCCTGCTATGTCTGTGCCCATAAGAACGGCCTGCTATGTCTGTGCCCATAAGAACGGCCTGCTATGTCTGTGCCCATAAGAACGGCCTGCTATGTCTGTGCCTATAAGAACGGCCTGCTATGTCTGTGCCCATAAGAACGGCCTGCTATGTCTGTGCCCATAAGAACGGCCTGCTATGCCTGTGCCTGTAAGAACGGCCTGCTATGTCTGTGCCCATAAGGACAGCATACTATGTCTGTGCCCTGTAAAACGGCATGCTAGGTCTGAATGGCCTGCTATGTCGGTGCCTACTATTTGCTTGGCTAACCTTTCTGTGTCCATTCGTTTGGCCTGCTGGGCCTGTGCCCTACTGACGGGCCTACACTATTGGTACCGAACCCCTTTTGGCCGCAGGCCTGGGGTAATATCACTGAGGAAATCCCAGTGCCCACCAGTGACATGGAGATAGGCAGGTGTCCAGACAAACACCATTGCCATAGTGTTCAAGAGGACACCAGTATACGGCCATCTGATTATGGTGGGAAGGGTGAAGACCCTTAACCTCATGCCTGAAGGACAGAGTTTCTTATGAAGACCCCGGACACATCCACGGTTTACTCCAAACCGGCGACGGCACATCTCCGAGGAGAACTTCGCACAGGCAAGGACCGGTACTCAGACTCCTACAGGAGAAAGCAGTGTGATTTCCTTGTCTTTGCCAGCTTCTCCGTATCTGCCTCCCGGAACCTTATAGGTTCAGTAGTTTTTCCTGCGTTGGGCTGGCCCCTGGCTCTGTCCGGTGGGACTTACTTTTCTTACCTTCCGGCCTGCTGTTTGCCTTCTATCCGGATAGAATTGGTGTATTTTTCTCTTATCTACATTAATTGTTGCTTTTTTGTTTTTCATGACTTCCTTTTCTTTTTTGCTCGGGTCGTCGTGAGGCCTGACTTGACCTCCTCCGACCTCCCGGGCACTCGTGGATCGCGGAGAACGTCTCCAGCTTTCCTCAGACTACCAATGGTCTACCTGGACCCCGCGCGCGCGCGCACGGGATCCAGTTAGTCTGTTGATAGTTTTCCATCGTTGTTTTCCGAAGATTGCCCTCAGCCTTATGCTGACATTAATATTTGGTGCGCCCTACAGTTTGGTCACCCTGAATCTCTGGGGATTCTAGTTTGCACCACGGGAGGGTGCGGCCCTCCGTCACCTCGATCCGAGTATATATTTATTTTCAGGAACAGAGGGCGAACCCTCTCATACAGAGCTGTATAATGATTTGTTATTAGAGGGCGCAACCCCTCACTCGTCCTCAACCAGATACTGGGCTGGATACAGAGGACAGGTTGGGAGGACCCATTCTCATAGAGGGAACTGGTCTCGGATGTAGACTCTGCTGTTGGTTACTAACGGGCGCGGCCCACTCAGGCTAGCAGCCGGACGCTCTCACGGTATGCGATCACAGTAGTAGAGAGTGCGGCTCTCTCATACACTCAACGCTCTACAGTACCGGCCATCTGTTCATCACACAGGCTTGTACCTGTGCAAGACATTGATGACTACATAGAGGGGCGTCCCTCCTGCGTTCAATTAGAGCTGACATCCACGCTACTGACTCTGTTCTAGAGGACTGCCTGGTCATGCAAGAATTGCATGTTTAGTCTAGATACCTCCTATTCTATCTCCTGTAATGGATCTACTGGATCCGGACCGCTGTACAACACGCAAGAAATACTCAGAGGTATAACGGGGGGAGTCTCCCACTTATTTACACGCACTCCTGGAGATGGTGCGGCTAACGGAAGGCCCTCCGGTATTCTGAGAGTGCAGGTTTTTGGCATATTCTGCACCATTTAATACAGAGATTGCTTTCTGTTTTGGATATCCAGACCATTACGAACAAACTGCGCAGACAGTTTCTCCCATGTCAAGGTGTCAGGAGATACGGAGACATTCACGGGTAACTAGATTATGGAAGGCCTATTACACGGTCTGAAGGTAAAACCATACGTATAGATCACATGGTAAGACCAGAAACCCCGGTTGTCTTGACTTTCCCGGTCATTATGACCTTGGGATAGATGGCAGTACTGCCCTGTCTCCTCGGAGCGCGTGCCTGGTGAACATGGTTCGGAGATAGAGGACCCTACGTTTATGCTCTACTTATCCCTCACGGGAGCCGTTTTGTTGGATTCGCGCTAACCTATTTTTCAACTACCGTCGAGGAGACCTACGAGACTTTATGGAGGTGCTTGGTGTGCCCCGACTCCTACACAGACATCTTTCACTCTTGGACGAGGGCATTTCTGGATGGAAACTCTGCGTTCCGGCTTGCCTTTCCCATTCCTTCGAAGATTCTGGGATTCACTATTCCCAGAGTAGTCGACCACCGTTTCCTCCACACCAGTTCAGTTCGGAACCATGAATGGACGTCCTTTGGAGTCTTTTCTCTACTGCGTCCGAGGATTACACAGTTCATTTGGAATATTGGTATCACTTAGAGTACGGCTGGTTTGGCCACACTCTTGCCTGCATTATGAATTTATCCTCGGATGAGACATCTCACCGGGTAGGACAGGAAGGAACGGAAGATCCTCCTCGGTTTTTCTATTACGATTTTGGTGGTGGACTTAGGCGCATTCCTTGAGATTGGAGATCTACCTGCAAGGCCGCATCGCCGAATGGCCCTGGCACGATCGGAGGAGCCGCCTTACGGATCATGAGTTGAGACTTGGTGGCCGTTTTCTTCTCGCGACCCTAAGTCCTAGATCGGATTTCGAAATTATACAACTACAGGAATGTGGCTAATAGGTCAGCTTGCCAGCTCATCGACCGACTGCTAGGAAACCGGTCGCAACACCACGTACAATGGATTTACCGGCGGATGGTGCTTTTTTCCGTATTTGAGATGCTTGGTCGGTTGGCATCTTCTTTGATCCGTCTGCTGTCATTTATCGTATTTGGAATGTCCAATTAGGATTACTCTGATATTTCCTGGAATAGATACCAGCGACACAAACAGCGTTGGATTGGTGAACTGAGCGTTGAAACAGCAAATACGAAGCCTCCTGTCATGTTATAAAATTGTAGATTATGCTAGCTTTAGTGTACCTATAATCTTAATTTTATTAATGACAGGAGGCGAGTATTCCCCACCCATTCTTGTCCCTCCCTTGTTTAATGTTATAGTTTAGATTATCAGGTACGTATGCAACTCTGTTTGTTGTCTCTGCTACCTGTCGCTTGTTCCTTATGTCTGTGTTTTTTTCATAAGTAGGGTTGGGATATTTACATATTAAGGTTATTTGTGGTTGCTACATTGGATACCTACATGTTTATTCAGAGTACATTTCATTGGATAATCAACCTGTTCGATTCTGTTTTTCTCTCGTTTCAGTTTAAAGTCCATCTACACTATCTAGTTTGACGGTTACAATCGGATGGTGGACATCGTTATATTCATCGTATCTAGGACTTTGTTTCTTCCCCATGATGTTCTCTGCCTTTTATTCTGTTTTGTCGCAGCTTGAAAGATGAAATGATGCATGGGGAGGGGAGTTTTATAGTACCTAACTTTTTTCTGATTGGTTGTTTTCTGTGCTGCTGTGGAGTTCTAGTAAAGAGAGACTTAAGCAAATACTCGCCTCCTGTCATTAATAAAATTAAGATTATAGGTACACTAAAGCTAGCATAATCTACAATTTACCTTCATCCTACTATAAAACTAAAAACAAAACAAAACACAACACACCTCTCATTCCATGCCTTCTGTAGCCGAGTTTTGAGTGCTTTATAAAGGGTTCCTTTCCTGAAGAAATGCTTATGACTTGGTCACATTTAGGAAACCTGGCAAAAAACACACAATCTGCTTCAACTTTGGACCCATTTAATTACTAAATACAGATACTAGACTATATTCCAGGCTACTAATCAACAGAGTAGCACCTATCTAGCCTCCTATAAATATATTACAATAAGTCTAGGTTCATAAAATCCCACCAGGGCTCTGATAAAACCTAGATCAGAGGTAGGCAACCTACGGCACTAGTGCCATGCACGGCACTCGAGGTGTCTTTGCATGGCACTCAAGGCTGCTAGAGACAAATAGGCTCTGGCCTATCAGGAGTCCCAGTAAAACTTCAGATATCTGCTAATCCAGAAAGGTGGTGAAGGACAATCCTCAATTTATGCATTGCAGCACGTAGAGGAAGTGATCTCAGATTACTTCCTCACACCACTTGTGAATAGGAATCCACACTGTAGTAGAGCAGCTCGCAGTTGCTGTTGCAGCTCCTTTCCTTGACATGTACCTGGCCGGTCTGGTCCCCACTGGAACCCAGGGAAGCCACCCACACTGCTAGATATACACAGGAATGCAGAATCCTGCATTCCTGTGTAATCTCTCATACAAATAGTACGGACAGCCCACACACAAACATACACATAATCTGCACAAACGCAACACCACTAACAATCCACATACATGCACACAACCCCACATGCAGTCTCTCACATGCAATACCTCAAACAGCCCCCACACACACTACCAAACACACACTGTGACATATCCATTCACACAATTCCACAAGCAGCCCCCATACACAACTCACATTCATATGTATCATACACAATACCATAAACTACTCATGAACATATACAATATAATAGCTAATATACGCAGGGCCGTCTTTAACGTGGGGCAAACTGGGCAGCTGCACCATGAGCCCCGCTGGCCTCAACTATTTCTAACCCCCGGCCGGTAATCCGCACACTAAGGAGGCCCACCGGGTGGCCCGTGCACAAAGGGCCACCCGGTGGGCTTCTGTCAGCAGGGTCCCGGTGGCGCACTGAGGCGCTTTAACAGCGCGAGCAGGCCCCTTGCTTTTTGGCAACAGGCTGGGAGGAAGTGACGGCCGTGCATCCCTTCCTCCCACAAAGAGAGGAGCGCACGGGAAAGAAGAGTAGGCAGAGTGGAGGGGGGCTGGCCGAGAGAGCCAGACCCCAACTCCCAACACCTTCAGCCACCAGCAGGAAAGGTAGGAAACTGGAGGGTGGGTTTAAAAGTGTAATTTTTGTGTGTGTCAGTATATCTGTGTGTATATGTCTGTGTCAGTATGTCTGTCAGTGTGTGTGTCAGTATGTGTGTGTCGGTATATCTGTGTGTGTCAGTATGTCAGTGTGTGTGTGTCAGCATGTCTGTGTCAGTATGTCTGTCTGTGTGTGTGTCAGTATATCTGTGTGTGTATCAGTATGTTTGTGTGTCAGTATATCTGTGTGTGTGTGTGTGTTAGTATGTCTGTGTGTGTGTGTCAGTGAATCTGTGTCAGTATATCTGTGTGTGTGTGTGTGTCAGTATGTCAGTATGTCTGTGTGTGTGTTTCAGTGTGTATATATCTCTGTGTGCGTGTATATGTGCATACATCTCAGCATTCACACACTAACACCACACAAATACACCCCTACATTCAAATTTCAACACTACGTACAAACACATGTCTGTGTTACACACCAAAATTATATGTAAATACACCCCTGAATTCAAAAACCAATACTACACAAATACATGCTTGCAGTCACGCCAACACCACATACAAACATATTCCATACAAAAACCTGTTTACATTCGAACACACAAAAACCGCTTAGTGCTAAGACATGGAAACATGGGTAAATGGTAGAGCCCCAGCTGTCAATGCATTACTGGAGTAGCACAACAGATGGGGATCTACCTTTTAATCACTCGTGCAACAGGGAGGCCTAAAAAAATTCTTGCACCTCTCTACTTTAGGTTTGCCACTGCGTTGAGGTGGAGGACGTGATTGCACGCCTGGGGAGGGGGGGACAGGGTCCAGGGGGCCCCCCAAAAAATGCTTTGCCCAGGGTCCAGTCAATATTAAAGACGGCCCTGCATATATGCACAAATACAACGATACAAAGCAATTACAGTAAAAAATAACACAAGCAGGATACGGCAGCATACACACCTCATTTAAAAAAAAAAAAATAGGACCGGCACGCTACGGGACATCCAGGGCCGTCTTTAATATTGATTGGTCCCTGGGCAAGCATTTGCTTGGGCCCCATGGGCATGCAATCACTCCCTCCACCGCAACCCAGCAGTAAAACTAATGTAGAGAGTGCCCTGGTGCAAAAAAAAAAATGTAGGCCTCCCCTGTAGCACAAGAGTAAAAAAAAGATCCCCATCTGTCATACAACTCCTGCAATGCTATGCCAGCTAGGGATCTACCATCCTTGCAGGGTTGTATTTGTGAGCTGTGTTTGTGCAATTGAATGTAAGCATGTTTTTTTTATACAGTGTATGTGTGCATTTAGGTGTGTATTTGTATGTACTATTACCATTGCAATGCAGTGGTGTACTTGTGTGTAGTGTTTCCGTTTGAATGCAGGGTGTGTGATTGTCTGTAGTGTTGGCTTTTAAATGCAGGTGTACTTTTGTGTGTAGAGTTGGTGTTTGTATATAATTTGAACGTTTTAATACAGGGATGTGTTTGGATGTAAGGAGGTGTTTGGATGTAGTGTTGTTTTTTAAATGCGTTATTAAATTTGTGTGTAGTATTGGTGTTTCAGCAAACTGGTGTGTCTGTATGTAATGTTTATGTTTGCAGGGGTCTGTTTGCATGTTGTGTGATTTCTGGGATGTATGCACATACATATTAACACATATACATGTACACATTAACACGCAGATACACACATGAACACAATGACACATGCTCACACCTTGACACATGCACACACTGGCATACACACACACACAGACACTCAGATACACACCCTTTGACAAACAGATACAAGCACTTTCACAAACACACATATTGGCACATCCACACACAGAGATACATATACACACACACACACACAAACACTGACACAGGTATTTACACACACACACACACACACACACACACAAAGGTATAAATGCAGGGTGTATATGTGTACAGTGTTAGCAATGGAATGTTGGAGTGTATTTGTGTGCAGTGTTGGCATTAAAATGCTGGGATGTATGCATTATCACACACCGACATATACATACACACACACAGGTACACACTGACACACAAGTACACATACACGCAGATACACTGACACACAGACAAACACAGCCAAATACACACACTGACACAAACACAGCCAGATACACACACACATATATGTGTGTAAATTTTACATATATTAATCTCTGCCCTTTAGCAGCTCCTGGACAGCAATTCCCAGCAACCTTGGCCAATATAATGTCTCAACTCTCTTCTTACATACCCTGGTCCAGAATTTGGCAAAAGTGACATTTGGAAATGGTGTACAGCCTTTGATAACACTTATTTTTTTTATTTATATTTAATAGGGAACTGTCAGGTTCTTCTAGGATTTTTAACATGTAGTTATCCCCAATGTGTTACATTACAAACACCAACACATGCGTTTTTGTAATGTCTGATGAATACAAATGAAATCAGAAATTAGCAAAACAAACAAAAACAATATTCAGCCACCCTCCTGTCTCCTTACCTTTTGGGTTGAGAAGGATGGCTTCCCTGGGGTCCATTGGGAGCTTGCTGGCCCAGGCTGAGGAGTATGCATTCAGCTGCCCCAGTCCCTCAACCCCACAATGCTTGCATCCTCCGTGTGGTGTGTGCCCCCTCCCCAGCGGCACTGAGAAGGAAGTGATCTGTTCTTACAGGGTCTGACCTCACTTCCTCCCAGCATGCCACGGGGAAGAAAGAGACTCACAGGGCAGTGTGTAAGGGGGCTAGTTGTGAGTATGTAGTCAGCCAGCCCCATATTACAGAGCAGTATTTAAGGGCCGTGTCTCCTTATTACCTCAGGTGCTGCAGGGGGCCCATGTGGCAGCTGCCTTAGGGCCCCCAGGAGTAACTGGGCCCGGGGCAGCTGCCCCTTTTGCCCCTCCTTAAAGACGGCCCTGTCCCAGGCAGTGGATGACCCCCTCCTGGGATCTCAAGTCCTTACAAGGATTTTCTCAGTTGAATCCTCCACACTGGAACAGTGATTAGTGATTAGCCCTTTCCCCTCCCAGTAACCAGACGACACAGTTCTGAGAGTACAAGCCGGAATGTTTTAATCTGGGCAGATGGCCTGCTTTTATACATTTCTGAACACAGACAAGCATGCTCATGACACTCTCACACAAAACAGGATAATCTCTCCCTTATGCCTGGGAGATAATTAATGAAGGAACTGTACAAAACTCAAATATCTCCAGGCACAAAAAAAAACAAAAAAACACACATTTCACAAACACCCCAAAAGTACCTTAAAAATGCATAACAACCCCCAAAAGTTATATACCAACATATCCAAAAATCACCCAGATCGGTTCAGGTTTTCCCTCGAAGTCATAACTTGACCGACCGCACACGAGGCTTCTGCCCAAAATAGTTCCAGGGAAAAAGTGGTAGCGGTCGGTCAAGTTTGGTAGTTTAACCCCATAAGGACCAAACTTCTGGAAGAAAAGGGAATCATGACATGTCACGTGTCCTTAAGGGGTTAAAATAGAACAAACTACCGAACATAATCCATCGCCGTACCGTGGAGCTTTTTCCCTTCATCCAGAGGAATGATCCCACCAAACAGTGTTCTTCTAAGTTATATAAAACCGAACATGGGCGATCAGGAGTTTCAGTGTCCGTTTTCAGTTCCAGGAACTCAACGACCAAACACCGCTGCCTGCATTCGTGCGAACAAGATGGCCACTTGTTACAATATAGCGAAAACATTTTTGAAATACCTCGGGATGTATTCTTTAAGAACTGGTATGTGTTTGTGAGGTAGGTTGAATAAGCAACCTGCAAAACTACTCCAAAATGGGATGTGGACATAGTGTAAAAATTCAGAGTTTGAAAGAAACCGGAATGGCTGTATCTCAAATGTGCCTCTTCAACATCCACATATACCTGGCAAACGTACATAAGGGGGGTATTGCTGTACTCAGCTGAGCAACATATGAAGTATTATACAGCCGTAGCACACATAAGGTTTGTAAAATATACAGTGCAAACTCCCTTTGTGTGTTAAAATGCTTATTACTACTACACTTGGTACAAACTAGCAGAAAAAAGATCCCAAGCTAAGGTTCAAAATATTCTTTTTGAAATACCCTGGGATTTCTTCTTTAAGAAATGGTAAGCCTTTTTTGGGTAGTTGGGATATGTAGCCAAAATGGAACACAGATCCATCAATACCCTCCATGAAAATTCATACTTAAAAACCTGAACTTGTCACGTCTTTTTTACAGCGCTGTAACTTCACAAAATAGTGTCTAGGTCATGCATTGGGCATATTACTCAGAAGATATAACTGGGCATAATTTGGGGGATTTTATGACAGTGGCACATATCAAGTGTAAGAAATACCCAGCAAAAATGCAGTATATATGTAAAAAAAAAAAGTTAATTTTCTTTCTTCACCACAAATATTGACATAAATTTGTGAAAAAATTGTGACAAGTTAATGCACAATTTATGCCATATAAGATACCCTGGCGTGTCTGCTTTCTCAAATGGAAGCCCTTTGATGAGTTATTTGACTAGTCAAACTGCTATAATGCCACAAAAGGAGACAAAATAAATTAGGTCCAGGCACTCAGGATAAAAAATATAAAATATGGGCTAATATTAAAGGACCACTATAGTCAAAATATAAAAGCAAGAAAGACAGGTCCCCTAGCCTTCTTTCTTGCTTTTATTATTATATTATTATCATTTATATAGCACCAGCAAAATTCTGTAGCGCTGTACAATGGGTGGACTAACAGACACGTAATTGTAACCAGACAAATGGAGGCACAGGAACAGAGGGGTTGAGGGCACTGCTCAATGAGCTTACATGCTAGAGGGAGTGGGGTATAGTGACACAAAGGGTATAAGTAGGGGTAATAAAATAGGTTGCTAGAAAAGTATTCACTGGGAGCTTGTACGGACAGAGGATAGACGTAAGTCTTCGGCAGAGCGCAGGGGCCTCAACGGGACATACTTGTGTATTAGGGAGGATAGGTAGGGTGAAGCAGCATTATGTAGGGATTTGTAAGCATGCACCAGAATCTTAAATTGAGCCCTATATCTAACTGGAAGCCAATGTAGGGACTGACAGAGGGGGGGAGGTGGGAGTTGCGGGCTGACAGGAAAATGAGCCTTGCTGCCGCCGTGTTCAAAAAAGATTGCAGCGGTGTAATCTGGGAACACGTAGGACCATTGAGAAGGGGATTGCAGTAGTCAAGACAAGAAAGAACAATGGACTAGAAACAATGGACAAGAAAGAACAATATCACCTTTTCCGCGTCTGGTGTTAAATGGGGGTGGATGCAAGCTATGTTTTTGAGATGGAAGTGGCAGGATTTGGCGATCGACTGGACATGAGGGGTGAAGAAGAGGTCAGAGTCAAAGAGAACACCTGAGAGGTAGAGTTGATGGTGGTGCTGTGTACTTGGAGAGAGACAGACACAGGAGTAGCAACACTTGAGGGAGGAAAGTCCAGAAGTTCTGTTTTTTACAGTTTGAGTTTAAGGAAGTGAGCAGCCATCCAACTGGAAATTGTGGAGAGGCAGTCAGAGACACAAATCAAGATGGGCGGAGAGAAATCAGGAGAGGACAGGTATATTTGCATGTAATCTGCATATAAAATGATAATGGAAGCCAAAGGAGCTGATGAGTTTACCCAGGCAGGCAGTATAGATGGAGAACAGTAGGGGACCAAGGACTGAACCTTTGAGGACACCAACAGAGAGGAGAAGGAGGCAGAGGAGGAGTTGTGGAGAAGAGGCAGAGCCAGAGAAAGAAACACAGAAAAAGTGCTGGGAGAGGTAGGAGGAGCACCAGGAGAAAAAAGATTCTCATAAACTGAGATTATGGAGAATGAGCAGAAGCTGTTGATGATCAACAGTGTCAAAGGCAGCAGAAAGATCAAGGAGAATTAGGATAGAGTAATGCTGGAGAGTGCAAGATCTCTACTCCATAGTCTGCAGCTCTTTAAGTGTATCAAGCAATAAAG
Source organism: Pelobates fuscus (assembly GCF_036172605.1). Lineage (NCBI taxonomy): Eukaryota > Metazoa > Chordata > Amphibia > Anura > Pelobatidae > Pelobates > Pelobates fuscus. The sequence goes on from NC_086325.1 coordinate 130,030,295, forward strand.
TGCAATAAAGTTCAAAATTAATTTGTGAATCAATTAGAGTGTCTATCACAAAATGTATCTGAATAGCTGAACACTTACCACCCAAAGAGGAACCTATTTAACATATTGCTTAATATTAGCACGTATTTTATATTTTTAATTGATTATAGATAAGATCACCTTGATGGGCATTCACGTTATTGTTGTCTATCATATTTGAGACAGAAACTATATATTATTAAATTGAAAAAAAAAATTATATATCTCTAGGGTGTCACTAGATAAAAATTCATATAATAATTATGGCTTTACTGGTGAGGATTTATTTGGATTAGATAGGTGCGCATAAATATGCATATTTATCTATACATATTCTTTTATACCCATCTGTTTGTATATGTCTTATATACCCATATGTCCTTATGTCTTATTTACCCATATTTTCTTATATACCACCATCCACTGCATATTTTTTCATTCCTTTGTGATCATCCATTGTGTTTTGTTTTTTTCCTCACTCTTCATTTACTGTTCTAGTACCTTTTCTTCTTCATTTGACTATTACTTTCTAATTTGTTTTATTTACTTTATTCTTAATGTCCCATTCACTTAATTTCTCAAATTTGCCCTATACTATGAGAGTGTTACAGCCTTTTTTGCTTTACTAACCTTTTTTGACAGTGTTGGCTACAGTTGGAACCTCCATTTAACTTATTGTTCTAGTTAAGGCCACCACAGATTCCTCCGACTACGGTTGGCGACATGGTTGCCTGGTTGGCAAATTACCAGGTAGTCTCCATAAACATATTTGGACATCCTGTTTTGGAATCCTTTCAGGTTATGTAACTATGGGGCTATTGTGGCACTTAGACTTAGCTATATTGATTATTTTTCCCTTCTCTTTTCCCTTTTCTTGTTTCTTTCTCATGGATGAACTTTTTAATTTATGATGAATTTAATAATTATAAATGCACTGTTTTTGCACTAGAATATGTATATTTATGAATGTGATGTATTATTGACTGACTGATTTTATTTAATCGATTCATTTTTCACATAATTTGTTACTTGTGGTTATGGTTGACACCCTTTAAATAGTGTACAGTGACACTGAGGTGATAACTTGATTAAGACCTCTGTTGCAGCAAGCCTGAGTGCCTGGACCTAATATATTTTATCGACTAAACAGGGTTTTGCCAATCCTGGCCCTGATAAGCTCCTGGATTCCTTAGTGGGAGTGCGGTATCCTCAGTTTGTGAATTATTACAAAATAAGACATAGGCCCATCAAATCCATCTATGAAAATTCTAATGATAGAAACCTAAATAGAAGTAAAAAGCAGAGATAAAGGGTGGCGCTAACAGTTAATAGTAATATATGCAAATATCATATATAAAAAGCCAGTGCAGCACACATAAAAACCACCCAAGTGTATAGTCACTTTATAACACTTACATACAAAGATAAAACAGAAAAGAGGGCGGTGGTTGCGCACACAGTGAATGATATCCTTGGTCTTAAGTGTAGACCCTTAGGTTAGAAAAATAACGTAAAAGCTCATAGAGCAGAAATGGTTTCAAGGTTGCAATCACGAACTCTGTCTAATTTCAAGCCCATCAATGTGATGTAAACTCCAGTGGTCGGATATTCGAAAATACCTGCAAGAAAGGGCAGAAGTCTTGAGCAGCTGCCTGCAGGAACTCTGGAACCAAAGGGAAAATGGAATACATAACAGAATATAACAGTGGGATTTCACATGAGCCCCAAATGCAATCAAGGGAAATAAACTCCAGCAAAAAGTAGCCCTTTTTTTTTGTAGCAGGTATAATAGAACAATGCATGTGCGGTATGCCAGCAGTTAAAGACATAAGATGGTAATATGCACTATATGTGAGACAGGTATGGTATCGTGTAAGTTAGAGATCAGAATTGAACTATAGGACTAAACATAAGTATATGCTGTCATGTTAATCACAGGCTAGTTAACAGGCTATGTAACATTTTCTTCCACGCTGATAAAACGTCAAGTAACATTATAAATATAAAAAAAAAAAAAAAAATCAGGCAGTGTGTAGGCAATTTAGAGGTCTGTCTCATTAGAGGATACCTGTTAAACTGAACTGCGGAACTGGCTAGTGATGAGCCATTACACCGCCTGAGGGGCTATGCTGCAAGTTATTGGGAAGCAGGCTCTAGCTGTTCATTGCGGTTCAAGCAATCGTTCAGTGTAAGTGTGGTACCGCCTGATGGATAGCCAGGTTGGCCACCGCGGTCTGCCGGTTATTTAAGGAGGGTTTTGGTCCCTGCTTTGGGCTGGTCCATTCAGGTTGGGTACCGGGTTGGTCGTCCCTGCCATTGTTCCCCATGGTTGCAGCGTTGTGACGGGCAGTCCCAGCGTGTTAAAAAACTTGGTTGGGTCTTCCCCTGCTGACAGGGCCAGTACAGAATCGCCGTGGGGCACCACCAGTGTTCCGGACATTCCCCATCCGTGGTCTCTGAGGGCCCTGGTGATTGGTTGGAATCTGCGCCGCTCCGCTAGCACCGAAAATGGTAAGTCATCGAAGAGTCTTAAATGGCTGTTTTCCACCGCCACAGTGTCCTGGTTTCTGGAGCGGGTCAAGAGGGCTGTCTTGACCGAGATGTCTCTGGGGGCATCTGCAGGGGCAGTCGGGGCCTTCCGGACTCGGAACGCCGACATCAGGGGCTGTGCTCCGTTTACCGCCTGCACCCCCAATGCTCTGGCTACTTTGATAGCAAAGTCCATCAGGGCCTCCTGGTTCACGGACTCCAGTACAAAAGGAAGTGAAGGGTCAGGATGTCTGTGTCAGGATCTTACCTGATGTGGAGTCCGGTATGCAGAGATATATGCTAATCTTTGCAAATAAACAAAGGTGGTCAGGTATGAATTCACCTGGCCTGTGAGTCTGTGCATGGGGGCTGTGCAGGATATTGCTCCAAGTTGCAGGAGGATGTCCTCTTCTTTCTTAGGGGTGGTAAGTGGGTCCTGAAAAAAACCCTGTCCATAAAATTATCAGCTGTTCCAGAATCTACAAGCACTAAAACATCTATAGACTTCTCACCCCAAGTTAAGGCGATGGGAGAAGTAATCTTGTATGAGGAAATAAAGGGGATTCTGATGTCACACCCAAGGCCGGTCCCCTGAGCGACCTCAGGTGCCACAGTTTTCAAGACACACCGGACAAGTTAATCTAAGATGCTCCTTCTGGCCACAATATAGTCAGAGCCCTATTTTCTCCTAATCTGTATCTCAGCCTCAGACAATTTGATTACCCCTAGTTGCATGGGCTCAGTATCTGTAGAAGAAGAAACATCAGGAACTGAGTCCCTAGGGTTATGGTAACACGAGTCCTCTGCTGGGCTCTTTCCATTATCGATGTCGATTAGATAATCGATAAGGTCTTCTATAAGGACTGGAAGATCTCTGGCTGCCACCAGGGCCGGTGCAAGGATTTTTGGGTACATAGGCGAAGATGTATTTTTCCGCCCCCCCCATTCAAAAATAACATCTTCACCTATGTTCCTCTTTACCAGCCCTTCTCCCCGTCCATTATTGGTCCCCTCCCTTCCCTGTCCCTTAGTGTTCTTCTGACAGTCACACACACTCAATGACAAACACAGAGACTCACTGATCTGACACACACACACACACTGATTGACACTCATTGACAGACACACTGATAGTCACACACAGACTCAATGACAAAGATACTCTCACTGATTTGACAGACACTCACAAACACACACTGACAGACACACACATACACTGACAAACTCACATGCAACACTCATACAATCACTCACAGACACACATACACTCACTCACGCACACACTCACAGTCACTCACAGACACACATACACTCACTCACGCACACACTCACAGTCACTCACAGACACACATACACTCACTCACACAGTCACTCACAGACACACATACACTCACACACGCACACACTCACTCACACAGAGACACATACTCACAGACACATACATACTCACAGACACACACATACTCACAGACACACACACTCACTCACACAGAGACACATACTCACAGACACACACACACTCACTCATACACACACACTCACACAGACACTCACTCACACAGAGACACATACACACTCACAGACACACAGACACTCACTCACACACTCACTCACACACAGACACTCACACACACAGACACTCACACACACAGACACTCACACACACACACACAGACACACTCACAGACACACAGACACACTCACTCACAGACACACAGACACTCACACAGAGACACATACTCACTCACAGACACATACACACAGACACTCACTCACACACACTCACACAGACACTCACACACTCACTCACAGACACACAGACACACACACACACACACTCTAACACAGACACTCTCACACACACACACACACACTCTAACACAGACACTCACACACACACACACACACACACACTCTAACACAGACACTCACACACACACACACACACACACACTCTAACACAGACACTCACACACACACACACACACTCTAACACAGACACTCACACACACACACACACACACTCTAACACAGACACTCACACACACAGACACTCACACACACAGACACTCACACACACAGACACTCACACACAGACACATCACATACATTCACAAATTATTTTAATAAATAAATAATATCCACCCAGGCTCCCTACCTGGAGAGCTGGTGTGGATCATTCCCTGGGGTCCAGTGGGGCTGCAGGGCGGCGTGCGGCAGGGCTGCGATCAGGCGCTGCGAGGGAGCTCTAACCTCTCTGCTCTGCTCCCTCGCGGGCTGTCTGCTGATGCCGTGGGAGCCGGAATATGACGTCATATTCCGGCTCCCGCGGCATCACTAGACAGCGCGCGAGGGAGCAGAGCAGAGAGGTTAGAGCTCCCTCGCCGCGTCTGATCGCAGGACTGCCGCGCCGGGGGCGGAGATGGTGGCCGGCAGAAGGGAGAGCTTCCCTCCTGCCGGTCACTGAAATCTTGCGCCCCCGGAGCCGGTGCGCCCTAAGGCGCCGCCTGTGCCGCCTTATGGACGCGCCGGCCCTGGCTGCCACCTCATCCAGGATGTTATCATTAACCCCTTGCATGAACACAGAAACTAAACCAGTATTGGTCCAATCCACGGCAGAGGCAATGGTGCAGAAACTAATAACATAATCTATTTTGGATCTATTTCCCTGCTTAATCCTCATGAGAGATTTAGCTGCCCTCTTCTCTCTGCCAGGTGGATCAAACACTTTACGGAAGGCATTTACAAAGGTCTTGTAATTGTAAACCAAGTTCTTGTTTGTCTCCCATAAAGGATTAGTCCATTCCAAGGCCTTGTTGGTTAGTTGATACATTAAAAAAAAAATACCTTGGACCTGTCAGTGGGAAAAGACCTGGGAGATGTTTCAAAATAATCTGATTTATAAACCCTCAACAGGTCTTTGGATTGCCACCATATCTAGGAGGAAGTGTCAGGTTGGTGGTCATACTGTTCTGACCAGAAGCTTCAATCACCACAGGCACAGGCTGGAGAGGCATGGGTGCATGGTTTTCAGGAGAATAGTGGGCTGTTCTGGTTTACAAGGTCTGGAAGGCCTGAGCAAATTGGTCCATTCTATGGTCCATTTCCTCAAACTTAGCATTGCAAGGATTATGTAGGATTCCCATTGGGGATCTGCATTATTTTCTGTAAAAGGCGGATCTGCCAGGGAAGTGTGTCCAAAGTGACTGTGGAGAAACTTTGGTCCAACCCATACAATGACTTTTTGTGGACCTTGTCTGTCCAATTCCTTATCCTGGTGAAGAGGTCTGTAATGTAATACTTGTAGATATGGGGGAGGCCCAAACCCACTCCATTCCTATTGCGTGTAAGGGTGTCATATGCTAGTCGTGATTTCCTATGTCCCCAAACATATGACAGAAAGGCTCTTTTCAGGGTACGAAAGAATTGGTTGTCCAACGCTATGGGCAGACTTTGAAATAAGTAAAGGATCCTCGGCAGGATCATCATTTTGATAATGTTGACTCTGCCAAAGAGAGAGAAATGAGGCTTGTCCCATTGTTTTAATTTGTGTTCAGTGTCCGTTAACAGGGGTATATAGTTAAGTGTATAAAGGCCCCTAATAGTGTGTGTGAGTTTAACGCCTAGATATGTCATGTCCGTCTCCGTCCATTTATATTTGTAAGCTGTTTGAAGTCTAGATTTCAAAAGTGTGTTTATTCCCAGTCCCAGAATTTCGCATTTGTCAGCGTTAATTTTGAAGTTAGAGCATTTACTAAACCTGTCAGCGTTAATGTGTGGGAGTGATTGCTCCGGGTTGGTAAAGGTAAGAAGCACATCATCCGCAAAGGCGGAGATTTTTATCTCCCTCTCTACAGTTCCACAACTGCGATTGCTGCCATTGGCCCTGGTGGCATTTAGAAAGGGTTCTATAGCCAGAACAAATAGGAGAGGTGGCAGGGGACACCCCTGTCTAGTTCCATTGCTGATTTGAAACAATGGCGAGTTTTGCCCATTGACTTTAACAGTGGCTGTATGTCCCAGACCCAGTATCTCCAGAGTTAAAAATAGATTGTCCCAGTCTATTCTGTTGAACACCTTTTTGGCGTTGACGGAGAGTAGGAGAGTTGGGTTTTTTGAGGTCACTGCTCCATGTTTAATGTTAATGATATGTGTGGTATTATCTCTAGCCTCTCGGCCTGGAACAAACCCTGCCTGGTCTGGATGGATTAGTCCGGGTAAGTGGGATTTGAGCCTGTTGGTCTATATTTTGAGGTCTATATTTATTAGGGATATGGGCCTAAAGCTGCTGCATTGGGTAAGGTCCTTACATGATTTACGTAAAACTGTAATCGAGGCGTTCAACATCTGGGGATGGAAGATTGGGGTGTGGAGGTAATTTGTTAAGCACCTCCAGGTCCTGGGGGTTAGGATTTGTCAGAAGGATTGATATTATCTAGCCGTCAGTCCGTCCGGGCCTGGACTTTGGCCTTTTGGTACGGTCGTGGTTGCTGTCTGCAGTTCTTCTTCCGTAATAGGCATTTCTGGTTGTGTGATTTGGTCTGAATTGAATGTTCTCTGTATATTGTTAGTAATATAGTATTTTATCTGGTGGTGGTAGCTGGTCGGGGGGCCCAAATTATATAAGTAACCATAATAGTCACAGTATGCTCTAGCTATGTCCTCTGTTGTGACATGTTGTGTCCCGTCTGCTGCTTTAATTTGTGCTTTGTATGTCTTTTGATGTTTGTCTTTTATTTTGATGTTTGGCTTTTATTTCCATGTGCATAGAATGTCCCCCTAGTCAGATGCACTGCTCCAGAGGCGGCTCTCTAATTAGGCGGTTTAGGCGGCCGCCTAAGGCCTCGCGCTGGCGGGGGCTTCGCGGCCGCCTAAACCGCCTGTTGGCAGAGTGTGTCAGGTCCTCGGTCACTGACCGAGGACCTGACACCAGGAGGGGGCCCGGCGGCTTGCCCGGTATGCCGCCGGGTGCGAGGCCCCTCCTGGCTGCCCGGCCACCATCGCAGACACTGGTCTGCAGCTCCGCAGTGTGCAGAGCTGCAGACCATGTGACTCGCGAGAATTGGCCAATCAGAGCGTTGCCGCGGGTTACCACGGCAACGCTCTGAAGTCTCGCGAGATTACACGGTCTGCAGCTCTGAGGAGCTGCAGACAGTGAGCAGTGGCCACCGGACCACCAGGGAGCCCACTGGACCACCAGGGAAAGGTAGGCTCTCCCTCCCCATCACCCCCCACCACCCTCAGGTTCACCCCCCACCACCATCACCCGCACCACCCTCAGCCTCACCCCCAGCTTCACCACCCACCACCCTCAGCCTCACCCCCCACCACCATCACCCCCACCACCCTCAGCCTCACCCCCACTACCACCATCACCCCCCACCACCATCACCCCCCACCATCCTCAGCCTCACCCCCACTACCACCATCACCCCCCACCACCCTCAGCTTCACCCCCACCACCATCACCCCCACCACCCTCAGCTTCACCCCCACCACCATCACCCCCACCACCCTCGGCCTCACCCCCCACCACCACCATCACCCCCACCACCCTCAGCTTCACCCCCCACCATCATCACCACCCTCAGTCTCATCCCCCACCACCACCATCACCCCCCACCACCCTCAGCCTCACCCCACCACCATCACCCCCAGCAGCTGCTACTCATCCCATGTGTTCCCTATTAAGGGTTAATAAGTATAGGGGTGTATATAAAAAATACCCCTTTCTGTCTCATTAGAGATATCTTTGCCAGAAGCTCAAGGAAGCAGGCTGAAGGGTCAATGTTAGGACCCGCTTAGGGGGGGGTCTGCCTTGACGTTGGCAGGCGGGCATTCCCTCCAATGGCCATTGGAGCAACTAAATGACCTCCATTTGTCTAAATATACATAGGGATTAAGGAGAAAGCGCAGGTAACGTTTTTCTTTTCTTTGGTTTTTACTATATATTGGGGCTGATGTGTGTTGCAGTCCTTGCTGCTTAAGCGCAGGACTTCTCTTTTTGTCAATGTGTATATGTGACACTTTTTTGTTAGTGGGGCCTCATGTTTGCGTTTCGCCTAAGGCCTCATAAAGTCTAGAGCCGCCTCTGCACTGCTCTATGTGCTTTTAATACGAGGAGTATGCTGAGCTCTATTCTAAGTGCCGTGAGATCAGTGGCGTCTCCAGCATTCATATTTAGGGGGGGCACATGGGGGGCCGGGGACAGAAGTAGGGGGGCAATTACAAAACGTGTGTGTGTGTGAGTACACAAACATACACTGGGAGAACATTTAAAAGTTAACAAAATTCAGATTTCCAGCACCTTGATAAATATGCTAAAGTCTGCTTTAGATATGCAATTGTAACAATATCTCATGATGCCAGAATTGTTACAAAACTAGTTTGTTTGTTTTTTTAAATATTTATTTTTTAAATAATATACAACATGCAATTTGAAGGGAATTTAAATTAACACTTCTATATAAATATTTCACATACATAGAAAATGGTCACTTAACAATGTATTCTCTACGCTACAGTTTAAGCATTTTAAAGTGACACAAAGTTGTATTTTGAGAGGCTAACTCAAATTAATTTTTCCTGTAAGAAGAGCAGATTTAGCTCTACTTCCATGAACAAATAAAAATGGTTGGCACTAAAGTTTGTGCCCTGACCTATAGTTGGTGAATACTATACCAACACAAACTAAAATGACTTTCATTTTCATGCTCCCAATATGGAATCCTGGGTACATACATATCATTTAGTCAAAAGCTGCAATTAAAGTTCACGTTACTTACAGTAGTAGTGCCACTGTCTGGAGTGTCCGCTCCGCTCACTCAGTCCCTCTGCAAATTGCACTCTCAGGTAGGTAAGGTTTCACACCTTACGTGGGGCCGCACTGCAAACTGTCTGCAATCTCTGGTAAGTAAGGTGACACTGTCACAACACTGTCTGCAATCTCAGGAGTAAGTGCCACTGTCATACCACTCACTGTCTGCAATCAGGAGTAAGTGCCACTGTCATACCACTCACTGTCTGCAATCAGGAGTAAGTAACATTTGTCACACTCACACCACTCACTGTAATCAGTGCAATTTTTCTCAGAACCTAGATGTGGCAGAGGCCGCGGGCCACAATACCTGCTCCTCTCTGCTTGCTCTGTTCTGCCTCCTTTGCGCTGCTCCTCTTGGCTTGCTCTGCTCTGCCTCCTCTCTGCATGATGTGCTTCTATTTGCATGCTCTGCTCCACTCCTCTCTGCTTGCTCTGCTCCGCTACTCTCGACTTGCTCTGCTTCTCTCTGCTTGCTCAGCGGTGCTGCTCTCTAATTTGCCTCCTTTCTGCTTGCTCTGCTCTGCCTCTTCTCTGCATGCTATGCTTCTTTTTGCATGGTCTGCTTTTACTCCTCTCTGCTTGCTCTGCTCCGCTACTCTCGACTTGCTCTGCTTTTCTCTACTTGCTCTGCTCCGCTCCTCTCTACTTGCTCTGCTCCTCTCTGCTTGCTCTGCCTCTCTCTGCTTGCTCTGCTCCGCTACTCTCGACTTGCTCTGCTTTTCTCTACTTACTCTGCTCCACTCCTCTCTACTTGCTCTCCTCCTCTCTGCTTGCTATGCCTCTCTCTGCTTGCTCTGCTCTTGTCCTCTCTGCTCCTCTCTACTTGCTCTGCGCTGCCTCTTCTCTGCTCGTTTTGCTCCTCTCTGTTTGCTCTGCTCCTGCACACATATTGCCTAATACATATACATCCATACACACACACTGCCTGATACATCCATCCATACATTTATACACACATATTGCCTGATACATATACACACACACTGCCTAATACATCCATCCATACATTTATACACACATATTGCCTGATACATATATACACACACTGCCTAATACATCCATCCATACATTTATACACACATATTGCCTAATACATAGACCCATAAACGCACACTGCCTAATACATGCTCACTGAATACTTACATCCATACACACATACTGCCTAATACATCCATCTGCACACACATATTGCACAATACATATATTGCCTAATACATACACCCATACACGCACACTGCCTAATACATACATCCATACACACATACTGCCAAATACCAGACATCCCAAGTCTCCCGGTAGTTCAGGGAGACTCTCGCATGTTGAATGCGGTTTCCTGACACCCACAGATCATATACAATATCCCGGAAATCACACACACAATCAAATCTATAAAGTATGACTTCTGTGCATGTCAATATGTGTGTGTATCTGTGTGTGTTTCAGTGTGTGTATCTGAATGTATGTGCCAGTGTGCGTTTCAATGTGTGTATCTGTGTGTCAGTGTGTATGTGCCAGAGTGTGTGTATGTGCCAGTACGTGTATCTGTGTGTCTGTGTGTGTTGGTGGAGGGGGGGAGAGTGAGCGCAAGTATGTCAGGGGGAGTTGGAGTGACCGCACATGTGCACGGGGTTGGCGTAGTAACTTGTGAAGCCACCTCCCTGAAATGCATTTTTGCATGTTGGGATGTCTGTAATACATACATTTTACATTAAATATATAATTTATAGCTGTGATAATAAAATTTTCATTCATTTGGTGGGATTTTATTTATAATATTGTGGGATTTAATTTATAGTAATGGGTTTACGTTAATGTTACAGTGAACCTGTCTGACAGGTTCACTGTAAGAAACATTTTTTTCATTATAATCTATCAAACGTATTATGAATATAATTGGTCGCATAGTCACTCGCACACAATGTCACTTACACACTCTAACATACACTCTTACTGAAGTATACACACGTCACACACTCTCACTAACACACATTTATTAAGTATATACACAATGTCACTGACACACTCTCACTAACACACACTATTATTAAGTATACACACAATGTCACATACTAACACATTATTATTACGTATACACAGAACGTCACTGACACACACTATTAAGTATACACACAATGTCACACACTCCCACTAACACTCACTATTATTAAGTATACACACAATGTGCCACAATCTCACTAACACACTATTCAGTATACACACACGCGTCTCACACTCTCACTAATACACACTATTCAGTATACACACACACAATGTCTCACACTCTCACTAACACACACTATTCAGTATAGGCATACACACAATGTCTCACACTCTCACTAACACACACTATTCAGTATACACACACACACACACAATGTCTCACACTCTCACTAACACACACTATTCAGTATACACACACACAATGTCTCACACTCTCACTAACACACACTATTCAGTATAGACATACACACAATGTCTCACACTCTCACTAACACACACTATTCAGTATAGACATACACACAATGTCTCACACTCTCACTAACACACACTATTCAGTATACACATACACACAATGTCTCACACTCTCACTAACACACACTATTCAGTATAGACATACACACAATGTCTCACACTCTCACTAACACACACTATTCAGTATACACACACACACAATGTTTCACACTCTCACTAACACACACTATTCAGTATAGACAAACACACAATGTCTCACACTCTCACTAACACACACTATTCAGTATACACACACACAATGTCTCACACTCTCACTAACAAAACCCAATTCAGTATACACACACACAATGTCTCACACTCTCACTAACACACACTATTCAGTATACACACACACAATGTCTCACTGTCACGTCTAAACATTTGTTATGAAGGAACACAACTGCAGATTTCTTATAGTTTGAATATTTATTATAAAAAGTAAAAGGTATTGACGTTAAGTCCAATTTACAGGTACTGTAGCTTTAATTAGTAAACGATAACTGAAGTCCACAATTACAGGCACTGTAGCTTTAAGTAGTAAACGATAACTGAAGTCCACAATTACAGGCACTGTAGCTTTAAGTAGTAAACGATAACTGGAGTCCACAATTACAGGCACTGTAGCTTTAAGTAGTAAACGATAACTGAAGTCCACAATTACAGGCACTGTAGCTTTAAGTAGTAAACGGTAGTAATTAGCAGACACTGAATCAGAAAGAGTCTCTTAGTAGTATTAATGAATTAGATGATAAGAAGTTACAAAAGCTGTTCCATAGTATTTAACTGAAGCAAGACAGATGCAGCTAACTTATATAGAGTATGAGTTGAAGTTAGCTGTAACTGGTTTGTTTAATCGAAGGACTTTGGAGACAGGAAATAACGGCTTTGAGATGTAACGCTTATCACAGAGGTTTTACTTAGCTTCCGGCACATAGAACACTGGTTCCCGAGATCTCCTCAGAGGCGGTTATCATAAGTGAAGAGAGTTCAGCTTTAGTCGAGGATGAGGAGAGGTGAAGGGAACTTGAAGTCTTCCAGTCCGGTCCGGTAACAGAGGGCTTTCACAACGAAGTTGTAGCCGGTTCGTGAGTACGGAACGTAGTTCTGTAGGAAATTGGCATTCCGTGAAATCTTTGTTTGTCACATATCAGTTTTCATAACAATCGAATCAAATATCTTGCAGTTAACTTATGTTTATTCAAACATAACAATCCATCTGGTAATAACAAATGTCTTTAACATTCTTTGTCCAATACAGAGAGCAATTTTCTAGATGTTATCCATTTTTGATGTTAAAGGTATTGGCCACGAATTCTAAACTACAATCAGTTTTATGGGTTTAAAATTCAGTTACAGAGGGGAGTATACATAAGATTGCCTTACTTTAAAATAAGTGGCTATCTTAGAAAAAGGGGAGTTACTTAGCATCATTTGAAATCTATGATTAAAGTCATACGTTATATTTGGCGGCAAGCTATGTAAGACAAAGAACTTCTATATACATGATGTAATGAATAATTGCCTGTAGAAATGTGAGTCTTCAAAGGAATTCAGGCTTTCAAGGCTAGGTCAAAGGTTACTATAAACAAGCCCTTCAACATCACTCTTAAAGTGAACCAGATGTGGTCTCCATTCCTTATACAATGAAAGTCTGTAATACTCTATAGGCCAAGGTATGGCTTCTCAATTTCAGTGTTCTTGAAGCAATCCGAATAAAACTTATAATATTTATATCAACACATTAAATACATTTAAAGTACATAATAATATTTTTCAAGCCCCTCTTTGATGCTTTATTTGAATGAATTTTAAAATATTGCATCATAATAACTTATACCAATTACTTATGGGATTTTAATTTTGTTCTCTGATATTGATCTAAGTATTAGTTTACAAGGAAAGGCCTTTTAACACAGCCATTTCCAGTTGTCTGTATTGCTTTTTACACTCCAAGAGGGAGAAGCAAGACATTTTAACCCTTTCATTTCTGAACTCCTAAGAACAAAATTCTTGTTACGATTACCTTTACATTTTTCACTAATTCATTAATTTACCTTGGGCATTGATTTTACCTAACATTAATAATAACGGTATCATAGTTATTATGCTGTGCAATTGTATACAGTTTACATTAACCATAAATCACAATCGGTTTGATTTAGTCCATGAAATACTGTCCTCTCCAATCGAATCCACAAGCACAGTCTCTTTGAAAGTCCATAATGTCCTTTGAAAGTCCAAACAATTTGTCCTTTTATTTAAAATCATACAGGTTTGTGTCCATGTAAAACAGTATTGGTTCTGTAATGAAAAACAGATGGCAGTTTACTATTCTTATAGATTAGTACATTTCTTATACCTTAGTACATTTCTTTTACATTGATCACTAGACACAAGAATTGATTTATTACACTTTGTACCAATGTTTGCTTTTTAAACCTGTAACACAGTTTGTTCTAATTTTTATTCTTAGACTAACATAAGGACCATAAGGACCTTCCCAACTTGCTTTTCATAGACCTGGTGTTTTAAATGATTTACCATTGCCTTGTAACCTGGCTTAAGCATATCTGCATAATTTCCCTGTGTTACTTCTTTATATTTATTTAATTTATTTTTATAGCGCCATCAGATTCCGTAGCGCTGTACAACTTTAACACATAGTTTACCATAAGGGACGACATTCGAAGTAGCAAACTTCAATTCTAACAATAGATGTTCCTGTAATACTTTCAACTATTCAGCATGTTCTGCTGTAACTTTGAATGTACTTGGAACAAAAGGTTTATTAGGGAAAGTGATTACATAGTTCTACATGTCACTAACTCATGAGGTGACACTTGAGTTTGGATTTGCAGGAATAGACATTAATACTCCTGGTAAATATGTTAACCAATTACTCTTATCTTAAAGCATTTTTATTTCTATTTTATTTTATTCATTTTAATTTAGAATTTAATTTATATAGAGTCCCATGGTCTTTTTGCCAACGGAACTCTCTGCAATTTTGGTTTCTAGTATTTAGGTCTTGGATTAAATTGAGCACATATGAGACACTTCTGCAATATATTTATACACTTTTTGTTTTAAATTAGGATGATACAATTTATTTTGCAGGACCTTAAATAGTTGTCCTGTACCCAAATGCCCTGTGTACGATGATTGAATACAATCAGCCCTTGTAATAAGCCACTAGGTACAAATGTTTGTGTTTCATTGTGTTTAACCCTGTACATGCCAGTTTCAGTATCTAGATCCATTCTTTTTATACTGAAAGCTACATCCTTCCATTCTCTATCTGATCTTATAGGGTATTTGTTATTTGTCTTTTTACTAACAGTTGCACTCATTAGATTTTCCAAGTATTACAACTCCTCAGACAAAGTTTCCTTTGATTCCTGATCTACAAGTCTGTTTCACAACAACAAGTTAAACCTTTATTTTCTGCTTAATTAAACAGTTCTGCCAGAATACCTGCATGTTTTAAAGCTTTATCCTGATAATCTACCATTCCTCTTTTCTCCATATTGGGAGGTGAAGTGTTAAAG
Organism: Pelobates fuscus; assembly: GCF_036172605.1. NCBI lineage: Eukaryota > Metazoa > Chordata > Amphibia > Anura > Pelobatidae > Pelobates > Pelobates fuscus. Next base: position 130,045,721 of record NC_086325.1, read on the forward strand.
CTTTAACTACATAACTGCTGTCACTGATTATATTCACTGGGTCGTATACTGTTATTTCTAGAACTTTCTTTACAGACTCTAACTCCGCTTTCTGAGCTGACATATGGCCTGGCAGTCTATCTTTGCAATTCTTTTGTTTAATCGTCATATATGACATAACCTGTGTGATGTGATCCATCAACATAAAATCTCATTCCTCCACATACAAACTAGAAATCCCTTGTATTGTTTGCTTCTCAAAGGAGATCTGGATTATATTTCCATTTCCTTCTGACATCAAATCAGGAATAACATAGCTTTTACTGGTTTCTACCCTGGGTGGTTTATTTTGTAACTGGCTATATACTCCTAACTCAGAACAATTTTGTAACAGTTTTAGATATTTGGGGGGTTTGTAAATGTATCTGTCCAAATCCTGCCATTTGTTGTGTTGCTTCTAAAGCACATCATACAGCCATGAGCTGTTTTACATAGGAAAACATTCCTCTTTCCACTGGATACATAATTTTAGAAAAATATCCCAGCATTCGTAAAGATTCATGCTACCTTTGCATTAAACTGCTATTAATGAAGAGACACCTGCGTAACATTGAACAATATATGGTACTGTTTCAATGGGAGCAGCTAGCACAGGCGATTGTGTGAGAGCATCTTTTAACAGATTTAACTCTTTTCAAATTCCCCTGTCCAGATGATCTTATCTTTTATATTTTAGCATATTTCATAAGGGTTTTGCTATCCCTGTCATATCATATATAAATTCTCTGCTAACATTTATCAAGCCTAAACATTTCTGTAGATGATACACTGTCATTGGCCTTGGCAATTGCTGCAATGCTTTAACCCTTGCTGTACATGGTGTTTTACATTTTGGATCTATATTAACTCCTAGGAAAGTAAATCTTTCCTTCAAGATCTGCACTTTGAATGTGTTCAGTTTTAACCCATTATCTGCCAGTGTTTGACAATTATCACACAGTATCTGCTCATGCTCTTCCCGTGTTACTGTTTGAACTTAACAGATCATCAATATATTGCAAAATCTTATTCCCATACCCCAGGGGTTCCAATACTTGAGCCATTGCTTTATGAAAGTAAGCTGGCGAGGAGTGGAAGCCCTGTAGCAACACCTGGAACAGATATTGATGATTTTTAAAGGTAAAAGCATAGCAATACTAGCTATCTGGATTGAATGGTATAGAAAAGAACACATTGACTATATCCAATACAGAAAGTACTTAACATTAGCATCTATTTGCGCCATGATATCTGATGAGATTTACTTATTCACCACATACTTGTCTACAATTAAACCATAAGTGCCATTGGCTTGATTATTAGCCAAATGGTGACTTACATTTGGAATTACCCACTCTCAACACTCCTTGAGATACCAATGCTTTTATCACCTGATTCACACCTTCTTCTTATTCTTTGGGATCTTATATTGTTTAACTGCAAGGGGTCTAGAACTACAATTACAACTTGCAAATTCACTATCCCACACTCTTGTTTAGACTTAGAGCACACTGTGGGGTATTTAGTTTTAAGATATGGTACAACCTCATCATCTTGTTGTATAGAAGGTGACACTTCACTCTGTTTTACAGTTATATCATGACTAAACTATCTTAAATTATTAGGTTTAAGCACTCAACCTGTTTTGCTCTCACCTAAAGCTTGCCATAAAACCAAATTTAATAACTTAAATTTTTAAAGGCAAGCGTGTTTTATTAGAGTCATTCCTGCTCCTGTTTCCAATAAAACTCTGTTATTTTTCCCTCTAGTCTTCCATAAATATATGGTCGCCCATCTTCACTTCGTTATCAGCATGATAGATCTGATAATAGCTAGGGGTTACACATCCCTATTTATTGGTGGGTTTAGGCAGATTTTACTTGTCGATTTGTGACACCTTTCTTTCAATGGCACTTAACATCAGTATACACTCTTCACATGAATTTGATATGTGAGGGGGGGTTGGTTGAAGATGTATGCTCTGTTTTTACAGCTGCCACTCTCTGTAGATTCTTATGGTCTGGGAAATTCAATTTTCTTTCCCTTTCACTGGGTAAGTTTTTTTCTTCATATTTAGGACAATATCTCCTAACATGACCTTATTGGTTGCAATTATAGCATACCATAGAATTACTCTAATAAAACCCTATAATATCTATCTTGGGGTGTGGCCGAATAGTTTTTAGTACCCTGGTAATTTTGTTAATTTTGTGGTCTTTCCTTAAACCTCACTCTAAAATTACCATATTCAATTAATAACCTAATTTCTCCTTCTACCTTCTTCACTAGACACATTTTTAATAGGGGCCAGTCCTGCTGAAGTATCCCTAGACAAAAGTGTGTCTGTGCAACATTGTAGTTATTTCTGTGTTTTTCCTTTTTAACAATTGCAAGGATTTCATAATTTCCATAGCAGCAAAATCTCTTAATCTAGCTCATTTGGTTACCCTGATATTCTAGAGACATATTCACTAACACTCTGCCTGTGTTACTCTTTAGACATAGTAAACTGTTTTGTGTCAGTAATCAAATTCCATGCCTTATTCCTTAAATTAGCACAAACATGTATATCATAATTTTCTCCATTTAAATTAATCAAAAATAGAAAATTCTAAACTATTCAAACCAGTTGCACACTGTACAACCATTAGCAATATATTTGGAAACAATTCCTGCAACTAAACTCTGGGCTTTTCACATTCTTTATCCTCCAACACATCAATGAGTTAATTTTTAACCCATTCACTTAATGAGGCTGGCAGCCAGATCAAACGACATCTGGTGGCTACCACATCACTAAATTTTTGTTTATTCATTTCACCTTCAAAAACACTCATATTGTAAAAAGGTCCTCTCTGCTCATCATATTTAGACACATTTTTAATCAATCTGGCTAATCTGAGAGTATCCATCTGACCCTTTTTCTTGCACAATTTCCCAATTTTTCTATATCTTTTCTTCTCTTCTGCCCTTTTCACACAACTTCTACTTCCAAACTAGAATCCAAATCTTTCAGATTTTTCCACAAAATATCTGTAACATTCCCCAGACTAACAATTTTTGCAAATTGTCAAAATTAGTAACAAAGTCTAATCTTGGACATGTAAGAAATTGTTTAAGGGTTCTGTCTAACAGATCAGTCTGATTCTTAAGCATTTCTTTCATTATATTAAAATCTTAATTTCCTTGACATTACTTAATCCTTTCAACAACTGCCGAGAGTCTGAGTTTTTGTTTCAACTAATGTTGCATCCAATGCACTCTCAAAAGAGAGCCATGGGGGGCGATTTCCTTCTTTTAACACTTTTAAGGAAATTTACAGTTTAGCTAGAGGCTAGGTAAATTACTAGACCTTGCAACAACACATATATTTTTCAATTGTTTTTAACAACACATTTCTTTTTTGTTTCGATGTATTACAAACATAACAATTACTGGTCTTTTTAAGTTGACACCATTCCTTTATAGAATCTTTAGTTTCCAGAAAGCCTTTTGCCAGTAATGCAACTTTTTCTTTCCCTTTTAACCACATTGCTTTGCTCATTACCAGTTAATCTGTCTAACCATTTCAATACACAATAGCGTTTTCAGGATTAACTCTTTTACAGACAGATCCTGTTACATTTGACAGCAGTCATTTGCTGCCAATCCATAATTAACTAAACAGTTAATACAATTTGTTTCAATATACATATGAGCAACTTCTACAGACATGTTAAAGACACATACCCTTGAAGTATTTGATTTCCACAGGTGTGCGCATCATCTGATGGAAGAATACTTTTTGGAATATGTAGTTATTTCTTGAGAATCCTCCGAAATGCCATCTTCGATCTGCAATTCGTCATAACATTTATTTCTTCATAAATAAAGTATGGATAAAAGGATACAGATTGTCCTCTCAATTATTATCGTTTTATTCTTCCGTCAGTACTGAGCATATTTTATTTCCACGTTCGAACGATTTCCCCTGCGCAACTCTATTTTCGCATAGTAAAACTGAATGTTTAAATAAAGGATTTTTGGGATGCCATCCTGCTGTATCAGTCAATTGTGTTTCTCCTGTTTCAAGCCGGGTACTAAAGCTTTTTTCTTCAGGGAACAATTTCAACTTTTCTTCAGTGAGTTTCTTGTCTTCTTATTGTAATCTTCTTGTAGCTTGTAGCAGTCATAATTCAGGCTTAAATCAAAAGTTTGCTGTTGTTGGTGTTGGTGCTGTTGGTGCCCGCATTCTCCACCATTAAATGTAGGAAATTGGCATTCCGTGAAATCTTTGTTTGTCACATATCAGTTTTCATAACAATCGAATCAAATATCTTGCAGTTAACTTATGTTTATTCAAACATAACAATCCATCTGGTAATAACAAATGTCTTTAACATTCTTTGTCCAATACAGAGAGCAATTTTCTAGATGTTATCCATTTTTGATGTTAAAGGTATTGGCCACGAATTCTAAACTACAATCAGTTTTATGGGTTTAAAATTCAGTTACAGAGGGGAGTATACATAAGATTGCCTTACTTTAAAATAAGTGGCTATCTTAGAAAAAGGGGAGTTACTTAGCATCATTTGAAATCTATGATTAAAGTCATACGTTATATTTGGCGGCAAGCTATGTAAGACAAAGAACTTCTATATACATGATGTAATGAATAATTGCCTGTAGAAATGTGAGTCTTCAAAGGAATTCAGGCTTTCAAGGCTAGGTCAAAGGTTACTATAAACAAGCCCTTCAACATCACTCTTAAAGTGAACCAGATGTGGTCTCCATTCCTTATACAATGAAAGTCTGTAATACTCTATAGGCCAAGGTATGGCTTCTCAATTTCAGTGTTCTTGAAGCAATCCGAATAAAACTTATAATATTTATATCAACACATTAAATACATTTAAAGTACATAATAATATTTTTCAAGTTCAATAATCCAGCATCGATCAGCTGGTGCGGTCGGATTAAATAAGGAGACCGTGTCATAAAGGGGTGTGGCTAGGCTCCGTGGAACCAGGAAGTAAGAGGATACCATAGTTAAGGCATGACACTCACACTCTCACTAACACACACTATTCAGTATACACACACACACAATGTCTCACACTCTCACTGAACTATACACACACAATGTCACTCACACCAGTTTAGTCACACTTTATACACACACAAACATACACAATGTCTCACACCCCTTGGGCTCCATGTGGGCCATACCTGTGCTTGTGCTGTGGAGGAGGATCCATTCTGAACTTACTGCTAGCTGGGCTCCCTACATGTTACTGACAGAAACACAGACACTCACTGACAGACGTACATTCACTCACTGACAGACACACACACACACACACACACTCACTCATTGACAGAAAGGCACACACACACACACTCACTCACAGACAGACACACACACACACCCTTACTGACAGACTTACACTCACTCACTGACAGACACAAACACACACTCACTGACAGACATACACTCACTCACTGGCAGACACACACACAGCCTTGAGGATTGGCCCGGTGCTGGGGGCGGCTCAAGAGCTGCTCACCCAGCGCTGCGGCCTCAGACAGGGGCAGCCCACCAGGAAACATCCCTGTGGGCGCCTCCAGCAGGCCGTTGCCCTAGGCGAATGCCTAGTTCGCCTAACGGTGGTGCTTGCCCTGGTTGCTACCTTTCTGGTGTCTGTGATGGCCAGGGTGAGGAAGATAGAGGAAATAGCATACACTAAACAATATGATATAATATGGATAACAGAAACATGGTGGGATGAGACACATGACTGGGCAGTTAACTTAAATGAGTACACATTATTTAGGAAGGATAGAAAAAACAAGAAGGGTGGTGGAGTATGTTTGTATGTCAACCATGAGTTAAAGTCAAATCTTAGGCATGTGGAGTGTGATGAGGAAAATGTGGAAGCTTTATGGGTAGATATCTGATTGGTGCATACGATGAGAAATCAATTATTGGTTGGGATATGTTATAAACCACCTAATGTAAATATTAATGAGGAAGAACAGCTGTTAGAGCAAATTGGGAAAGCTGCAAATCGGGGGAACACGTTAATTATCGGAGATTTTAATTACCCGGACATAAATTGGGATAGAGTGACTAGTACTTCAGCAAGGGGGAATCCGTTTTTTGAATGTGTTAAATGACACCTTTATGTCACAACTGGTACAAGCACCAACTAAAAAGGATGCTTGTCTGGATCTCATTATAACAATGTTGATCTTTTGACCAACATTCAAGTAGGGCAGCATTTGAGAAATTAAATCGGACAAATCAGAGGCACCCTATATAAGATATAAGGAAGCCAATAATGCAAAAAGGCAATTAAAGTGGCTAAACTGGAAAATTAAAAAGTGATAGCCAAAGAATGCAAAACTAACCCCAAATTTTTTTTCAAGTACATAATTTCTAAAAAAAAACAAAAAATGAAAGTGTAGGTACACTGGAAACAGAGATGGGTTTGTTAGCTAATTAAGACCAGGAAAAAGCAGAAATTTTAAATAACTATTTTTCTTTAGTATATATTAATGGTGATCCTATGGCAAGAGATATGCAAATGATTGCTGCAAAACACTTGCAGATAACCTGTGATTGGATGACTCTAGACAAGGTGCTACAGCAGTTAAAGAAAATTAATGTAAATAAAGCTCCAGGGCCTGACGGTATTCACCCATGAGTACTTAAAGGACCACTATAGTGCCAGGAAAACAAACTTGTTTTCCTGGCACTATAGGGTCTTTAGGTCGTCTCCCCCCCCCCCCCCCCACCCTCAGGGTCCCACTACCGCTGGGCTGAAGGGGCTGAACACTTGCTTTTTTTCAGCGCCAGGCTCCCTTGGAGGTGGGGAACTGTCCTCCCTATGCCGACGTCAGCACCAGCCGCGCACGCATTCAAACAGTCCATAGGAAAGCATTTCTCAATGCTTTCCTATGGATGGCAAGCATCTTCTCACTGTGATTGTCACAATGAGAAGCGCGGAAGTACCTCTAGCAGCCACTCGACAGGTAGACAGCCACTAGAGGCTGGATTAACCCTAGTGTAAACATAGCAGTTTCTCTGAAAAATTGAGCTGAAGTGGTCTGGGTGTGTTTAGTGGTCCTTTTATTCCAGAAGTTTGGTCCTTAAGGGGTTAAGGAGCTAAGTGGGGAAATAAGCAAACCTCTGTATTTAATTTGTCAAGATTCTTTTGTTTCAAGTATTGTAACGGAGGATTGGAGGAAGGTAGGTGGTGTTCCTATATTTCAAAAGGGTTGAAAATCCTTGCCTGGAAATTATAGACCTGTGAGCTTAACTGCTGTAAATTGGAAAATATTTGAAGGGATATTAAGGGATACTATTCAGGAATTCATTTGGAAGAACTTTGTTATTAGCAAAAATCGGCATGGTTTTATGAAACATAGGGCATGTCAAACTAACCTAATTGCATTCTACGAAGAAGTAAGTAGAAGTATAGATCAGGGTGTTGCAGTGGATGTGTGATACTTGGATTTTGCCAAGGCATTTGATACGGTTCCTCACAATAGGTTAGTCTTCAAACTAAAATAAATTGGTCTAGATGAATATTCTTGTTGTTGTGTAGAAAATTGGCTTAAGGATAGAGTACAAGAAGTTATCATTAATGGTATATTTTTCAGGCTGGACAAAAGTGGTAAGTGGTGTCCCTCAGGGTTCTGTTTTGGGACTGCTTCTATTTAACATATTTATAAATGATCTTGAAATAGGCATTGAAAGCCATGTATCATTGTTTGCATATGATATTGCTTTGCTGCAGAGGGATTTGGAAAGATTGGGAGACTGAGCACTAAAAGGAATGGAGCATTTTAGTTACGAAGAAAAGTTAAAAAAATTAAAATCTCTTTAGTTTGGAAAAACGGCGCCCAAGAGGGGATATGATAACATTCTACAAATATATTCTGGGCCAGTACAAACCATTATCTGGAAATCTATTCGTAAACAGGGCTATACATAGGACACAAGGTCACACATTTAGTGTCACGGCAAGTGACCCAAACAAACAAAGTATAACCCAAACAGAAAACGTATTACCGGACCTTAGACCAGATATCAGGATAACGATAATATATAGCCGAGTCAGGGAACCAGATAACAGGAAGAACGAGAAAACAAGCGAATAGTTAAAAGTCACAAGCCGAGTCCAAATACGAATATACACAGACAGAAATAAGTTAGCACTGGAGGGAACTAAACAATGAACCACAATAAGGCACTGAACAAGGGCAAAAGCCGTCCTTTTATAATGGAGCGTCTGTTGCTTTAAATCCATGCCCCCAAAATGTCAGGGAGCATGGAATATTTCGAATTTTGGCGGCATAGCCGTTATGACGTCGGCGCGCATGCGCCCAGTGGGGGCGTGCGTGGAGCGGCCGGCGGCGTCTGACATGCCTTGATGTTGTCTGGAGGAGTCTGCACCCGGAGATACACCTCGCGGGTTCGTGGGGGAAAGGTAAGGTATCGTGACAGTATCCCCGTTCCAAAACCACCCACCAGGCGGGAAGAACCAGGCTTATCAGGAAAACGACTGTAATGGATTGCCTGGCACACCAACTGGGTACCTTCCATTGACGGATGCTCCTATTGCTTCCCGAGGGCTCCAATCACTCCACTAGACACCATAACCACCGCAGACCCCCACGAACTGCCGCAGCTTGGTTGGGGTCTCGCCGTCTTCCTCCTACTCTGGGCCCAAGACCAGTGACCAGCTTCCAGTAGGCAGACCTCTTATAAAACTAGAGAGCAGGAACAGGAACAAGCTCTTACAAGAGCTTACTCTGGGGAGTATAGTGATTATAGCAATCCCCAGAGTGTAGGTAGTTCTCCAATCCCCCAAACATTAACCGAAACTTCATGAAGGGCAGAACAAGTCTGTTTAATGAGCACAATGTCATTTCTTTTATACACATTTTCCCCACAAGGTTACCACCCACATGGACCTTGTCTCTCCTCAGAACCATACCATTTCCAATCTATTAAATATTGTAGTTTTTCCCTAGAATATCTGGAATCGAGACTATATAGTTACATAGTTACATAGTTACATAGCTGAAAAGAGACTTGCGTCCATCAAGTTCAGCCTTCCTCACATATGTTTTTTGTTGTTGATCCAAAAGAAAGCAAATAACCCAATTTGAAGCACTTCCAATTTTGCAACAAGCTAGGAAAAAAATTCCTTCTTGACCCCAGAATGGCAGTCAGATTTATGCTTGGATCAAGCAGTTATTACCCTACATTGAAAGATTATATCCTTGAATATTCTGTTTTTGCAAGTATGCATCTAGTAGCTGTTTGAACATCTGTATGGACTCTGATAAAACCACTTCTTCAGGCAGAGAATTCCACATCCTGATTGTTCTTACAGTAAAAAAACCTTTCCTTTGCCTTAGACGAAATCTTCTTTCTTCTAGTCTAAACGCATGACCTCGTGTCCTATGTAAAGTCCGGTTTGTGAATAGATTTCCACACAATGGTTTGTATTGGCCTCGAATATATTTGTATAATGTTATCATATCCCCTCTCAGGCGACGTTTTTCTAAACTAAATAGGTTTAAATTTGTTAACCTTTCTTCATAGCTGATATGTTCCATTCCTTTTATTAATTTTGTAGCCCGCCTCTGCACTTTTTCTAGTGCCATGATATCCTTCTTTAGAACAGGTGCCCAAAATTCCACAGCATATTCAATGTGTGGTCTTACCAGTGATTTATAAAGAGGCAAAATGATATTCTCGTCCCGAGAATGAATGCCCTTTTTCATGCACGACAATACCCTACTGGCCTTGGCCACTGCTGATTGACATTGCACATTGTTGCATAGTTTGTTGTCTATAACAATTCCCAAGTCCTTTTCGTGTGTTGTTATCCCTAATTCGCTTCTATTAAGGGTATACGTTGCTTGTGTATTCTTTACGCCGAAGTGCATAACTTTGCATTTTTCAACATTAAATTTCATCTGCCATTTGAGTGCCTAGTCCTCCAGTCTATCTAAATCCCTCTGCAGCAAAGTAATATCTTGCTCACATTGTATTATTTTACAAAGTTTTGTGTCATCTGCAAACACTGAAACATGACTTTCAATGCTGTCTTCAAGATCATTTATAAACATGTTAAATAGAAGGGGTCCCAGAACAGACCCCTGAGGGACACCACTTGCCACCTCTGTCCAGCTTGAAAATTTACCATTAACGACAACTCTTTGTACTCTGTTTTTAAGCCAATGTTCTACCCAAGAACAAGCATTTTCATCTACACCGATTTCCTTGAGTTTGAACACTAATCTTCTGTGTGGAACTGTATCAAATGCCTTGGCAAAGTCCAAATAGATCACATCCACTGCAACACCCTGATCTATACTTCTACTTACTTCTTCGTAGAATGCAATCAAGTTAGTTTGACACGACCTGTGCTTCATAAAACCGTGCTGATTTTTGCTGATAACCATGTTCTTCTCAAGGAATTCTTGAATATAATCCCTTAATAATCTTTCAAATTTTCAGTTTCAGTTTCAGTTTCAGTTTTTAGTATAACAGAAGATATAAAATATGGCGTATACTGCGCCCAAATATTATACGTACATACACCTCTGCGAGGAAAAGTTGGTAAAATACCTCGGAATAATAAAACAGAAAAAAATAATAGTGCAATACAGTATATAACAGTGCAAATATTTGTGCTAGGTAACTGTAGGAAAAACACTCACATTTTTTTTTTTTTCATATAACTTTTTATTGTTTTGCAAGTTACGGGGTACAGAAAAGAGAGGGGGGGGTACGAGGTTACATATCTCAGCAAGTTATACAATATGCGAACGTGTTATACAGAAATAAGATACAAATTATGCATTGCTATACAATTTGGGATGACACAGTGGGGTGGTAGTAGGGAAGCGAAGGCCTACAAGGCAAAGAGGGGTAGAGGGATAGGTAGGGTTAAACAGTGTCTTTACATCTCACGGTATGGCCATGTACATTGGTATTAACCTGATAAGTTATCTGTCGGATTTGTCACCCCCAACCTCCTGGGTAGCCCTCGGTTCAAACGTGTGTTGGGGACATCCCAGACGACCGTTGGGGTCCGTCGGTATTGTTATCAATCGTACCTCTGAGCATTCGTTATGGGTTTTGTTTGTTTAATACTCTAGCATACATTGTCCGCCATGGTTGCCATGCGGTTTCGAACCGTTGTGCGTCTGCACTTTGGTGCGCTGTTATGCTCTCATAGATCTGATACTGTTGGATCTTGTCCCATAACTGAGACTTGGATGGGCAGGCTTGTGATTTCCAGTTAGTTGCTATAAGATTCCTAGCAGCCAATAGTATGAGAGCACTTATTTGCTTGTGTTCCCTAGGAATCCTGGTCGGGAATATAAGCAGGAGGTACATTTGGGGATCCGGAGTTAGGCTCCCTACGCCCAGCGACTCCAGCAAACTCCGGACTTCTGTCCAGAGGGGCTGAATCACTGGGCACGACCACCATATATGGAAAAATGTTCCAATCTCCTTGGAGCACCTCCAACACGTTGGCAGCACAGTAGGGTAAATTTTGTGTAGTCTCAGTGGCGTCATATACCATCTGTAGAGCAGTTTTCTATGTGCTTCAATGTGTGTGTAGCATTTAGTGAGTTTAGAGAGACCATTGAGAGCCTGAACCCAATCCTCAGTGGATAAATTGAGGGAGCAATCTTCCTCCCATTGCTTTTTACACTGGGGAGTTTGACGGGGGACCACTTCTTCCCACATTTTATAGCAGAGGGAGATAGACTTGGGTTTGCCTGGTACGGCCCAGCATCTTTCTATAATTCCCTCTGTTGAAGGGATTTTCTCACTGGTATCGTCGTGTTTTTGTACATGAGTCAGTATGGTACCTTTAAGTCTGAGGAATGTGAATAGTTCCTCCGGTGGTAGGTGCCATTTCGCTTGTATGTCAGCGAACTGTATAACCTCCCTGTCCTCCAGCAAGTGTTGTATGTTGGTGATACCAGCTTTAACCCACCTAGTTAGAGGTAGGTGCGGTGAAGTGGCTTTTAAAGCCGATAGTGGTGCCCTGACGTGATACAAGGTTTTACATCCTAGCGAGGACATGAACGTGTCCCAGATGCTGAGTGTGAGAGTGGTGGTTGGGTACAGGGCTAGTCCGGGGGTTCTCAGGTGTTTGGGTGTCCACAGGGTGTCAACCATGTTCCCTCCCTGAACCTGTTTGTTCTCCATATCTACCCAGCTCAACTCTCCTTTAGGGGAGTGTAGTAGGATCCCGGCTGTTAGCGCCGACGCTTTGTAGTATTGGGCTATATTCGGTAACCCCACACCCCCTTGTTTGACTTGTGTGTACAGGAGTTTGGCAGGGATCCTAGGTCTTTTATTGCCCCATATAAAGGCATTACATGTTTTTTGTAGGGTCTTGAGTATGGGTTGTGCTATCTTTAGGGGAAGCATGCGAAAGATGTATAGGACCTTGGGCAATATGGTCATTTTGAAGGCGTTAATCCTTCCCAACCAAGAGATATGTGTATGTTTCCATTTCAGTGTCTCCGTTTTGCACATGTTGGGGAGAGTTGAAAAATTTAAGCGGGCAGTTTTGTCAACCGAAGGCGCAATTTTAACCCCCAAATATGTAAGAGAGGATGACCTCCAATCAAATTGGTGCTTGTCTTTTAGAGCTGTTATGCGGCCTGAAGGCAGGTTAACTGGTAATGCCTGGGTCTTGTCCTGATTTAATTTATAGTGGGAAACCAGGCCAAAGTCTCTAAGGGTATGTACCAGGTGGGGCAGTGAATGTTCCGGGTCTGTTAACGTCACTAGGACATCATCGGCGAATAGAGCCAATTTGTGTTTCTGGCCTAGTACATGTATTCCTTTGATGTTTTGATGACTGCGGATCTTTTGGGCCAAAGGTTCTAGTGACAGGATATATAGGAGGGGGGATAGAGGGCAGCCCTGGCGTGTCCCATTGGTGATATGGAATTTGTCCGAGATGAAGCCTCCACTAGAAACCTTGGCAGCTGGCGTGCTATACAGTGCATTGATACTTGTGATCATTTCTGGTGGGAACCCATATTCTTCTAAGACCCTAGACATGTATGTCCAATTAAGGCGATCGAAGGCCTTCTCCGCGTCCAGCGCAAGGAGAAGGCCCTCTGTGTTGCTCCTATCCATACATGCCAACGTGTTTAGAATGCGTCGGGTGTTATCCGAGCCTTGCCGGCCGCGGACGAACCCTGATTGGTCGTTATGCACTAGTTGCGTGAGGAAGGGGGCTATTCTATTGCTAAGTATTTTGGCGTATATTTTGGCATCTCCATTCAGCAATGATATGGGTCTGAAATTTTTGCACTGTGTAGGTGGCTTCCCGGGTTTAGGGAGTGTGGAGATGTGGGCCAGGAGAGTTTCTTCTGGTAAGGCACCTTTGTTGCTACTCTGCCTATATAATTTTAGCAGATGAGGTGAGAGGACAGCTGCAAACAGCTTATAGTACATATTTGTGAGTCCGTCCGGTCCTGGTGACTTGCCTGTGGGCAACGCCTTGATCACTGCCGAGATTTCGTCCAGTGATATAGGCTTCTGCAAGGCCTCTATTGCGGTTTGGGTCAGTGAGGGTAGGTGTAGGTCCGATAGGAAGCTGTCTATGTCTGTTTTTGTCGGGACTATAGTTGTTCCTTCGTGTTGAAGGTTATATAGTTGACCATAGTACTTTGCAAAGGCATTTACTATCCCCTGTGGGTCAATGATTTTGTGGTTGTTGCTATCTTGTAGGTAGGCAATTCTGGAGGCGACAGTTTTTTGTTTTATTTGTGCTGCTAATTTGGCTCCCGCCCTATTCCCTGCTGCGAAGAATTTGTGTTTTGATTTTTGTAAGAGGTAGGTAGTTTTAGCCAGTTCAATATCCCTCAACTGGGATTGGAGTGCCAATAGTTTTCTCTGTAGTGTGTTATTGGGTGATTGTTTGTTCTCGTGTGTGAGAGTTTTAATCTCATTGACTATAGTCAAGTATTGCGCTTGGCGTACTTTTTTGGTGTGGCTAGCGTGCTTGATAAAGCTTCCTCTAATGACCGCTTTATGAGCTAGCCAGACGTAGTCTGAGTTAATGTCCTGCTGATCGTTGTCTGTAAAATAGTTCTTGAGGTCTGTTGTTATTTGTTTGACTATGTGTGGCTGTGTTAGCAATTTGTTGTCTAGCCTCCAAGATGTTTGGCCGGTATTAGGGAATCTCTCTTTGAGTGTTAATGTGATAGGAGCGTGGTCAGACCACGTGATGTCTCCAATTTCTGTGTCCAGTATTTTTGTGAGGGAGGTGGTCTTTATTAAGAACCTGTCTATCCTGGAGTAGCTGTTATGCACCGCAGTGTAGCAGGTGTAATCTGTTTCAGTGGGGTGTGTGATTCGCCAAGGGTCTACAAAGTCATGTGTTGCTAAGACTTCTTGAATGTTACGTGACTGTGTGAGCCGCCTCTTGGAGGTGGTCGTTGCCACTGTTTTCGAGGCTGATGAGTCTCTAAAGCTATCTAGAAGAAAATTGGTGTCGCCTCCAAGTATTACCTCCCCAAATTTATACAGATTCAATAATGCAAACATTCTAGACATAAACTCCTCTTGGTTATCGTTAGGCCCATATATGTTCATTAAGGTGAAGGGGTTGTTGTTGATATGGCATTGTATTATCAGGTATCTACCTTTTTTATCAGTGATTTTTCGGATCAGTTCAAAAGTGGTTTGTTTGCTAATTAAAATGGACACTCCCCTCTTTTTTGTGGAATAGCAGGAGTGATGGTCTATAGGAAACCAGGGTGAATTGAATCTGGGGCGAGATCCCCATTTAAAGTGGGTTTCTTGAAAGAAAGCGACGTGCGCCTTCTGATTTTTGGCCTCTAGCAGTGCCAATCTCCTCTTATTGGGTGTATTTAGCCCTTTTACATTAAGAGAAAGTACCTTGAGGGACATGTCACCAGTGGTAACTCTAGGCTCGTTGTCTACCTGAGCTTTTTGGCAGCGTCGTCGGAGTGTGTGGGCGACACTGGTGGGGGGGGGGGGGGGGAGGGTTAGGTAGCACTATATGACAGAAAAACGTGAACTATATACAAGCCCGATAGCCAGGTGGCTAGTGCAGAAATCTGCTGACGGGTAATAAAGTGGCTTAGTACTTAAGCCTTGTGGGGTACCGTGGGCGCTGTCGTTGCGTTACTAATGGGGTGTGCACACGTGGGGAAAAGCTAAAATAAAGATAACTCAAATTAGTGGGTGTGCTCCACTGGTAACACTCTGTATCAGAAATCTCAATTCTTAAAGAAAGCGAAATATTCGATATTATAACAATATATAACTAATAGTTGTAACAATCATATATGATCAGCCGCCTCGTGTGGACTCTCGGCTGTACGACACCATGAAAGTGAAGACAGGTATGAGGGTGCACAGGGGGGATTTGCGTGTGTAGTCTCTGTTAACATATACAAATCTGTGGTTTATCAACGATGGGCAGGAACGGTGCGCCCCAAGTTGTCGTCTTGTCGCTGGTATATTTCTGGAATGTTCATGTTGTGCCAAGGGAGCGAGTTGTGGCCTTTAGTCTGCTTTCGGGGTGGCGATGTCGTCGGGGATCTGGAGATGCCCGGTGGTGGTGGTACAGGAATGTCCCATTCTTTGAGTAGTCTCGCGCCGTCACGTGGCGTGGAGATTATCTTGTCGGTTCCATTCCTTTTAAGTAGTAATTTCGTAGGGAATCCCCATTTGTAAGGGATGTTAGCCGATCGTAAAGCAAGGGTTATTGGTGCAAATGCTCTTCTCTTGAACATAGTCGCTGCTGATAGATCAATGAACAACTTGATGTCTGCAAACTGTTGAGGCAGCGGAGGGTGCTTCCTGGAGGCCTGCATGAGTTGGTCTTTCACTGTAAAGTAGTGGACTCTGGTGATTACGTCCCTTGGTGTGGAGGAAGGCAGGTGTTTAGGCTTAGGCAGTCTGTGCGTGCGGTCTAGCCGGAGGTCTGAGGCCTCTAACTCTGGGATGAGTGCCTTAAACATGTCCTGTACAAATTTAGGCAGGTCTTGTGGGCCTACTTCTTCAGGCACCCCCCTCAGTCTTATGTTGTTTCTTCTGTCTCTGTCCTCATTGTCTGCTATTTTCCCTTCTAAGTATTGTACCTTTTGCTGCAGTGCAGTGTGTGCTTCTGCTAAGTCGTTGTGGGCTTCCCTTAGCCCTTCTGTCGCCTCCTCTAAATGCGCCGTCCTGTCCCCTAGGGCCTGGATGTCTGCCCTGACGTCCGCCGCCATTTTAGAGAAATCGGAGCGGAGATTGGACTGCAGTGACTGCAGCATGTGGCTCACGGAGGCATCCGTGGCCGGTTGGGTACAGGGGGGGTCTGTTGGGTCTTGACTCTCACCCGGTTCGCAGTCTATAGCTGTGGGGCTGCGGTCGTCGGCGCCATCTTGGCTGTCACTGCGACCCGTTGTGAGGTGCGAGTGGAGGGTTCTCTGCTTCATTTTTTCGTTGATTTAGTCGACATGACTTCCCCTGAGCTCTCCTCGGCTTTTCAGTCGTGTTGTTGGTGGTGTAATGCTGTGTTACACGCTGTGTTAGTCCACGGAATGGCGGAGCACTCAGATTATGCGACTGCTTCCATGCGGAGTCAGGCCACGCCCCCACTCACATTTTTTTAAATGCAATTGTTGTATAGCATGCAAGAAAACCAGGTTAACACCTAAAGTAACCACCGATTTTAAATCCAGTAACACTGGAAAAATTTACAATATTAACCCCTTAAGGACACATGACATGTGTGACATGTCATGATTCCGTTTTATTCCAGAAGTTTGGTCCTTAAGGGGTTAAAAACATTATTACCTGCAACAGTAAAAATGTAATTTACTTGTTAGAATGCCCATGTGGGCTTCAATATATCGGTAGAACTATCAGACCTCTTAAAGTCAGAATAGCAGAGCATTGCCGAAATATTGAAAAGGGCTTTGCCAACCACGCTGTCTCCTCCCACTTTTGCATGCATAACAATAACCCTAAACTACTTACTTTCACGGGTATCGCAACTGCAATCAACTCGCCCATACTTATACAGGACATTGAGGAACCACCCCACACTTTTGATAAAGCCTCTGGAGAGGCGAAACGCGTCAAGTGGGACCCCCTTATTTTTGGACATTTGTACCTATACTTTTATATGTGATTTTTTATAATAAATAGTCTATTTTATACATTTAGACATCTATTTTTTATTATTTTATATTATTATTCTTTTATGTCCTGTTAACTACCTGGTGCCATCATATCCTTAGGTGGGGATAGTACCACCCATGCTGTGATAACTAGAGCAGGTCTTGCTCTACAAATTGTAAGTACATTACTTTATCTTACTACCCTGATTTTATAGTACTTACTACACTATCAGAGCGTATTTTTCTCTTTTATCCCCATTGTGCATTTGGAGGACCAGTACCATCTTTACCATCTTACATCCTTAGACGGGGATTATACCGTCCACGCTGAAAAAAGTAGAGCTCTTATATAGCTCTACCGTATGTGAGTGTTTTTCCTACAGTTACCTAGCACAAATATTTGCACTGTTATATACTGTATTGCACTATTATTTTTTTCTGTTTTATTATTCCGAGGTATTTTACCAACTTTTCCTCGCAGAGGTGTATGTACGTATAATATTTGGGCGCAGTATACACCATATTTTATATCTTCTGTTTCACCAATACACAAGGTTTGAGAATCCTTGTATTGTATACAGCAGCCCCCATTGTTATTTTATGGTATAGTGAGCGCCTATAAACCCTGTTTTTTCCTCTCAGTTTTTAGTGTACCTACACTTTCATTTTTGGGTTTTTTAGAATTTATGTACTTAAAAAATGCTTTGGGGTTGGTTTTGCTCTCTTTAGCTATCATTTTTTCATTTTGAAGTTTAGCAAGTCTAATTTCCTTTTTGCACGCATTATTTGCTTCCTTATATCTTTTATAAGATGCATCTGATTTGTCCGAATTAAATGCTTTAAATGCCCTTTTCTTATTTTTAATCTCTTGTTTTACTTTTCTAGTAAGCCACATTGGTTTTAATTTGTTTCTTTTATATTTATTTCCCAATGGTACATACTGAGAAGTACCTTTCTAATATTTGTTGGAAGATGATCCATTTATCCTCAGTGTTCTTTTCACTAAAGAGTTTATGCCAGTCAATATATTGTAAAGCTTCCCTTAACTTATTGAAATTGGCCTTTTTAAAATTATTTGTTTTAGTATACCCCATGTGCTTTTGTTTTTTTGAGTTTATTTCAAAGGACACTATATTGTGATCACTATTTCCCAAGTGCTCACCTACTTGAATGTTGGTCAAAAGATCAACGTTGTTTGTTAAAACCAGGTCCAGACAAGCGTCCATTCTAGTTGGTGCTTGTACTAGTTGTGACATGAAGGTGCCATTTAACAAGTTTAAAAACCTAATTCCCTTTGCTGAGCTACTAGTCCCTCTGTCCCAATTTATGTCCGGGTAATTAAAATCTCCAATAATTAAAGTGTTACCCAGATTTGCAGCTTTCTCAATTTGCTCAAACAGCTGTTGTTCCTCGTCAATATTAACATTAGGTGGTTTATAACATATCCCAACCAATAGTTGGTTTCCCTTATTTTCCCCCAAGCAGATATTTACCCATAAAGCCTCCACATTTTCCTCATCGCATTCCATTTGCTTAAGATTTGGCTTTAAATCATGGTTGACATACAAACATACCCCACCACCCTTCTTGTTTTTCCTATCCTTCCTAAATAACATGTACCCATTTAAGTTAACTGCCCAGTCATGTGTCTCATCCCACCATGTTTCAGTTATGCCTATTATATTATATTGTTCATGTAACCGAACGACCTTTCTCATGAAGAATGTGGGTAGTTCAGAAGAGGAAGGTAACTTGGCCAAATGTATGAGATGAGTCATTTTATAAAATCTGTCAATGACTGCTAACACAACGTTTTTTTTTTTAAGTCGGTAGGTCTACTACAAAATCTATCGCTATACTAGACCATGAGTCGGAATGGATAATGGCATGAGTAAACCACATGTTTTTTTGCGTGGAGTTTTAGTAGCAGAACATATTCTACAAGCAAGGACATATTCTCGGACATCCTTCTTGCAGGAAGGCCATCAGAAACGTTTGGCCAGAAGAGACTCTGTCTTGTGTATACCAGGATGGCCTGCTGTCTTGGCATCATGCATAAGCGACAATACCTCTTCTCTACGAACTGGGGCTACGTATAACTTGTCAGAAGGGATAGGTAAGGGTGACCGATTCTGAAGTTATTCTAACTTTTCTATTAGAGCTGAACTGACTGTAGTTTGAGTTGTGGCTAAAATGCATTCAGCAGGTATTATGGGTTACTTCTGAGGTTCGGTAAAGGATTGGATTCAAACTGATGGGATAGAGCATCAGCTTTAGCATTTTTTGACCAGGGTCTGTACGTCACCCTGTAATTAAAACGCGATAAAAATAGAGACCATCGAGCCGGTCTATCTGTCATTCTCTTAGCCTCTCCAAAATAAGATAAGTTTTGGTGGTCGGTAAGAATAGTAACCGGTATAGTAGACCCCTCTAATACATGTTGCCATTCCTTTAGAGCAGAAATAATAGCCAATCATTCTCTATCGCCTATGTCATACCTCCTTTCAGTTTCGGTCAATTTCTTAGAATAAAAACCACAAGGATGTAGGGGTAAGTCATCCAACGGTCTCTGAGATACAGGGAGTGCAGAATTATTAGGCAAGTTGTATTTTTGAGGATTAATTTTATTATTGAACAACAACCATGTTCTCAATGAACCCAAAAAACTCATTAATATCAAAGCTGAATATTTTTGGAAGTAGTTTTTAGTTTGTTTTTAGTTATAGCTATTTTAGGGGGATATCTGTGTGTGCAGGTGACTATTACTGTGCATAATTATTAGGCAACTTAACAAAAACAAATATATACCCATTTCAATTATTTATTTTTACCAGTGAAACCAATATAACATCGCAACATTCACAAATATACATTTCTGACATTCAAAAACATAACAAAAACAAATCAGTGACCAATATAGCCACCTTTCTTTGCAAGGACACTCAAAAGCCTGCCATCCATGGATTCTGTCAGTGTTTTGATCTGTTCACCATCAACATTGCGTGCAGCAGCAACCACAGCCTCCCAGACACTGTTCAGAGAGGTGTACTGTTTTCCCTCCTTGTAAATCTCACATTTGATGATGGACCACAGGTTCTCAATGGGGTTCAGATCAGGTGAACAAGGAGGCCATGTCATTAGATTTTCTTCTTTTATACCCTTTCTTGCCAGCCACGCTGTGGAGTACTTGGACGCGTGTGATGGAGCATTGTCCTGCATGAAAATCATGTTTTCTTGAAGGATGCAGACTTCTTCCTGTACCACTGCTTGAAGAAGGTGTCTTCCAGAAACTGGCAGTAGGACTGGGAGTTGAGCTTGACTCCATCCTCAACCCGAAAAGGCCCCACAAGCTCATCTTTGATGATACCAGCCCAAACCAGTACTCCACCTCCACCTTGCTGGCGTCTGAGTCGGACTGGAGCTCTCTGCCCTTTACCAATCCAGCCACGGGCCCATCCATCTGGCCCATCGATACTCACTCTCATTTCATCAGTCCATAAAACCTTAGAAAAATCAGTCTTGAGATATTTCTTGGCCCAGTCTTGACGTTTCAGCTTGTGTGTCTTGTTCAGTGGTGGTCGTCTTTCAGCCTTTCTTACCTTGGCCATGTCTCTGAGTATTGCACACCTTGTGCTTTTCGGCACTCCAGTGATGTTGCAGCTCTGAAATATGGCCAAACTGGTGGCAAGTGGCATCTTGGCAGCTGCACGCTTGACTTTTCTCAGTTCATGGGCAGTTATTTTGCGCCTTGGTTTCTCCACACGCTTCTTGCGACCCTGTTGACTATTTTGAATGAAACGCTTGATTGTTCGATGATCACGCTTCAGAAGCTTTGCAATTATAAGAGTGCTGCATCCCTCTGCAAGATATCTCACTATTTTTGACTTTTCTGAGCCTGTCAAGTCCTTCTTTTGACCCATTTTGCCAAAGGAAAGGAAGTTGCCTAATAATTATGCACACCTGATATAGGGTGTTGATGTCATTAGACCACACCCCTTCTCATTACAGAGATGCACATCACCTAATATGCTTAATTGGTAGTAGGCTTTCGAGCCTATACAGCTTGGAGTAAGACAACATGCATAAAGAGGATGATGTGGTCAAAATACTAATTTGCCTAATAATTCTGCACTCCCTGTAGAACAGCCCCTACACATGTCTGAGATACATTAACCTCTAACAGAAAAGGGCGAGATGGGTCAGGATGAGCCAATATGGGAGCTGAACGAAAGCCTTCTTTAGAGTATCAAAAGCAGCCGTGGCCTCTGGAGTCCCATGTTGGTGTGATCTCCCTTTTTTGGTCATGGATGTGATAGGTGCCGTTATAGAGTAAAAACTTTTTATGAACTTCCTATAATAATTGGCAAAGCCCAAGAAATGTTGAATGGATTTTAAACCAACTGGTAGAGGCCAATTAAGTATTGCCTCAAGCTTTTTTGGGTCCATCTGAAACCCAGAACGTGAAATGATATACCCTAAAAAGTGTATCTTGCTCTTGTCAAACAGACACTTTTCCAATTTACAGTACAGTACATTTTCCAATAACTTGGATAGGACTTGTTTAACATGATCATGGTGTTCCTCTATGCTCTTAGAATATTAAAATGTCGTCCAAACATACTATTACAAATTCCTGTAATTAGTCCCTTAATACGGCATTCATGAAGTCTTGAAAGACAGCTGGAGCATTACATAAGCCGAATGGCATAACCGCAGACTCATAATGACCAAAACGTGTGTTGAAAGCGGTCTTCCATTTATCTCCATCTTTGATCCAGACTTAGTTGTATGCCCCTCTCAAATCTAGTTTAGTGAAAATAGATGCAGCTTTCAACCTGTCAAACAACTCAGTTATCAATGGTATGGGTAAGCGTTGAGTATGGTGATTTTGTTTAGACCCCGATAGTCGATACAGGGACGTAATCCCCTTCTTTCTTTGAGACGAAAAAGAAACCTGCAACAGCGGGTGAAGACGATTTGGTTATGAAACCTTTTCTTACATTTTCAGTAATATATTCCACTAGCACTTTGTTCTCTTTAACAGTTAAGGGATAAACTGTGCCTCTTGGAGGCATAGTTCCAGGTTAATAGCACAGTCATAGGGACGGTGAGGGAGTAATTCCGCTTCTCTTTGCTCAAAAACTGCCTTAAGGGTTTGGTACCAGTGTCGTCAATGGTTCCATGATGGGAACATTTAGCAGACAAACAGGTTTAACATTAGTTATACACCCATTCATGCAACACTCACTCCACTTGGTGATCTCCTTTCTCTCCCAATCTATCACAGGATTATGCTTAGAAAGCCAAGGAAAACCAAGAATGATAGGGAAAGTAGGAGAGGTTATTTGTTGTAGGATTATTACCTCCTGATGTAACATACCTATAGTCAGCAAAAACTGTATAGCTTCCTTAGTAATAACAGGAACTTGAAGCAGTCTACCATCTATGGGCTCTACGGCTCAAGGGTGTTGGTCTTTCTTTTAATGGGAGAGAATAAGTCTTGGTGAAAGCAGCGTCAACAAAATTCTCGGCAGCCCCAGAATCAATTAAGGCTAGAGTATGAACTATCCGCCCTTCCAATTTCAATGCTATGGGTAGTAGAAGCTTAAGTTCTTTTCTTTCGTTAAAGGAGAACATACATATTACACCCAAGGCCTGTCCTCTAAGAGGGCTTAGGTGCAGGAGTTTTCCGGTCTGTTGGGGCAGGCCAAACGAAAGTGACCTTTCTTCCCACAGTACAGGCAAAGCCACTCTCTCCTCCTGTATTGTATTTTGGCGTCTGATAACCGAGTAAGCCCTAATTCTATAGGTTCTGGAACGGCCACAGTGGTTGTTTCAGACGAAGGAAAGGTTAAGGCTAAACATACTGGGATACGCCTAGGTCTGTCCCTATAGTTTTTCCTATGTCTCAGGTGTTCGTCGATGTGAGCTAGGTAAGTAATTAACTCCTCTAGAGTATTTGGTAAGTCCCGTTTACAAACACGTCAACAAAGGCTTGATCATTCCACTGTACCTCTGCTGCATAAGTGCGGAATTCCAATGCGTATTCCACCAGAGAACGAGAACCCTGTTTCATGCGCAAGAGGGTCTTTGCGGCATTAGCTTTTCTTCCAGGGGGATCAAATGTCGGGTTATCATTCTCCAATAGTGGGTTAGTCCAAACTAAAGCGCTATCCACTAGGAGGGTGAGTCCATATACCCTATCTTTGCTCTGCCAGTAGGATAGGCTCAGGGTTGGAGCTCAAAATTTATACTAATTTGATTAAGGAAACCATGACAAGCATTTAGGATCACCTCCGTAACGTAAAAGGGATGTTACGTGGGTGGATGCACCTACGGTGGCTACCTCCAGGTTTGAGATGTTGGTTACCGGGACGGTTATTTGCTCATCAGGCTGCAAATGTGCAGTATGAGTAAGCAATGTCTGTAACGCAATGGCAAACTGGTCCATACGGTGATCCAACTCCTCAAAATGGGTGTCATAAACCGGTCCATGTGGGTTAACACCTGCAGGGTCCATGGCAAGTGACAAGTGTCATGACAAGTGTCATGACAAGTGACCCAAACACGCAAAGTATAACCCAAACAGAAAACGTATTACCGGACCTTAGAATGGCCGGGTTTTAACGTAGATAGAATAGTCGAGGATAGCCAAGGATAAGGGAAACCAGATATCAGGATAACGATAATCAATATCCGAGTCAGGGAACCAGATAACAGGAAGAACGAGAAAACAAGCCAAGTCAGAATACCAGAATGAAGAATAGTCAAAAGTCACAAGCCGAGTCCAAAAACGAATATACACAGACAGAAATAAGTTAAAACTAGAGGGAACAAAACAATGAACCACAATAGGGCACTGAACAAGGGCTAAAGGTGCCCTTTTATAGTGGAGCGTCTGTTGCTTTAAATCCATGCCCCCAAAATGTCAGGGAGCATGGAATATTTTGAATTTTCGAGGCATAGCCGTTATGTGTCACGACACGGCTGGGTACTCACCTGCCCCTGGGCGCCCTCGCAGCAGAATTGCAGTTCTCACCACTCCTGAAGGCTCCCCTTCCGGGTCTGCAGCGGCTTCTTCTATTTCTCTCACCGCCGAGGTCTGCGGCGAGCACGCCGTCGTGGCAAGATGGCAGCTGCCATGCGGACCCGGCATTCTGCACAGGGAGGAGAATGAGAGCTGCAGATCCATAGGGGAGGAACAGGTCAGGGACCATGGTATAAAACAAGATGGCGCTGAGTCCCTGACCTCTTTATATAACCCCTGTGTGCTCCACCTACTGGTGGGAGGTGGCCGGTCATGTGATCTCAGCCAACTATTTAAACCCAGCACACCTTCCAGTCAGTGCTTGGTTATTTTGCTTATTGCTTTATACCTGCCTATTGCCCTAATTTCCAGCTTATGTTCCTGGTTCCTGATCCTTGATTCCTTGGATGATTGCTCCCACCTGCGTCCTGACCAAAATCCAGATTGATTGACTACTTCTGCCTGCTGCTTGACTGCAATTTTCATTTACTTTTCCTTATTGCCCTAATTTCCAGCTTATGTTCCTGGTTCCTGATCCTTGATTCCTTGGATGATTGCTCCCGCCTGCTTCCTGACCTAATCCAGATTGATCGACTACTTCTGCATGCTGCCTGACTGCAATTTGTGTTTACTTTTCCTGCTCCTGCTTCCTGGAATTGTTCTATTCATTAAAGGCCTCCACGCCACCACAGACCCGTTGGCACCCTGTCTCCACTTCCAGGTGCTCCTAAGGGTCGTGATAGTAAGGGAGTGCTGTTCTGCTGCAAATGGGTTCCATCAGCTCCACGAATCTCCAGCTGGGTGTGACATAATGACGTTGGCGTGCATGCGCCACATCATAAGAGGGGGCGTGCGTGGAGCATCAGGCATCTGACATGCCGTGCCATCGTCTGGAGGAGTCTGCACCTGGAGCTACACCTCGCAGGTTCGTGGGGGGAAAGGTAAGGTGTCATGACATTTAGGCTGGAACGAGATTTCATCCAAGGAAAATAAAAGGTTTTTTTTACAGTAAGAGCAATAAGGATATGGAATTCTTTGCCTAAAGAGGTGGTTTTATCAGAGTCCATACAGATGTTTAAACTGCAATTGGATATAAACTTGCAAAAACATAACATACAGGGATATAATTTCTAATTAGTGGGGTAATAGCTGCTCGTTATCTTGGAGACCCCATATGTAATTTCTCTCTGCTGTCTGGCTTTTTGCAAAATTTCCTATTTAAGGGGAAAATTGTGGAGTCGACAGATAATGTCCCTTGGTTTTTCGTGAGGCAGGGCCTCTGCCTTACTGCTCTGTGTGCCCGATCAAATGTTATAGCAGTGTCTTGGGGCCTATCCAGGACTCTGAGGTTGTCGTGCCTACCCCTATTATCCAAGTCTTCTAGTTTCCGTTGTAGGAATAATATGGCTTCTTTGTGTGAGTGTTGGAATTTAGTAGATATGTACCCAATGTAAATGTGCATGTAATTTGTTTTACATGTTTTCTTATAATGTAATCTTGGCTTCCCTGCTTACTGTCAGGATTATAGAATGATCCAGCACGTAGAATTGTGTAACACAGAGGACTGATAGGTAACATATACCGGACCTTAGAATAGCCGGACTAACATACCAAAGAATAGTCAGGAATAGCCGAGGTCAAGGGAAACAGAAAGAGACACAACGATAAGGAAAAGCCAGGAGTCAGGGATGCCAGAAAACAGGGAAGTCAAAAACAATGCCAAAGTCAAATAACCAGAATAACCAGAATCAATAACGTGCTTTCGGACAACCACAAGGGAAACCACGACAGGGCACTGAGCAGGATGAGAACTGGGCCTAAATACCCCTCCTCAAGATCTGATAGGCTGTAACCAGCCTTTGACCACAAAGGCAGTTACCAGGCTACAATTTGCATAATTGCTGCTTAGCATTAACCCTTCTGTGGATTTGGTTGCTGCTCGGCACAACTTTTCATGTGTGGACAGTAAATGCCATTAACCACATTTTTATAAGCAGATGAATATGTGACACTTACTCAATGCAGGCTTTGTGTTGCTGTCCAATCACAGATAGATAAGCTATATGACAACACATTGAGAACTCTTTGCAAGGCAGGTAGGTGCTCTTGACAATTGTCTACCACATGAGTCTTGCTCAATGAGACCACCTATTTAAAAAGAAGTAGTAACAGGACAACCTATTTGAAAATCACAAAAAGCACTTGAACAAGCTGAAGTGCTTTATGTGTTTGTAATCCTCCTGTAACACTTCCAGTTAAAGTTTGCATTACAAAGTAAAAGCTTGACAAGATAAACCATAACAAAACATAGCTTGTCAAGCTTTCCTTGTCCCTGCAGTACTTACAAAGTTGTAAGTTGTCCAGGATGAGCACAGTATCGTCAGCTTCAGATTGCTTTATGCAGTGTTGGGATGTAAAGTTCAGGAAGCCTAGGGATGGAATAACTGAGTAACATAGTGGATGTGGAATCCTGCCAATGGAGAGGTTGAAAATCTGAGTAACAGAGGGGATGTAGAATCCTGTCAATTGAGGTGTGTAAAAACTGAGTAACAGAGGGGATGTGGAATCGGAATCCCATTAAAGGAGCAGTGGGAAAACTAAGTTAGAGAATGTGAAAGTCTGTTGATGGGGGAATGGGGAAAGGAGCAAAAATGGAAGCTGTAACCAGCCTGTTACCTCCACCCTATGGTCTAATAGCCTATGGCAGCAATAAAAAGACAGGCCACTAGGCAGTTCTGCCTCATAGGGTGTGCATAATTGGCAACCAATCAGAGAAATTAAAGAATTTTCTAATAAGATTTCTGCTTGATATTTTTAAAACAACCACAAGATTAGCAGCAACTACATTATTAGTCATTAACCCCTTAAGGACACATGACATGTGTGACATGTCATGATTCCCTTTTATTCCAGAAGTTTGGTCCTTAAGGGGTTAAAGGGACATAAAAAAAAAACACATTATCTAAAAGCTATAAGTTCACAAAAAAGTTACAATCAGAATAATATAGTTTATCTTTTTACCGTTATCTTGTTAATTTTTTTTTTTTTTTCGGGGGCCTGAACTGCCCCACCTGCCTCTATGGACAAGACTCTCTTGGACATTCTCCTTTTTTATTTCAAAAAGGAATATATTTTTTATGTTATTGAAATACATTTGATTTAGAACCAAATGTTATATATTACACCTAGCTCATAAAATCTGTGAACTCTATAATGTAGTATAAATAGTAAAAATAGAAAGGTGCGCTGTACCTTTAAAAAATTATTTAAAGTGCAAATAAGTGCATCAAAATTGTGCAAATAAGGAGTGTCTGTCCAATGTAGTTACACTCTATATGATAAATGTGCAAAATTGCAAGTGGAAAGTGAGCACAAAAATGAAAAAATAACTTACAATCAATAATATTCGGTCTTTCAATTAGGAGATTGGTACATAAAAGAAAAGATATAAAATCACATAGCATAATATTGTATGAGACTAAAATCAAACAAAAAAAAAAAGGGGGAATAAAACTCACAAGGGAGGAGCAGTAAAAGTCTGCTCCAACTTCTTCAGCATATCGTCCACATCATGGGACTTGGTAGTAGTAAAACAGCAGGACGCCAGCTAGATAAGACGAACTTTATTTCTTCCAATTTAAAAGAAAGGCTCCCTCTCCCACATAGAAGGCCAGTGTCCAATAAAATATTGTGCAGAGATGAACACTCCAAAACGTTTTTTCGGCACTTTGCAAGGCACTTCCGGGTTCGGAGCTCCGTACAGTCACGTGATAGCGTGATGACGTCAGGAACGTGATGACGCGTTTCGCCCAATCGGCTTCCTCAGATCACGTCCTAGTATAGCTGGTCCTGGCTTATAAAGCCCATATAGTGGGCGTGGAGTCAATAAATGATAAACGGGGTGAGTCTACTAAATGTCCGAATAGTAAAGTCCCATATATTTTCCAAAACAAGGTGGGAAATAAGACAAAGATGGATACACTAATAGTTTTAAGAATATATAAAGTAAATAAATGTCCCAATATATATTGTTACAACCATGAATGGAATTATATACACATATTTGGGTATACTATTATTTAAAAAGAGATACTGGATATATACAGAATATTTATAGGTAACAACTTACTACCAAAAGGAGGTAAACAATAATAATAATAGTAATAATCTCAAGTTTGGATATATTTAAAAATCACAAGTATGGATATGTCTAAAGATACATATAAGTGTCCTAATGTATAATACAACCATAGATAAAAAAAAAAGGGGCATAATACAACCATAGATAAAAAAAGGCATAGACAAATATGGACTTGTTATGGTATAAAGAAAAGGTAACTATAAAAAGTAACCTACTAAAAAAGAAGGAAAAGGAGGAAAATAATTAGTCTCTGATAAAAACCTTAAATAGAGGTATATCTAAAAATACATTTAAAATTCATGAAATAAAATTATACAGATCAAATTCAATGTTGAGGCCTTTAGGTTCAAGGGTATCAAGTGTGTGAACCCATTTCATCTCTTCTTTCCCTATCTGTTGGATGAAATTGCCTCCTCGCCATGATTTTTTGACAATTTGGATTCCTAAGAATGTAAGGCCACTAGGATCTTTGTTGTGGTATTTTTTAAAATGAGCGGACACACTGTGATGGTCTATACCTTTACGGATATTGTTGACATGTTCGTAAATTCTCTTATGTAGAGGGCGAATGGTTCTGCCCACGTACTGTAGTCCGCATGGGCATATTAAAAGGTATATAATGTTTTTAGTAAAACAGGTGATAAAATCTTTAATACTATGCTCTTCCAAGGCATATTTTGTCTTAAATTTACTAATTCCCTTTACAGTGTTATTTTTGCTACATTTGCACCCTACACATTTGCCACAAGAATAGAAACCTTTTTTATTTATACTTAAAAACGTATCTGGCACTTCTTTTCTTGGATGGTTAAAAGTCAAAATTTGCTTTAAACTAGGTGCGCCTCTAAAAGTAATAAAAGGTTTATCTGGAATTATTCTCGCCAATTCTCTATCTTTTTTCAAAAGGTGCCAGTGTCTGTTAATAATAGATTTAACTCTCTTAGAATCCTGATTAAAATCCAAAACTAAAGGTATTTTATTGAATTTATCTTGTCCTTTGTTATGCTGACTTGTTTTAAAAACTAATTGATTTTGATCCAGGTTTTTTGTTTCCTCATATGCCCTATTTAGTATGTCAGTGGGATATTGTTTCTGAGAGAATTTGTCTATTACTACCAGGGCTGCCATCAGAAATTTTGGGGCCCCTGACAAAGCACAAGGTCTGGGCCCCCCCCCCACCCCCTCCCTCCCGGGCCCGCCCACGCCCTACCTAGTCCGCTGACAATGATGCAGGACTGAATGTGGTGTGTATAGTGGAAGTGAATTAGAATGTGTGTAATGGATGTAGTGTTTGTGTGTATTAGATACTGTTTGTGCAGTGAATGCAGAGTGTGTGTTTGTGTAGCGGATGCAGTGTGTATAGTGAAAGCAGAGTGTGTTTGAGTAGTGGATGTAGTGTGTGTTTGTGTAGTGGATGTAGTGTTTGTATATACTAGATGAAATGTGTTTAGTGGATGCAGTGTCTGTAGTGGATGTAGTGTGTGTATTAGACGCAGTGTCTGTGTATAGTGAATGCAGAGTGTTTCAATTTGTGGTGGATGTAGTGTGTGTACTGTGAATACAGGAGGTTTGTGTGTACAGTTGATGCAGAGTGTATGTTAGTGTAGTGAATGCAGAGTGTGTGTCAGTATAGTGAATGCAGAGTGTGTGTCAGTATAGTGAATGCAGAGTGTGTGTCAGTATAGTGAATGCAGAGTGTGTTAGTGTGTAATAAATGCAGAGTGTGTGTTAGGGTGTAGAGAATGCAGAGTGTGTCAGTGTACATTTGTAGTGAATGCAGAGAGTGTGTTAGTGTGTAGTGAATGCAGAGAGTATGTTAATGTGTAGTGAATGCAGAGAGTGTGTTAATGTGTAGTGAATGCAGAGAGTGTGTTAGTGTGTAGCGGATGCAGAGAGTGTGTTAATGTGTAGCGAATGCAGAGTGTGTGTCAGTATAGTTGATGCAGTGAGTATGTTAGTGTGTAGTGTATGCAGAGTGCATGGTGTGTTAGTGAATGCAGTGTGTGTATTGTATTAGTGTATGCAGTGTGTGTTGTATTAGTGTATGCAGTGTGTGTGTTGTATTAGTGTATGCAGTGTGTGTTGTGTTAGTGTATGCAGTGTGTGTGTTGTATTAGTGTATGCAGTGTTTGTTAGTGTATGCAGTGTGTGTTGTGTTAGTGTATGCAGTGTGTGTGTTGTGTTAGTGAATGCAGTGTGTGTGTGTGTTGTGTCAGTGTATGCAGTGTGTGTTGTGTCAGTGTATGCAGTGTGTGTTGTGTCAGTGTATGCAGTGTGTGTTGTGTCAGTGTATGCAGTGTGTGTTGTGTCAGTGTATGCAGAGAGTATGTTAGTGTGTAGCGGATGCAGAGTGTGTGTTAGTGTAGTGAATGCAGAGTGTTAATGTGTAGTGAATGCAGAGAGTGTTTGAGTAGTGGATGTAGTGTGTGTACAGTGATGTAGTGTGTTTGTGTAGTGTATGTAGTGTTTGTATGTACTAGATGAAATGTGTTTAGTGGATGCAGTGTCTGTAGTGGATGTAGTGTGTGTATTAGACGCAGTGTCTGTGTATGCAGAGTGTTTCAATTTGTGGTGGATGTAGTGTGTGTACTGTTAATACAGGATGTGTGTGTACTGTTAATACAGGATGTTTGTGTAGTGGATGCTGTGTGTACAGTTGATGCAGAGTGTATGTTAGTGTAGTGAATGCAGTGTGTGTATTGTATTAGTGTATGCAGTGTGTGTTGTATTAGTGTATGCAGTGTGTGTTGTATTAGTGTATGCAGCGTGTGTGTGTTAGTGTATGCAGTGTGTGTGTTGTATTAGTGTATGCAGTGTTTGTTAGTGCATGCAGTGTGTGTTGTGTTAGTGTATGCAGTGTTTGTTGTGTTAGTGAATGCAGTGTGTGTGTGTGTGTGTGTTGTGTCAGTGTATGTAGTGTGTGTGTTGTGTTAGTGTATGTAGTGTGTGTGTTGTGTTAGTGTATGCAGTGTGTGTGTGTTGTGTTAGTGTATGCAGTGTGTGTGTTGTGTTAGTGAATGCAGTGTGTGTGTGTGTGTGTGTGTGTGTTGTGTCAGTGTATGTAGTGTGTGTGTTGTGTTAGTGTATGTAGTGTGTGTGGGTTGTGTTAGTGTATGCAGTGTGTGTGTGTGTTGTGTTAGTGTATGCAGTGTGTGTGTGTGTGTTGTGTTAGTGTATGTAGTGTGTGTGTGTTGTGTTAGTGTATGCAGTGTTTGTTGTGTTGGTGTATGCAGTCTGTGTGTGTGTTGTGTTAGTGTATGCAGTGTGTGTGTGTGTGTTGTGTATGTAGTGTGTGTGTGTTGTGTTAGTGTATGCAGTGTTTGTTGTGTTGGTGTATGCAGTCTGTGTGTTGTGTCGGTGTATGTAGTGTGTGTGTTGTGTTAGTGTATGTAGTGTGTCAGTGTATGTAGTGTGTGTGTTGTGTTAGTGTATGTAGTGTGTGTTAGGTTAGTGTATGCAGTGTGTGTTGTGTTAGTGTATGTAGTGTGTGTGTGTTGTGTTAGTGTATGTAGTGTGTGTGTGTTGTGTTAGTGTATGTAGTGTGTGTTGTGTTAGTGTGTGCAGTGTGTGTTGTGTTAGTGTATATAGTGTGTGTTGTGTTAGTGTGTGTAGTGTGTGTTGTGTTAGTGTATGCAGTGTGTGTTGTATTGGTGTATGCAGTGTGTGTGTGTGTTGTGTTAGTGTATGCAGTGTGTGTGTTGTGTTAGTGAATGCAGTGTGTGTGTTGTGTCAGTGTATGTAGTGTGTGTTGTGTTAGTGTATGTAGTGTGTGTGTTGTGTTAGTGTATGCAGTGTGTGTGTGTGTTGTGTTAGTGTATGCAGTGTATGTGTGTTGTGTTAGTGTATGTAGTGTTTGTGTGTTGTGTTAGTGTATGCAGTGTGTGTTGTGTTGGTGTATGCAGTCTGTGTGTTGTGTCGGTGTATGTAGTGTGTGTGTTGTGTTAGTGTATGTAGTGTGTCAGTGTATGTAGTGTGTGTGTTGTGTTAGTGTATGTAGTGTGTGTTATGTTAGTGTATGCAGTGTGTGTTGTGTTAGTGTATGTAGTGTGTGTGTTGTGTTAGTGTATGTAGTGTGTGTGTTGTGTTAGTGTATGTAGTGTGTGTTGTGTTAGTGTATGTAGTGTGTGTTGTGTTAGTGTGTGCAGTGTGTGTTGTGTTAGTGTATGTAGTGTGTGTTGTGTTAGTGTGTGTAGTGTGTGTTGTGTTAGTGTATGCAGTGTGTGTGTTGTGTTGGTGTATGCAGTGTGTGTGTTGTGTCGGTGTATGTAGTGTGTGTGTTGTGTTAGTGTATGTAGTGTGTCAGTGTATGTAGTGTGTGTGTTGTGTAAGTGTGTATGTAGTGTGTGTGTTGTGTTAGTGTATGTAGTGTGTGTGTTGTGTTAGTGTATGCAGTGTGTGTGTCAGTGTATGTAGTGTGTGTGTGTGTGTGTGTGTGTCAGTGTGTGTAGTGTGTGTGTGTGTGTGTGTAAATCTGGGGGGAAGGGGGAGGGGGAGGGGGAGGAATGGGCATTTTCACATAATTTTTTTTTTACATTTAAATTTAATTACATTGTTTCTCCCCCCTCCCTGCTTACCTTTGTCCAGGGAGGGGGGAGATTCCATCCCTGGTGGTCCGGTGGGGGGCCGCCGGCTCCCTGCTACCACAGAGGGGGCCCAGGCAGCACACAGCTTCTCCTCTCTTCTCTCCTCCAATAACTCTCGCGAGACCCGCGGAGCGTTGCCATGGCAACCGGGTCTCACGAGAGTTATAGCAGGGAGGAGAAGAGGAGAAGCTGTGTGCTGCCTGGGCCCCCTCTGCGGTAACATGGAGCCGGGGGCCCGCGGCTGCACACATAGATCGCGATATTCGCTATCTATGTGTGCAGAGAAAGAAAGTGGGGCCAGGACTGCCAGAGCAGTCCGGGCCCCCCAGGGCCGCCGGGCCCGTGACAACAGTCATGGTTGTCACCCCCTGATGGCGGCCCTGATTACTACTTTCGCCTGCTCTTCAAAAACAGTCTGTTCAGTGCAGTTTCTTTTTATTCTTTGTAATTGGCCCTTTGGAATATTGTTAAGCCAGGGAGTGTAGTGCCGGCTGTTGTATAACACATAACTATTGGCATCTACTTTTTTTTTTTTTTAAATTTGTTTTTAAATTACCGGCTTCCTCATAAATTTCCAGGTCTAAAAATTGAATATTACGGCTACTAAAAGAACTACTGAACTGTAAACCCCATTCATTAAAATTTATACTTGCTAAAAAGAGCTCTAAATCCAATTGGGTACCTTTCCATATAAAAAATATACTATAATGTAGTGTAGTATGTTTAATTAAAAATGGCATGATCTACAAAAAGAAAGTTTTACTTTAATAACTTGAGGTATATTCAAAATTCAATATCTTTTCTCATATCCACTAAATGCTTGCATGCTCTCCCATTGTTCATGTTCTTCTTCGCTGCAATCCATATGTTCTGAGCTACTACACACACTCAGAGCTACATTAACAGCATCTGTTGTCATCTCGTGCAGAAACAAATCCTCTCCAAGATCTGTAAACTGTACAGAATTAAGGTTTATAGTTTGATTGTTCCATTCTTCATGAACATGAGGGTACATGTGTAGATTTTCATTGGAAGGATAGTCATCCTCTTGACTGTATTCAGAGATATCTTTCTCTATAAAACCGTCCTCTTCCTCACTCTCATTATTTTCACCTTGCTCCAAGAAGCCATTTTGTTCATATGCCCTGCGTGATTGTAGTCCTTTGTCTGCATTGTGTCTGACATCTTTCTTCACAGGCTCTATAGACAGAACAGCGCAGATGCTTAACTCTTCTGCTACCAAAACTGAAAGAAAATGTTGAGAAAATCCCTGTGGACAGAACAAAAATACCTATTAACAGTACAATAATTTCATGCTATGTAACATGTAATTGCTCTTTGTACTCTCTCATTTTGCACATTGTGACAAAAGTCCAACAGCTACTACCACTTTCATCACTTAAATTAAAATACTTATAAATATACACAAAACACATACAGACACACTAAGCATTATACAGTTCCTGATCAAATAAATCTGCATTCTATAGAAACATACAATTAATTTAGCAGTGCTCTACTCCAGTTTTTCTACCGTTACTCCAGTTTTTCACTGTTAAAATACTATTTGCTAACTTGTATATTTCTAATGCTATACCATAATGAAAATGCTTTACAGGAAACTATAGACACTCCTATACCAGAAGATATGTATGTAATGGTATTAGTTTTGCAGGCAATAAAAAAATACACATTTGTTTTTTTAGAATAAATCATATGCCTAGAGGTACTAAGCATAAAGTGTATATACCATACACTCAACGTATGGTATGCAGAGAGTGGCAAAGCAGCAGTAACTTGGCTAGCATCCAACTCCTGCGTCTTTTGTAAATATGTACCTATTTCTTCAGGTTGCATCTGGTTGCCTGATCTTATATACATTGAGAGGCGCATCGTCGTACCCTTTGGTATTAAGATTTAACCCCTTAAGGACCAAACTTCTGGAATAAAAGGGAATCATGACATGTCACACATGTCATGTGTCCTTAAGGGGTTAAAAAAACCTGTGGCGAAAATATGTTGTTTTCGGCCTGTGAGTAATTAAGTTAGCCCATTGTGTTTGTTAACCCCTTAAGGACTGAGCCAAATGTACATGTTGTGAACAAAACAAAACGTAAACAAAACCTGGCATTTGCGCTATATGTCTGTCCAACCGTAATTCACCTCTTTCATATTAAATTTAGCTATGAAACATAATTTAATATGAAAAAAATGGGAGAAAATAAGAAATGTTGTTATTTTTTAGTTCTACATGACATTTTAACTGTCAATGTCATAATACTGGTTGCTTTTACTGCAATAAAATACACATATTTGTATTCAGCAAAGTCTTGCGTGTAAAACAGTACCCCC
Source organism: Pelobates fuscus (assembly GCF_036172605.1). Lineage (NCBI taxonomy): Eukaryota > Metazoa > Chordata > Amphibia > Anura > Pelobatidae > Pelobates > Pelobates fuscus. The sequence goes on from NC_086325.1 coordinate 130,081,023, forward strand.
TATGTATAGGTTTTATGGTGTTTTGGGAAGTTACAGGGTCAAATATAGCGTGTTACATTTGAAATTGAAATTCGCCAGATTGGTTACGTTGCCTTTGAGACTGTATAGTAGCCCAGGAAATAAATTTACACCCATAATGGCATACCATTTGCAATAGTAGACAACCCAAGGTATTGCAAATGGGGTATGTCCAGTCTTTTTTAGTAGCCATTTGGTCACAAACACTGGCCAAAGTTAGTGTTAGTATTTGTTTGTGTGTGAAAAATGCAAAAAATGCCAATTTTGGCCAGTGTTTGTGACTAAGTGGCTACTAAAAAAGACTGGACATACCCCATTTGCAATACCTTGGGTTGTCTACTATTGCAAATGGTATTCCATCATAGGGGTAATTTTGATTCTTGGGCTACCATAGGGTCAAAAAGGCAACGTAAGCAATCTGGCGAATTTTAATGTGAAAAAAATGAAACACAAGCCTTATATTTGACTCTGTAACTTTTGAAAACACCATAAAACCTGTACATGAGGGGTTGTACTCGGGAGACTTCGCTGAACACAAATATTTGTGTTTCAAAACAGTAAAAAGTATTGCAGCAATAATATCGTCTGTGTAAGTGCTGTTTGTGCATGAAAAATGCAAAAAACATCACTTTACTGGCAATATCATCGTTGTAATACATTTTACTGTTTTGAAACACTAATATTTGTGTTCAGCGGAAGTCTTCCGAGTAAAACAGTACCCCCCCATGTACAGGTTTTATGGTGTTTTGGAAAGTTATAGGGATAAATATAGTGCTAGCAAATTAAATACCCTATACTTTCGGCATGGGTTGTCAGGCAGGTCCCGCTAATTGTAATTAATTAGGATACCTAATTATGTAAAAATATTACATAAATATATGTGTAGAATTAATATATGTATATATATACATATGTGTATATGTATGTATGTATATATATATTTTTTTTTTTATTTATATATAGGTATACAGTTGCAAGAAAAAGTATGTCAACCCTTTGGAATGATATGGATTTCTGCACAAATTGGTCATAAAATGTGATCTGATCATCATCTAAGTCACAACAATAGACAATCACAGTCTGCTTAAACTAATAACACGCAAAGAATGAAATGTTGCCATGTTTTTATTGAACACACCATGTAAACATTCACATCACAATATTGTGATTGTGAGGAGCCCCCAGGAGGACGGACGTGCCGCGGGGGGCTCCCTGGGAGTCCCCCCAACCGCGATCGCCGGCGTGGGATCGCCGGCGACCGGGTAAGTAAGAAAAAAACAGAGGGCGTACAATTACGCCCGGCGGCGTTTAGAGCCACTCAAAATAGGGCGTAATTGTACGCCCTCCGGTCTTAAGGGGTTAATTGTATCACAGGCAGAGGGGAGGGTTTGTGTACATTAGCTGGGAGTGTCTAACTGTACAAGTCTGTCCTGATTGGTTTTGTAACTTTGTATCCTGTGTTCTACAAGGTCCATGTGTGTGGTAATCCTGAGAGAAAACCTGTATATAAGAGACAATAAACCCTCAGACTGCTGAGTTCCTGTTTGATCCTCAACATAGAGCCTCGTCTCATGTGTGGGGGAAAAGGCTGCATCTACACTTGGGATTGCTATACGTTGTTTACTCCCCTGGCTATAATCACTATGCTCTTTTTAGAGCTTGTTCCTGCTTCACTCTCTGAAGGAAGAGGTTCACCCACTGGAGCCTGCAGCCTTGTCGTAGGTCCAGGGTAGGTAGGTGACGGCGAGACCCCAACCAAGCTGCAGCGGTTCGTGGGGTCTGCAGTGCTTATGGTGTCAAGTGGAGTGGTTGGAGCCCTCGGGAAGCACTAGGAACATCCATCAATGGAGGTACCCAGTCGGGGTGCCAGGCGATCCGTTACAACCCCATACATACCCAATAATGCACGGACATCAATATGTTGGGTAACATTTTGTCCCCAGTTTTTAATATAATATAATATAAATTTTAATACAAAAAGTAATTATCAAACAAACCCTATGACACAGTATATAACTAACCCCCACAACATATAATATTTAAAATAATATAATATCAATTTTAATACAAAAAGTGATTGTCAAACAAACCCTATGACATAGTGTATAACTAACCCCCCACAACATTAGAATGACAATGACCCCAATATTAACAACATAACACCATAATAATATAACAACATAAAATAACATAATGAAACATAATAAAATGCAAGCAATTTGTCTGAATGATCCAATGTAGGGGTATACCGAGATACCACTACACCCCCAGGTTCTGAGCCACAGGCCAGCTCGAAACCTACCATACCAACTTGCCCGAATGAGCAAATGTAGGGGTATACCGAGATACCCCCTACACCCCCAGGTTCTGAGCCACAGGCAATCTCGAAACCTACCATACCAACTTGCCCGAATGAGCAAATGTAGGGGTATACCGACATACCCCCTACACCCCCAGGTTCTGAGCCACAGGCCAGCTCGAAACCTACCATACCAACATGCCCGAATGAGCAAATGTAGGGGTATACCGAGATACCCCCTACACCCCCAGGTTCTAAACCACAGGCCAGCTGGAAATCTACCATACCTGCTTTTAAACCCCATACCAAATTTTAAAAATATATAATTAAATCTGTAATAACAACCCCTTCCACGAATTTACCTATCTAGTCCCCCGCCTCAGCTCAGACCTTGACCTTTTAAGATGTCTGAGCACCACCACCCCCAATATACAATGTCCTGGCCAAACCTTCCTGTATTCCCAAATTGAAAAGGTGGAGAGCAACATCCGAAAAATGCACCCCTTCCATTCAAAATAACCTAGCAACATTGATTCCAGCCCCAAGTGCCTAATCACCTGCTATCAATTTATTGACCTTAAGCATGCCTTCAGTGAAACCGGGTAACCATTTACAACCAAATAACCACTACCCCTGCCACTAACTCCCGCAATTGGTCCACATCCCTTTTAATTTGTTTAACGAACTCCAGCTTTTGCACCTGCCCCAGGACATTTAATAGCATTTATTGCTATTAAGGTGTTCATGGTGAGATGGGATGTACATCATTCATTATAGGAATTATTTTCTGAGATATTTATTATCTCTACATATTTAATAAATTTATATTTGCAAGTATTTGCTTTACATAATTACTTTATATAATAGAGTGCGGTATCAGTTGTTGTTGTATATATTACTTTGAGGTATCAGGAGTGGGTTACGCAGATATCCAGCACCTATCCAATGGAAGAGTGCCTGTACACTCCCTTTATTTGGCCCAGGACATTACCTTCTGCGTGAAATAAAACAAAATCTGGGGACTGCTACCTCATCCAACCTGCTAAACATCTACTGACATACCTCTCTCCACCTTAAACCACAAAACCGGAGCCACACCAATGTAACCTGGTCCACCGGAAAGCCAGGCTGTTGGAACCCAACTGCAGCTCTCTTCTGTGACCAGTGTACCTACAAATGGCCCACCAATACTTCATACTGAGGATGTTTTTTTTTCACAAAAGTGCTACACATTTTCAAGTAAGCACATGAGATGAAACATCCCATTGATAGACACAAAGCCACAAAGAACTTTCCTTTGAAAAAACATCATAATAAGTGATGGCAATAAGGAAGTATGGGTAGCCAACAGAGCGTTTTTGCCAGACCTCTTAACCAACTCAACCGCCTGGTCAGATGATGCGTCAGAGACTGAGCATAGCTCCCTATCAATATCATCATTTACTGATGACCCTTCAGGAGGAAACAGATAGTGGATAAGTCTGCATTTTCTAGTAACCTTCCTCAGCGCCACCTCTAATACAATTCTAAACAGGAACAGCTCAAACAGCCCTGCCATCCTACATAGCTGTACTTCCTTGAACAAATTGTCGCTAACTAACTGCGGGAACTCCAAAACTGATTTCAAGTCACGGAACTGCAAAACTTACCCTTAACAAACGTGCACCTCTTCACCTCTTGATTAGCATAGTGGCTTAGCCAGGGTAGCATTGCGCCTAACCTCCTATAGACTGTAAGCTCGTTTGAGCAGGGTCCTCTTCAACCTATTGTTCCTGTAAGTTTTCTTGTAATTGTCCTATTTATAGTTAAATCCCCCCTGTCATAATATTATAAAGCGCTACGGAATCAGTTGGTGCTATATAAATGGCAATAATAATAACCTCACTGGGCTTTGTCCCATGTCAACGTAAGCTGCCACAGAGCCAGATGTGCCAGTGGTGGAACTGGTCTTACCCCACTTAAAGAACCTGCTAAGTCTGTGGGTTCCCCTAGAGCCGGGGCACTTGTGCTTGAACTTACAGATGCTGCCCCACTTGCATTGGCTATCTTTGAGTAGCCAAAAAAACAACTTAAGTCTAGATAACAGAACAAAGCAAGGATGCAACAAAGCCCGTAACCAATTACCAAAAGACTTTGGTATCTTCTGTTCCTGCCGCCTTTTCTCATTCCCCACTTCCTTTGCATCATTCTAATCATCTTCATTCATGACAATTAATTCCTCTAATGTCAAGACAAAATATTCCCAAAACTCCCCCTTACAAATTTTTTCTTACATCTTTCATTTTAAATGGACCGCCGGAACCCCCTGAAAAGGATACATAAGCATTCTGTCTGGCCGCACCAGGAATGCAACCAGACAGTTCCATGACCAAGCACCAGATGCTGCCACTACATTACCCACAACCTTCCCTTCAATCTCCGGAACTACAGTAGCATTGCCCCAACCCTGTGATACCCAAACTTGCCCAAAGCCTGACACAAATTTAGAAAAGATTTAAACCTTCTCGTAAGTTTCCACCATGTAGTACACTATTTAACTCAGCACCCGAACCCCCAGTTGCCAAAAATTGCAGGGCTGCCTCTCATTGTCTTCCAGTTTCAGAAACTGTAGCTGCTGTATGGACCCTGAAGCCTGGTTCCTAAATGAAACCGAAGGAGAAGAAACCTTTAAGGAGAAGAAGTCTTGGGTAGTCTGTTCCTACCAATACTGTCCCTTAGCTAGGGTAAGTATACTGCCATCAAGTTCCCAAGTGCTGCCCCTGGAGCCCACCTTGGTTCCCTGTAAAGAGTGCGATCCTTAGGACCCACTCTGTCCTCTGCCCTTGTTCCCAACCCCTCCTGGGCTACTGATACATGCCTATCACTCCTGTGGCCAGAGGAATCTTGTTTCAGTTCCCTGCCATGATGATCACTGGATCTGCTATGTTCTGATTTGACACCTTTCTGGTCCTGAACAGCACCTGTGATGTCCTGGGCCCTGCTGTGATGCTTTCGCTGGCTAGGCCCCTAAGGTCTAGACTGTCTGCCATCCACAGATCTGTGTCATCAGTGGTGTCAGCTGGGCTAAGTGACCTGCCATCCCGCTTCCAAGTGCAGCCCCTTCGGACCACCTGCCGGACTGGGGGATCTTCTTTCCCAGAAAACAGTGTGGCCCCCATGACCCACTCTGTCCTCTGCCACCGTTCCCAACCCCTCCCAGGCTGCTTGTACTCACCTGTCACTCTTGCTGCCAAAGGATTCCTATTCCAGTTCCTTGCCATGATGATCACTGGATCTGCTATGTTCCGATCTGACACCTTTCCTATCAGGCTTAAGCCTCATGAACCTGCGGTCATGAACAGCACTGTGATGTCCTGTGCCCTGCTGTGATGCCTTTGCTGCCTAGGCAACTTAGGCCTGCACTGTCTGCCATAAAGCCTCTCAGCTCTGCTGTCATCAGTGATTTCAGCTGCTCCTGAACCCAGTCAGCTCCCATCTCCTGGACTGCTCTCTTGCTTCCCTTCAGTATGGCTGCAAACACTGACCTCATGATGAACCTGTCACGCCTGTGGTGGAATCTCAGTAAAAATAAATTTACTAGGACAAGATTGCCACGTGGTATGTGCACTTGCATATGTTGATGTATCAGTTAGTCAGTTACACGTAGCTAAGATACAATCAGTAGTGTAAGGAGCAAGTGTAGGAATACAGGATATACGAGTATTTCCCCTCCTCCATTGTGCTGGGCAAGCCATGTGGTCAAACAGGAATTTAGTCTCTATTCAGTTGATTAGATAAGAGTATGTGTAGGTTGAACTGATTATGGGAGGAGCTACATGCCTGTATAAGGGACCTACACTGTATGATCAGGACTCAGACTTTGCTGTTTTTTTGGTGACATTAGTCCCTCTGAGTCCCGGTCAGTGAATCGAATAAAGAATATCTTCCTTCCTGAAGAAACCTGTGTCCATCTCTCTGTGCTTGACTTCCGTCAGTTTCTCCGGTATCATTTGGTGCAATTGGCCGGGAAGCTAATCGTTCAACGGTAGCTGAGAAGCAGAGGCGTGAGACGGTCTATCTTTGCCCACGCTCTCTACGGCTGCACCCCTGAACTTCTGCGTGGACCTCCCTTCGTCTCGGCGCCACTGGTCTATTGTCCAGGAGATCATCGGCCTCTACGTAGTAAGTGCTGGGGTGTCCCCGTCGATGAGTGTGAACCCAGGTTCAGGAACGAGGAGGTAAGATGACCACTGTTTTAGACGGTGGACCCACTAGGGGTATTGGATACCGATTGTGCGGTAGGCCCATAAGGGGTTATTTGTGTATGGAATCTGCCCCCTCCAGTGGAGGGAAGGAGCGAAGGCGCACCGCTCAATTAAACGCCCTGTAGGCAGCCCGTTTAATTTTGGTTTGGAGTCAGGCTGGGTTCTGTGTAAATAGCCCAAGCCGGACACCGGTGTCTTGTCTAGACTAGCGTTCTAGGGTGTATATTACGTTCGCTAGGTCGGAGGGACCGGGAGACTAAGCGGCGTCTGTGTAAATTCGGTCCGCTAGATCTCAACCTATCTTGGCTAAGTGGGAAGGCGTGTAAATTTGGAACCCACTAGATTTTTAATAGAGTATATAGACTAAGAGGGTGCTGTTGTAAATTCCGCCCTCTAGTGCGCTATATGTGGTGCTTGGGCAGCGTGGCTAACCAAAACGGATGTAAATAGTTTTAGGTAGTCCATCGAGGTACTGGCCAATAGATTAGTTGGGAATTGTAAATGTGTTAAAGATTGTTGTAGTAGCGTGTATATCTTGCTAGATAGCGTGAGCTCTGCCGTCAAGCGAGAGTGTAAATAGTGTGTAACTGTATTATAGCGCACGGTACCATAACCATGTATAATAACTACTGATATTGTAAATAACTACTAATAACTGTCATCTATGTTGTATGTTTAACACCATAACAACTACTAATTGAACTGTGACTTTAAATTGTACTCTAACCAATGCTAACCGTACTATAACTACTAATACCAATCAAAGGTTGCCTCTTTTTACAGAGGAGTGTGTATAACAAAAGTGCTCAAAAAAGTCAGAAAGTGATTTACAGGCAGCTCAATACACTGGTGTGGAAATATCCTCTATTCCACTGAATAAATTTAGTAGATATTGGTGCGGTGTAAGTGACAAGGACCTACACCTATAAGTGGAGCGCTCAAACACAGATAAATCTTACCAAAACGTAGTCTCATTCAATGGTAAAATATGGGGTACATGTCAAAGTAAAATACAGAAAATACAATATAGTGTAGATGGTACTGAAAAATGGCTTCACAGTGATTATAATGATATCGTGCTGAATATTACACTCACATTTCAAGGAGCCTGTATATAGAAAACACTGGCTCCGTATCAAGGCTTGTGTGCTGTTATGGTAGCACCACCCTCCTACTTCGGCTTGAAGAATTTCTCAGGAACACTGGTCCTGAGCCTACGAATCCCGGCTCTAGGTGTGTAGGTTTTGTGCCAATTTGAATGGGGATGGCACTTCCCCTGTGAGGATTCCTTGGAGGCTCCAAAAAGGACTTGGATGAGGTTTTGAATGAAAATGGTGAATTTATTGGTTTAAAATAAACATAAAAACAAAGATGATAAAAGTCCTCAAATAAAAGTCCTTTAAAAATGGCCAATACGCGTTTCACTCTCAAATAGAGCTTCTTCAGTCAGCTGCCTGTGTTAGTGGAGATAGATATTACCCAGCAGCGCAGAGAACCCGCGAGAGAGAGGATAGGGACTTTGTGGGTTTGGCTGACACAGTCATGGAGGACTATTGATACCGACCGGGCTCCATCCCCCTTGGCCAAGCGGAGCCTATGGTCAATGTAGCAATAGGGGGAAAAAGGAGTTCTTTCATGATTGACACTGGTGCTGAACATTCGGTGGTGACTGACCTAGTCGCTCCTCCTTCAGGAAGAACTATCACCGTAATAGGAGCAACTGGAAGGAGTGCCACTAAACCGGTTCTTAAAAGTCAACTCTGTACATTGGGAGGCCACATAGTGAAACACCAGTTCCTTTATATGTCTGAATGTCCAGTCCAACTGCTAGGACGTGATTTGTTGTCGAAATTACAAGCACAGATAACGTTTCTACCTAACGGAACAACATCTTTGAAGTTCAATGGACCCTCAGGTATAATGACAATATCTGTACCAAAGGAAGAAGAGTGGCGCCTTTATACAGTGTTGACCAGCCAAAACCCTAAGAGTGATGAATCCTTGTTCAATATACCAGGAGTGTGGGCAGAGAATAACCCACCAGAACTTGCTCGTAATATCCCACCAATTCGTATCGAACTAAAGCTTGGGGTTTATCCAGTAAGCCTGAGACAATATCACATTCCACAAAAGGCCAAGAAGAACATACAATCTTATTTGGATAAGTTCATATGGTATGGTATCCTAAAATTCTGTACTTCCCCCTGGAACACCCCATTGTTGCCTGTTCAAAAGCCCGGTACAGATGAGTATCGCCCTGTGCAGGACTTGAGAGCAGTCAATGATGCCCAGTTGTGCCCAATCCATATAACCTGCTTGCTTTAATTCCGGGCGGGGCTACCTATTTCACTGTTTTGGATCTCAAAGATGCCTTCTTTTGCCTACGAATTGCTGCGGAAAGCCAGTGTATCTTTGCATTCCAATGGGAAAATGCTGTAACGGGCTCGAAACGCCAGATGACTTGGACAAGATTGCCCCAAGGGTTTAAGAATTCACCTACCCTATTTGGATCAGCTTTAAGTCAAGACTTACTGGATTTCAAGTCCATCCCAGGGGAATGTGTACTATTACAATACGTAGATGATTTGTTGATAGCGGCAGTTACAAGAGAGATATGTCAGCAAGCAACACATGATCTACTGCATATTCTTTGGAAGGCAGGATACAAGGTGTCAGCCAACTGTCAAGTATCTGGGATTCCATATCTCTGAAGGTCAAAGGATAATGGGGCCAGAGAGAAAAGAAGCTGTATGCCAAATACCAATACCCAAGAATAGAAGACAAGTGCGAGAGTTCTTGGGGGCAGCAGGCTTCTGTAGGATATGGATTCCCAGTTATGCGATATTGGCGAAACCTCTTCATGTGGCTATAAAAGGTACAGAACACGATCCCTTCCTGTGGGCCCCCAAACAACAAAAGGCATTTGAAGATGTGAAGAAGGCATTGATGAGTGCCCCAGCATTAGGTCTACCTGATCATACACGCCCATTCTACTTATATGTACACGAGCAAAGAAGAATAGCTGTGGGAGTATTGACACAGTACTTGGGATCATGGCAACGACCTGTTGCATATATGTCCAAACAATTGGATGCAGTGGCCAGTGGTCTTCCACTTTGTCTAAGAGCTGTAGCTGCCGCCGCCCTGCTGGTAGCCGAAGCTGATAAGCTCACTCTGGGTCAGGAACTCTACGTGTGAGTCCCACACGCAGTACAGACGTTGCTAGACTATAAAGGCAATCATTGGTTTAGCAATAGCCGCATGACTAAGTATCAAGCTATGTTATGTGAAAACCCGAGAGTGCATCTAGAGACTGTTAATACCTTGAATCCAGCTACCCTTTTGCCACAACCTACTGAGAGTCAACATGATTGCCTGGAGGTGATGGATGAAGTGTTTTCAAGTAGGCCGGACCTTCGTGATTTTCCCATCCAGAACCCTGATGTCCAGTACTATATGGACGGCAGTAGTTATGTGAAAGAAGGGATTCGCTATGCAGGATATGCAGTGACAACCATAGGCAAGGTGATAGAAGCTCGGCCATTGTCAAAAGGAACATCGGCACAGAAGGCAGAACTAATCACACTCACACGAGCGTTACAATTGGCTGAAGGTTTGAGGGTGAACGTCTACATGGACTCCAAGTATGCGTTTTTATTTTAACCACTCATGCCCATGGAGCTTTGTATAAAGAAAGAGGACTACTGAACTCAGAGGGTAAAGAAATCAAGTACGCACCTGAGATATTACAACTACTGGAAGCCGTGTGGGAACCTGTGAAGAAATGACTATATTATTCGATATTTTGTTGCATAGTTCTTGTTTTTTTGTGTACTTTTCATTCGGCAGATGGGACTGCCGAACCGAGACCACCCCTGGCTCACTTAACTTCAAAGCCGGCATCACTTTCACCCTCTATGTGTGCGGTCAGCGTTCGTACTGTCGAACGCCACGTGGCAGAGAAAACCGCGGCCATCTTGTTTTCGCCAAACAAAGGCAGCGGGACTTGGTCGTCGAGTGTCTGGAACTAAAATCGGACACTCGACTTCCCAAACACCGGTCTCCATCATGCGAACGCTGGAACTAGTGATACCGATTAGCTAGGAGAGCGCTATTCGGTACCAATATGCACACGAATGAGGGGAACAATCGCTGCTAGGAGCCAGGGGAATTCATTCGGTACTTTTATGCATTTCTTCCCTTTTTCTGAAGTGACCGGCAAAACCACACGAACCTCTGGAACTATTTTGGGCAGTCCGCCCCCAGTGGACCGGTCACAAAGGACTTCCATACTTTTTGCGAACCCCTGAACCGATCCGGGTGAAATTTGGATATGTTGGTCACCCGGATCGGGGCTATCAGGGGATATAGTATTTGTGGGGATACCCCAGGTATAAAGGGGTGTTCCAGAAGTTGGGGAAAATGGTGAATTTTAAGCCTGGAGATAATTAGGTTGGCACTATATCAGACCTGATTATCTCCAGGACTAGGGGAGGGAACTGCCTGTTTGTATTAGGTGTGTTTTATATTTTTACTGTCCAGGATTGGATAAATATTACTCCTCCCTGTGGGATGTCCCCTTGCATGGGGACCTGCATAAAAAGCCATGTGTGTGAATAAACGTTAGTTCTGCTTGTATCCTGAACCTGGACTCTGACTGTTATTTGGAATTCGTATGCTGTAACGAGGGAATTATCTTATGCAGCTGTTATATTCCGTATGGACTTCGTCCCTGTAACTACCGAACCGGACTCTCGCTACCTTAGGCTCTGACCGTCCGGGAGGAAACTACCGAACTCGGTTTGGTTAAACTTGGTTTCCTTACAACTGGTGGCAAGCGGAGGGATTCGAATCCCGAATGGACATTGCAAACCAAGCAAGGGAATGAATGGCTCAGCAGTACCAGCTACTTAAAAGAACCACACTAAAGGATTTACTGGAAGCTCGAGGCAGAGTGGCAAGTAACAAGACAAAAGCCACGTTAATTGCAGAATTAATGCAGAGCGATAATACCAGCAACACAGAAATGGATCAAGAGGAAGAAAATGCGATGCAAAAGGACATCCGATGGATGCTCAGTCTGTTGGGACCCAACCCAGCTACAGAGGCGGTTCTGCAGGTCATGGCACAAGCCAGACAATCGCAAAAAGAGCGAGAGGACCGGGACAGACCGTCACAGGGGGATTTACTACACTCCCCGGGAAGTACTGGGGAAATCCCAAAGAAGGTAAACTATGCAGCCTTTAAATCTTTCAATGACAATGAGATGGAAATTGACAGTTACTTGCAAGACTTTGAACGCCAATGTGCACTGGAGGGATTAGACTCCACGAAATGGGCTGCAGTCATTAGCTGTAAATTGTCAGGTAGAGCAGCCGAGGCGCTGCGAGCAGTACCTGAGGGGGACATACATAATTATGAAAAAATAAAAGACATTTTGTTGGCCAGATATGCTGTAACTCCGGAGGCATACCGGAAAAAGTTTAGAGATCTGAGAAAGACTGGGAGAGATTCCCATACGGAATGGGCGTTTCGGCTACAACGGGCGGCCCGCAATTGGATGAAGGGCTGCCAAGCAACCACCCTGGAGGATGCTTTGCAACTTATGTTACTGGAGCAATTTTTTAATCACGCTGCAGAGGACATAAAAGACTGGGTTAAAGATAGAAAACCAAAAACTGTGGAGGAAGCCGCCAGGTTAGCGGATGAGTATCAGGATAATAGGAGGAAGGAGCAAGGGGTGAGCAGACCACCTTTTAAGCCTAACTACCAGGCTCCAACAACCCCTACCCCTCCTAGACCCGCCATGAGTAACCCTTCACCGAACCCAGCAAACACACCACGTCCCCCTGCAGTGTGTCATTATTGCAAACAACCAGGGCATTACAAGAATCAGTGCCCTCGCTTAAACCGGGGAAGCTGGGAAAGGCAACCCCCACAACAACCCAGGGCAGCTGCTCATTGTGTGCAACAGGAAGGCACAACCGGTGTTCCTAACCAAGAAGAACAGTGGAGTGTATTGCACGAGGTCAACCCAGTTCAAGCTGGGGGTGACAACCGGGACCACCACCGCCAATGGATTACCGTAGATGGCGTGGGGGCCCGGGCTCTGAGAGACTCTGGGGCTACTTTGACTGTGGTGCAACCTCACACGATCAGAGCGCAAGCTCGCACCGGACGCACAGTCGCTGTGAGGGTGGCTGGGGGCGCTATTCACAAACTGCCCACCGCTAATATCCTTGTTGATTGGGGTTCCGGGTCGAAACAGCTAGAGGTGGGGATTATGCAAGAACTACCCGCCGAGGTTTTGTTGGGGAATGATGTAGGATGCTTGACCTCCCAACTGGCCCGAGACCCCCCTGCTGAGGCATACCCAGTGACCACCCGAGCTCAAGCCAGACTGGAAGCTCCGCTGCACTCTGAGGAAAACCAGGTAAGAGTCGAAATACCCCCCTTACCCGATCCTACCTTCCCTTTCTGGGATACCCCCCAGGGGTTTGAACAAGAGCAGCGTACCGACCCCACATTAGAGGGTTATAGGAAGGCAGCGGCCGTTACCCCAGGGAACAACCCGCACGAAAAGTTTGAGTGGTATAAGGGGTTACTATATAGAGTGACCGAGGGGGTGGGACAGGGGGCCACCCAGGTCATCAAAAGACAATTAATTGTACCCCGTAAATTCCGGGCTGAGTTGTTAAAACTCAGTCATGACATTCCCCTAGCAGGACATTTAGGGGTTAAAAAGACAAGAGACAGGTTAACCCAAACCTTCTTCTGGCCCAGGGTCACCCAGGACCTCAAGTATTATTGCAGGACGTGCGACGTCTGCCAAAGGGTGGGAAAAAGGGGAGATCTTCGGAAGGCCAAACTTCACCCATTGCCCATTATAGAACAGCCCTTTCACCGAGTAGCGGTAGATTTAATAGGACCCCTCAGCCGACCCAGCCAGTCGGGCAAAAAGTTCATACTAACCGTGGTCGACTACGCCACTAGGTACCCGGAGGCAGTCGCCCTCACCAATATAGAGGCCGAGACCGTGGCCGAAGCCCTTATTCAGATTTTCACCCGAGTAGGTTTCCCACAAGAGATCCTATCCGATCGGGGAACTCAGTTCACGGCTACCCTGACACAACAATTGTGGCAGAGCTGTGGAGTGAAACCCCTGTTCAGCGCCCCGTACCATCCCCAGACTAACGGGCTCTGTGAACGTTTCAATGGCACTCTAAAACAGATGCTAAAAACCTTTACGGAGTCCCACAAGAACTGGGAAAAATTCCTCCCCCACCTTCTGTTTGCCTACCGTGAGGTGCCCCAGGCCTCCACTGGGTTTTCCCCCTTCGAACTCCTGTATGGGAGAAAAGTTCGGGGCCCACTGGAGCTCGTACGGGAGCACTGGGAGGGCAATACAGACGAGGGGGGAGTCCCTATCGTCCAGTATGTTCTGGAGTTCCGGGACCGTCTGCGGGCGCTCACCGCATCGGTTCGGGAGAACCTGCAGACGGCCCAGGAGGACCAGAGGAAATGGTACGATAGGGGAGCCCAAGATAGAGTACTAGAATTGGGGCAGAAGGTGTTAGCTTTGAGGCCAGTTAAAAAGGATAAGCTACAAGCCGCATGGCAGGGACCATTTAAGGTAGTAGAACGGGTTAGCGAGACCACCTACATCGTGAGCAAATGCTCAGATGAAAGGCTGACCAAAGCCTTCCATGTGAATATGCTCAAACCATACTTTGAGAGAACAGAGGATGTGGGCGCCGTGTGTGCGCCCGCCACAGAAGATAGTGAGGGACTACCCCTTCCCGATTTACTAGACACCGCTCCCTGTACCATTGACCAAGTAAGCTTGGGTCAAAATTTAAACCCCCTGGAGAAAGGTGAGGCCACGCAACTGCTGCAAAGATATCAAGAGATGTTTTCAGCCACCCCAGGCTATACCTCCGCTGCGGTACACCGCGTGGAAACCCAGGGAGAGACGCCACTGCGGCAACAACCCTATCGGATCCCGGAAGCAGTGCGTGAGAGTATGCTCACCGAGTTAAGGGATATGTTACAGTTAGGGGTAATAGAACCCTCGCAAAGTCCTTGGGCCTCCCCGGTAGTCCTAGTACCGAAGCGCGACGGTACCACGCGCTTCTGTGTAGACTATCGGAGGCTTAACGATCGTACCATAACAGACGCCTACCCCATGCCCAGAATAGATGAGCTCTTAGACCGTATGGCGGGGGGGAACTACTTGACTACCCTGGACCTGTGCAAAGGTTATTGGCAGATCCCCTTGGAGCCTGCGGCCATCCCCAAGTCGGCATTCGTCACCCCTTTCGGGCTATACCAATTCAAGGTTATGCCCTTTGGGATGAAGAATGCCCCGGCTACCTTTCAGAGGATGGCCGATAGGCTCCTGGAGGGATTTCAGGACTTCGCATGCGCGTATCTAGACGATATTGCCGTCTACAGCCGCACATGGGGAGACCATCTGGGCCATGTGTCCAGGGTACTCCAACGAATCCACCTCGCCGGGCTCACGTTAAAACCCGACAAATGTCACGTAGGTCTGGCCGAGGTACAGTATCTCGGCCACAGGGTGGGCTCCGGTAGACAGCGTCCAGAGCCAGCGAAGGTAGAGGCCATAGCGAACTGGCCCCAACCTAGGACCAAAACCCAGGTACTAGCTTTCTTAGGGACGGCCGGTTATTATAGAAAGTTTGTCCCAGAGTACAGCGCCCTGGCCAAACCCCTCACCGACCTTACCAAAAAGGCCCTCCCCAAACAGGTTTCCTGGACCCCAGAGTGCACGGACGCTTTCCAGAAGCTTAAAGCGGCATTGAGTGAGGCTCCTGTGTTGGCAGCACCTGACTACACTAAACAATTTCTTGTACACACAGATGCCTCCATGTTCGGACTGGGAGCCGTGCTAAGCCAAGTGGGCACAGATGGCATGGACCACCCGGTGGCATACCTCAGCCGTAAACTGTTACCCCGAGAGGTCAGCTATGCCACCGTAGAAAAAGAATGCTTGGCCCTCGTGTGGGCACTCAAGAAGCTCCAGCCCTATTTGTATGGGCGGGCATTTACCCTTATGACGGACCACAACCCCCTGGTATGGCTTAACCGGGTAGCTGGAGACAATCCCAGGCTATTACGGTGGAGCCTAGCCCTTCAACCTTATAATTTTACTATGCAGTACCGGCCTGGAAAACAAAATGGTAATGCGGATGGCCTGTCACGCCAGACCGAACTGGACTCCTAAACCGCTACTTTTCTCGGACATCCCCAAGCCAACCCGACAGGGTCTAGGCGGGTATGCCGACCTATGGACTTATAGGGGAGCAGTGTGAAGAAATGACTATATTATTCGATATTTTGTTGCATAGTTCTTGTTTTTTTGTGTACTTTTCATTCGGCAGATGGGACTGCCGAACCGAGACCACCCCTGGCTCACTTAACTTCAAAGCCGGCATCACTTTCACCCTCTATGTGTGCGGTCAGCGTTCGTACTGTCGAACGCCACGTGGCAGAGAAAACCGCGGCCATCTTGTTTTCGCCAAACAAAGGCAGCGGGACTTGGTCGTCGAGTGTCTGGAACTAAAATCGGACACTCGACTTCCCAAACACCGGTCTCCATCATGCGAACGCTGGAACTAGTGATACCGATTAGCTAGGAGAGCGCTATTTGGTACCAATATGCACACGAATGAGGGGAACAATCGCTGCTAGGAGCCAGGGGAATTCATTCGGTACTTTTATGCATTTCTTCCCTTTTTCTGAAGTGACCGGCAAAACCACACGAACCTCTGGAACTATTTTGGGCAGTCCGCCCCCAGTGGACCGGTCACAAAGGACTTCCATACTTTTTGCGAACCCCTGAACCGATCCGGGTGGTTAAAAACTGAAGCTGGGAAGTACCTGGAGAACAATTGGTATCAGTTAGAAGATGGAAGAATAGTTATTCCAGCATTGCTAGCTGTAGAAATTGTCCAGAATTATCATAACGGGACACATTTCGGAAGAGATAGCATGGAAGAATCTCTTAGGAAGCATTTCTACATACCAAGATTGTCCAACTTGACTCAAGCCATTGTACGAAGATGTGTGATATGTGCCAAGAACAACGCAAGGCAAGGTCCAGTGAAACCACCGGGAGTCCAGTATATGGGAGGACTCCCTATGTCCGATCTTCAAATAGACTATACGGTAATGCCTAAATCCGGCAGACATCGCTACCTACTAGTAGTTGTGTGTACCTACTCAGGATGGGTAGAAGCATGTCCTACTCATACAGAAAAAGCAGGAGAAGTTGTGCGATTCCTGTTGTGAGAAATAATACCCCGATATGGACTACCATGCTCTATAGGATCGGATAATGGTCCAGCCTTTGTTCACCAGTGCCTACAACAACTGACTCATATGCTTGGTATTAAGTGGAAACTTCATACGGCATATAGGCCTCAGAGCTCTGGGAAAGTGGAAAGGATGAACAGAACTATTAAGAACCAATTGGCAAAGATGTGTCAAGAAACTCAACTTAAGTGGAATGTTCTTTTGCCAATAGCTCTGTTGCGCATTCGTAGTACACCTACCAGAAGGATGGGTCTCTCACCTTTTGAAATTATGTATGGGCGTCCACCTCCTGTACTTGGTAACTTAAGGGGGGATTTAAGTCAGTTGGGAGAAGGAATTACCCGGCAGCAGGTTGTAGAGTTGGGTAAAACTATGGAGGAGGTACAGAAATGGGTACAAGATAGATTACCTGTGAATATTTATCCACCTGTCCATTGTTATCATCCAGGAGATCAAGTTTGGATAAAGGAGTGGAACAGTGTACCGTTGGGGCCAAAGTGGAGGGGTTATGTTGTTCTTTTGTCTACCCCTACAGCTATAAAGGATGGCTGAAGTGACTCAGTGGATTCATCACTCCAGGGTTAAACCAGCAGCAGTAGATTCTTGGCAAGCTACACCAGATCCAGAGAATCCCTGCAAGATCCGGTTAAAGCGTGTAACTCAGTCGGAGTGACGAGGAGATATTGGGACTTCAAGAGTAAACAAAGAGATCAGCAAGTAGGTGTTTTGACGGCCATAATAAAGCCTGACCACCTACCCACGATACATAGCCAGAGTGTCTTGAAGGGACCTCTGTGAAGGGAAGAGAGGACTTGAAGGACTCCATTCCTTGCAGCCCTTACATCCTGGAAGCTGAGGTGCCATCGCACGGTCGAAGAATGAGGACAAAGATGTCAGGAGTGATGTGTTTTATAATGTATATATGTGTGTTTTTAATTATTCAGGAAGGTAGAGGTACCGACACACCTGGCTGTGAGGTTTGCATTAAGACTACAAAAACAGGTGATCATATTTCCCAGACCCTTATTTGGCATTCACAATATGAGTGTAAAGGATATGTATCTAAGTGTAGATACTTAGGTATAGATTATAGTGTATGCCATTTAGGAGTAGGAGAACCTAAGTGTTTTAGTCCAGAGTATCAACCCCGTACAATTTGGTTGAACCTTCGGAATGGAGACTTACAGGGGACCCTAATAAATAAGACAATACTAGAAACCGTACATTCTTCGGGTGTTCTGCTATTTGATGCATGTAAGGCGATATCAAGTGGTAGAAAACCGTGGAATGTATGCGGGGATCTTAAATGGGAAAGAACGTATGGGTCTAATGAGAAGTATATTTGCCCCAGTAGTAAGAACAAGTATATAGATCCAAAATGCCCAAATAAGAATTATAATTATTGTCCATATTGGTCTTGTGTAGGGTGGGCAACTTGGGGACAGACAGTAGATAAGAATATGATTGTTACTAAGTTGCCTACCAAACCATATTGTAAGTCTATGGAGTGTAACCCAGTCCATATACTTATTAATAATCCTGAACAGTTTATAGATAGGTTCGGAAACTTATTTGGGTTCCAGATATATGGGACCGGTTTGGATCCTGGGACAATATTATTTATAGGGATAGAGACTGATACTGTGGCAGCCCAGACTCATCAGGTTTTCCATTCTTTCTACGAGGAGATGAGTGTAGAGAATAAGATCCCCCATAATGCTAAGAACTTGTTTATTGATCTAGCAGAGAGTATTGCCGGTAGTCTTAATGTAACCAACTGCTATGTGTGTGGAGGTACTAATATGGGAGACCAATGGCCCTGGGAAGCAAAGGAGGTAATGTATTCCGGTTCTGAGACAATTGAACAGATAACATCTTCTCAAGCTGATTATCAAATGAGTGTTAGAGGTAAATCTGAGTGGCGATTAAAGACCTCCATTATATGTTATGTTTGCATAGCAAGGAAAGGAATAATGTTTAATACATCTGTAGGAGAATTGATTTGTCTAGGGCAAAAAGCTTATGATGATGATACAAAGAATACAACTTAGTGGCCAGCTTCAAATGTCTCAGAACCACCTAACCCGTTTGCAAGTTATACCAATTTAAAGGATGTGTGGTTTGACCTATCTGCTACATCTAGTTGGAAAGCCCCAGCAAATTTGTACTGGATCTGTGGTAAGAAAGCCTATTCGGAGTTACCACAGGACTGGGAAGGGGCATGTGTGTTAGGCATGCTCAAACCATCCTTCTTCTTGTTGCCTATTGAAACAGGAGAGACTTTGGGAGTTAAGGTATATGATGTGAATCATAGAAAGAATAGGGGACCCCTAGAGATAGGTACCTGGGAAGATAATGAGTGGCCTCCCCAGCGTATTATAGATTATTATGGGCCAGCTACGTGGGCAGAGGATGGTACTTTTGGATATAGAACCCCAATATATATGCTCAACCGTATTATAAGGTTACAGGCAGTGGTTGAGATAATTACCAATGAAACATCGCAAGCGCTCAATCTCCTAGCGAAACATAATACTAGGATGAGGACAGCCGTTTACCAAAATAGATTAGCCTTGGATTACCTATTGGCAGTAGAGGGAGGTGTATGTGGGAAGTTTAACCTAAGCAATTGTTGTCTTCAAATAGATGATGAAGGGCAAGCAATAGCTGAGCTTACTAGCCATATGGTTAAACTAGCGCATGTGCCTACCCAGGTATGGAAAGGGTATAATCCAAGTAGTTGGTTTGGTAACTGGTATGAGCAGTTTGGAGGACTTAAGGCATTGGTAGGTGGAGTCATGCTAATCTTGATGCTGTGCCTTCTCCTACCATGTCTGATTCCTTTGGTAGTTAGGTCTGTGCAGAGCATTATAGAGAATATAGCAGAGAGAAAGGCTGCTGCACAGATAATGGCTATATATAGGTATGAGGCTCTAAATCAGGGAGAATTAGTACAGGAAGAGGAATGTTGAGGGATTCGTATCTTTAGGGAGTACAAGGTCTGTTCTGATTCATGGCAGGTGTAAGTAAGCGATGAATAGGTGATGCATCTGGAATTATTATATATATCAGAAGCATCAAAGGGGGGAATGTGGTGGAATCTCAGTAAAAATAAATTTACTAGGACAAGATTGCCACGTGGTATGTGCACTTGCATATGTTGATGTATCAGTTAGTCAGTTACACGTAGCTAAGATACAATCAGTAGTGTAAGGAGCAAGTGTAGGAATACAGGAATTACGAGTATTTCCCCTCCTCCATTGTGCTGGGCAAGCCATGTGGTCAAACAGGAATTTAGTCTCTATTCAGTTGATTAGATAAGAGTATGTGTAGGTTGAACTGATTATGGGAGGAGCTACATGCCTATATAAGGGACCTACACTGTATGATCAGGACTCAGACTTTGCTGTTTTTTTGGTGACATTAGTCCCTCTGAGTCCCGGTCGGTGAATCGAATAAAGAATCTCTTCTGTCCTGAAGAAACCTGTGTCCATCTCTCTGTGCTTGGATTCCGTCAGTTTCTCCGGTATCACGCCTACTGCCAAAGGATTCCTCTTCCACGTCCTTGCCATGATGATCACTGGATCAGCTATGTTCAGATCTGACACCTTTCCTGTCAGTAATATCCTGTGGTTCTGAACCCTGTACCCTGCTGTGATGTTTTTGCTGCCTGTGCCCATTAACCCTGATCTGTCTGCCATTAAGCCTCTCAGCTCTGCCGTGATCAGTGGTTTCAGCTGCTCCTAAACCCAGTCAGCTCCCTTCTCCTGGACTGCTCTCTTGATCCCTCCAATATGTCTGTAAACATAGACCCCTTGATGATTCTGCAAGAGAAAAATAATTCTCCCAGGCCTGAAGCCATACCAGCAGTGCTGGCAACAACAACAACAACAAGGTCTGTGAGAAAGCATTAGAATGAGAACAATTTAAGATGGCTGCCCTATATGTATCAGCCTGCACATCCCAGATAACTAGCCTATCCAAACACACTAACTCTGAATGCCCACCTCCTAGCTCTGTCAAGGCCCTATTCCACTAAGCTATGCTACTCCATGGGCTACAGAAGAAACACTAAATGGACAATCCTCTAAAAGGACTACGCTTCAGTTTGCTTGTATGGTACTTGAGGACACAAGACCTTTTTTGCATTTTTGCTATCTATGTTCAAGTGCAATCTTTCTCATTTATTGCACCAACACATATTATTTACAGTTCCATAAAGGATACAATAGTGACCTTAGTAATTTCTAATTTAATATTAAAAAAAGTGAAATAAAATACAAAAAAACTATTTCCCCCCAAAGTTTTAGCAATAATAATAATAGTGCAGCTTAAGAAAATTAATTCTAAATAAGTTCATTAATGTCTTCATTTACAGAGCACATCATATGTATAAGATTTCAGTTTATTGGTAGTACTCGTCTAAAACTACAACAAAAAAAACATTGCAAAATGTTCATTTTTAAATCGCCCAACTATGAGGTGGGGGCGGAGCTTACTGAAGCGGGGATGGGGCTTACCGTGTGGTGGAGGCGAAGCTAAAATGACAGGGTGGGGCTAAATGTGCCTGGTAACTGCAGCATGGGAAGCAGGAATTAGTTCCTGCTTCCCCAACAACCAGTCTCCAGGAGCTGCATTGCCTGTCTGCCTCCACTCCACACACTCCACACAGTGTGTGTGACTGCCTGTGTGCGTGTCTGTGTGTGTGACTGTCTGCCTGTGTGCGTGTCTGTGTGTGTGACTGTCTGCCTGTTTGTGTGACTGTCTGTGTGTGTCGCTGTCTGTGTGTGTGTGAATGTCTGCCTGTGTGTGTGGATGTCTGCCTGTGTATGTGTGGATGTCTGTGTGTGTGTGTGTGTGGCTGTCTGCCTGTGTGTGGATATCTTCCTGTGTGTGTGGATGTCTGCCTCTGTGTGTGTGTGGCTGTCTTACTCTGTGTGTGTGTGGCTGTCTTACTCTGTGTGTGTGTGTGGCTGTCTGTCTGTGTGTGTGGCTGCCTGCCTGTGTGTGGATGTCTGCCTGCCTGCCTCTGTGTGTGTGTGGCTGTCTGCCTGTGTGTGTGTGACTGCATGTAAGTGTGTGTGTTTGCAACTGTCTGTACCTGTGTGTTTCTGCCTGATCCTGTGTATGTGACTATCTGCCTGTGACTGTGTGCATTTGGCTGTATTTGACAGTGTATATGTATAACTGTGTGCATCTGACTGTGGGACTCACACATAGGCCTAAATGTGTATTTTTAGCTGAATTAAATACCCATCACACACAGCCAATAAACCCAGCAAAAATATCGTAACCAATAGGTGAGCGCTAAAATCCCATACAGACAATATGGCAGCGTTAGAAAATACAATGCACAAAAAATTGTGAAAAGCAGAATAATAGTTACCAAAAAAAAAACGCGCTAAATGAATCTGTAAACATAAAAAACACAAATAATAGTGCAGACCATCTGGTTATGGAGATATGAAAAATAGGAGTTATAGGAGAAAAACTCACATGTCCCAGAGCCCTATCACCCCTGGCTCTGGGTTTGAAAGGCTCTTTAGAAGAGGGGATGTCCCCACACTGCAGGATCCTCCAAAGGATGTGTCAACTGGCAATTCCGTTATACTGTGTGTAAGAAAAAGAAGGGCAGGACCTCCAATTGAATAGTATCACGATTTGATTTATTATACAAAAAAGTTAAAAACCCTTACTTGGGATGTGGTGGGTATACACTCGCAGAGTCACCCACATAAAAGCATAAAACATGTTTAAACGAAAAACTTGTTGTAGTCCGGTCACGTGATCGATTCCGGGTCCGCCCTCCAATGACGTCCGTGTGACGCGTTTCGCCTGCCTCCACAGGCTTCTTCCGACGACGTCAGGGGGTTCCAGTCTTCCTTTTAAGTTCATAGTGCCGCCCTTCTCTCGCTCCATTGGCTGGGGGGCGTGGTTTCGCACGATCTTTTTTTCCTTCATTATTTATCACGCATTCAATTGCATATGTACGGATTTCATTTTACTAAGTTAGACTTAACCCCTTACGACAGTCAAACTCGAATGACTGCATTCTAACACACATAGAAAACAGAATCTCCGGAATACTCATCATCATAATTACTACTCTAAACAGTTTATATTTCAAGTATACATGTGGGACATATCCTAGATATTAAGACTAGTAATTCTAAGGGAGTTTCTTAAAGAGACATCTTCTGATTGCATTGCACTCCATCTTTACAATCCATAGACATATATAATAGACATTCCATAACTTTAGTAGATTAAAGGGCAGATGTTAAGGCTAAAAAGGAACTGTACTAGTGAGGAAACTTGCGAGATCCAAATTAATAAGCTGGTAGAACAATTTACAGTTAAGCATTACCCCAGGACTCTATTGGACAAGGCCCACAAGGAGGTGGGGAAAATAGAGAGGAAAATGCTACTTGATAAATCAAGTAAGAAAAACAAAAGGAATACTATGAGTAATGAAGTCCCTTTGATCTTTGATTACTCAGGGAAGAATAGGGATATAAATAATATAATCAATAAATACTGGTTCATCCTAAAGGAGGACCCCTTGTTAGAAAAAATAGTCCCAAAAAAACCAAGGATCATCTACAGGGGAGTACCCAGTATCAAGAGTCATCTAGTAAAGAGTAGCCTTAAACAAGAAAACCTAAATAAGAATTTCTTAAATCAAGATGTTGTTTTTTTCCAATGTGGGTATTGCCTAGCGTGTAGGACTACGGGAGCCCCCAAATGTGTCAAGAGAGAACTAATAGGTGGGAATACACAACAAATATATAGTGTGAAACAATTGATAACTTGTCACACCACCAACTGTATTTACGTCCTTACCTGCCCGTGCAATATGCACTATGTCGGTAAAACTACTCGACAAGTACACACCCGTATTGAGGAGCATGTGCGTAACATAAGAAGAGGTTTTAAGGAACACCCCCTATCCTCCCACTTCATTCACAAACATCAGGGAGATGTCACCAAATTACAGTTTATTGGGATAGAAAGGGTCAATAGAAATTGGAGGGGCGAGAATCTAGACAATAAATTGTCAAAACAAGAAATGAGGTGGGTGTTCAAATTGAAATCGTTGTTTCCTAGAGGTCTAAATGGAGAATTTGAAGTTTGTCATTTTTTGTGAATAATTCTCTATGTTTTTCTGTCCTTTTCCAACTCCCCTTTATTTGACAGGCATTTTTTATGTCCATAATTGAATATAGGGATAGAGTGTCTTTAAGATGTATATTGGTACTGTCTGTTTCAGATGATATTGTGAGAGTTTATGCCATTTCTTCTATTTAATCTACTAAAGTTATGGAATGTCTATTATATATGTCTATGGATTGTAAAGATGGAGTGCAATGCAATCAGAAGATGTCTCTTTAAGAAACTCCCTTAGAATTACTAGTCTTAATATCTAGGATATGTCCCACATGTATACTTGAAATATAAACTGTTTAGAGTAGTAATTATGATGATGAGTATTCCGGAGATTCTGTTTTCTATGTGTGTTAGAATGCAGTCATTCGAGTTTGACTGTCGTAAGGGGTTAAGTCTAACTTAGTAAAATGAAATCCGTACATATGCAATTGAATGCGTGATAAATAATGAAGGAAAAAAAGATCGTGCGAAACCATGCCCCCCAGCCAATGGAGCGAGAGAAGGGCGGCACTATGAACTTAAAAGGAAGACTGGAACCCCCTGATGTCGTCGGAAGAAGCCTGTGGAGGCGGGCGAAACGCGTCACACGGACGTCATTGGAGGGCGGACCCGGAAGCGATCACGTGACCGGACTACAACCAGGAAGAGTTTTTCGTTTAAACATGTTTTATGCTTTTATGTGGGTGACTCTGCGAGTGTATACCCACCACATCCCAAGTAAGGGTTTTTAACTTTTTTGTATAATAAATCAAATCGTGATACTATTCAATTGGAGGTCCTGCCCTTCTTTTTCTTACACACAGTATAACGGAATTGACACATTGACAGTTGACACATCCTTTGGAGGATCCTGCAGTGTGGGGACATCCCCTCTTCTAAAGAGCCTTTCAAACCCAGAGCCAGGGGTGATAGGGCTCTGGGACATGTGAGTTTTTCTCCAGCAAAAATATCACCTACAACCAACACACGCATATCACACACAGTTAATCCACCCATTACAAATATCACACACAGCCAACACATAGCATACATATCACACACAGTCATCACACCTATCACATACACAGACAACACAAACATTACATCATATTATAGTGAGATGTATTACAGTAGAGCTCTGGTATATAAAATGCACATTACTCTGTGTTTTATAGTTAGGGTGCTCGGTGATACACTAATAGGCACATTACTTGGAGTTGTATTATTGTGTAGTGTTTGAGCTTGTCACAGAGTTCCTCATTACCGTGAGTGTTATTGTTGTGGAGCTCTGTGATAAACTGGCACACACCACACGACTGTGAGGGCTTTTTTGTTTCTGAGGAGCTCAGTGATAAATGGAGAAGTAGCGCATTACTACAAATTTTTATTCCAAAGAGATCAAGGTAAATAATTATAATCCAGAGCTCCAAAGCAAAACCACTCACAGTATTATGTGACATACTTAGTCTGCTCCTCTGTAATGTAGGGGAGGCAGTCTGTCACTTCTGGCTTGCACTTCTGTTGGCTGCAGACCATAAGTAACTGTCTTCCTAGCTCGGGCCAATCAGAGCGCTGACGCAGATTACCACAGGATTGCAGCAGATTACCACTGCAAGCCCCTGAACTTGTGAGACAGTTACACATGGTCTGTACCCAGTGGAGGGGCAGACCAGATTCAGATTAGCATGCCCCTTTCCCAACTAGGTAACAACAGGAAAGAAAGAATTAATATGTGTTTTTAAATCATTATTAATTTAATAAATCCCCTATACAATCACTACATTCTATACACACACTATACATGGATGACGGGGGGGTGGGGGGTTGATGTGAAGATTTTTCTCACAGGGTGCCTAAATAAGGCCGGCCCTAGGTGTAACAGAATACCTTTATTCACAAAAAAAAACCTTTAAAAACAGCAAGCAAGTGGACCCTGTGTTGGATGCTTCTCTCTGGTAAAGCTCAGTCCGGCTTCTTCAGAAACTTTTTTTTCTTTTTGAATGATGAGGAGTCCAACAGTTCCTGTCCAACCTGCCTGTATCCTGCTTTGCCTAATTGTGGTGCTTTTATTAGTAGTAGTGGAGAAGCTAGTATGGGTGGCCTGATGTTCTGCTTCTTCTCCTTAGTAATACAGACTTGGATTATCTTTCTAGACTTGGATATTCAATTTGAGCTAAACTGAAATTCATCCATATTCGGGCTCATTGTGTGACAGAGTCTTGGGGGAACTGCCTTGTGCTCATTTACATTCTTGATTCAGAGTGCCATTCCTGGCAACTGAAAAGAAAAACGGTCTGGAATTGAGAAAACCTTTTTTTATTTTTTTTTATATATTTGAAAGCTTGGCCTGTAGTCATGGAAGGGGCTTGAATTCTCTTTAAAAGGGCTGCCAATCGTTGCTGGTCTGGCAAGTCTGAAACGTTTACTTCCGGTTCAGATCGCCATTTTAGATTTTCTTACCTGTCTTCCTCGTGGTCTCCTGGTCCGGTGCTTTTCGTCACTGGCGTCCACACAGCCCATTTGTTACTTTGCCACCGCGTTAAACCGTAAGTCAAGCCCGCCGTAAAGCAACCGCCGCAATCTTCCTAGCTTTACATGGCAGAGCCCCGTTCGTTTGAACCAGCGTTCGGTTCTTTTCAATTTCGTACAATATGCCGTTCGGCTACATTTCCTTATCTACTCGCAAGTTTCACATTACTTATTCTAACGAATGCTATCATTCGGTTATATACAAATATATTTTCCGTTCGGTTTTCGAACTACACTTAGGATGTATCCATTGATATGTTTCAACACTCTACCTAGTTCTTTCGGTGATTACAACAACTCACGACATAGGCACGAATTCAACCAGTACTCCAGGGGATTTTGCCCCTACTGGTTACAAATGTTATTACAGTCACTTATAAAATTCTACTAAAGAAAATAAATGTTGAAACCTGGATGT
Organism: Pelobates fuscus; assembly: GCF_036172605.1. NCBI lineage: Eukaryota > Metazoa > Chordata > Amphibia > Anura > Pelobatidae > Pelobates > Pelobates fuscus. Next base: position 130,108,015 of record NC_086325.1, read on the forward strand.
TGTGACCTGATTTTCCTGACCTTTTCCCACAGGTTCATACCAGGGGGTTGGTACTTAGGAATTGTGATTCCTGACATCTGTGTCAAATTGTATTTACTTTCTAGGTTGGTTAGAATTTAATTATGATTCATTCTTGGGGCCAATGATACATATTAAATTAGTTAAATGTGTAATTTACTCTTTTAGGTTCTTGAACGTCGTACGGTAGATTTTACAAGCACAGAAGCCGTCATCTTCTTCCGTTTAAATCTACTCTCTGCATAGTGTCGGGAAGGTTAATTTTTTATTTTATTTTTAAGGCCCACGATCTGGCCAAACTACTACCTTACACTCAGACGTTTATATATCAAATCTCATGTCCACAGGTCAACACCTCGATACTATTACAGTCGCTGTTTTCCTCTACATTGACAGCTCGGCCTGACTCACATATCAGCTACTACGCCAGAACCCACTACTTTCTATGTTTAGAATGGTACTGGTCCTAGGTTACTTGGCCCAATTAGGCATATATTTTCTGGTCTTAATCCATAGGCTAGTGGTCCTGCGAGCCCAACATCCTCATCCTCATACTCGGAGGTATATGTCCCTCGGGCCAAATCATAGCTAGCCGCCTCGCACTGTTGCAAAGAGAGGGCCTCACCTGTCACTTCCATTCTTTCTTATGCTTTAATTGACACCGAGAGGCCAACACCCCGCCACAACGTTCAGTGGCCTCATTTTTTTCCCTCGGGCCCACGCATAGATAGTGCCTCTCAGGCCACTTGGCAACTAGCAGGGACTCATCTGTCAAAGCATAATTGTTTCACCGCTTGGTATTTAGCTAGCCCCACCAGTACCCACCCAAATTCATTACAAGATGACTGACTAAGCCACTTTTATATTTTTCAGTTATGTCACAAACTCCTGAGGAACTTTCACTACCCACCACACCCGCTAGGCCTGGTACCCCTGTTCCTGGTACAGATGTGAATAGGCCTTCGTCCCTTAAATCATGGACCATCCCACGTCTCACAGCAGAACTCAGAAGATGCTGCATCCCTTTTCCAGCTACTGCTAGGAAGGCGGAGATGTTTAGATTACTGAACACTACTACCGACAACTACCGAGGCAGGGGAAGGCCCTAGTGGGACTCAATTACCAGCTTCCCATGCCATGATGACTTCTCTAATGGCATCCATTGGCACAATTAGTGACAGGCTGGATAAATTGGAGGCTGGTGGTGCTAATCAGTCCACTGCCAATACTACGGTTACAAGTCATCCTCTCACTAATACTATGCCCGGTAATTCCTTTGAATCTATTGCGGTTATAGAATCAATTAATTCCGCGCATATGGTTTCATCTCACCTAAAAAAGGACATTCTGGAAGGCAAGGATGTTAACCTGGTCTCATTGCTCCCAGGATGTCCTAGAGAACAGGACCTTTGCATACAGGGATATTTCAGTAGTACTAAGGGCTAAAGACCCCCGGCTAAATTGAGAAATTGTCTATCCCTGAATTCGTGATGGGGTTTTGGATTTATAGAGATTTCTACTGCTCAGTTTACCCTGAGAAAAGAGCAGAGTTGGATGCATACATGCACAAGGTGGTGGATCTGGGGCACAAATTCCTTGGTACCGCTTTTTACGATTACCACCGTTCCTTCTCTGCAAAGGTGGCTGTGGCTCTGGCTCAGTTCAATTTAAGCATAAATTGGAACATATTGGACACTGAGCTATTCTGCAGGCACTTTGCAGGTCTCAGGCCCCCAGCTTGTGCAGTGTGTGCATCAGGAACACATAGCACCAATTTCTGCCCAAATTCGGAATAAATTTAACAACACCAACCGGCTTCTAACTTCCAAAGACCTACTAGAGTATTAAAAGACAAACTGGGCAGGGATATTGTATTTTTAGGCAAATCCCAAGTTTGCAATAATTTTATGCATGTATGTTGACACTGTTTTAGGGCCCATTCCAAGACAATGTTCCCAAATAAAGCATTACCTAAACCATATCTCACGTGCGTGAACCTCACATTATTCACCACTTTGTTGAATAATTAGCATTACCTAAACCATATCTCACGTGCGTGAACCTCACATTATTCACCACTTTTTTACAACTACACCCATCACGCCATTTCAGTAACTACCTTATAATGGGATTGACTGAGGGATTTCACACCGGGTTGATACATTTACCTACAGGCACCTACAATCCACATTAGATGACCCACAGTTGGTACATAAACTTATTATGACCGAGGGGAACCAAGGGCTTTTGTTGGGCCCATTCTTTTCACCACCCTTCACATCTTGGAGAACCAACCCCATTGGGGTTGTCACGGGGAAAAACTCAAACCTAGACTGATCATTGATTTATCTGCACCACATTCCTCCACGGTCCCCAGCCTAAACTCACTAATACCTTCCGAAGAATTTTCACTACATTACGCCACTATCGACCATGCCATAGGTGCCATCATTAAAGCAGGCACAGGGGCATGGTTAAGTAAAACGGAGGTAGTGAATGCCTTCAAGTTACTTCCCATGCACCCTTCCCTTTGGCACCTACACAGCATTAAATGGCAAGGGTTATATTATTTCTTCACCCGTCTCACTTTTGGATCCAAAAGTAGCCCACGTATTTTTGACACATTTGCAGAGGCTTTTTGTTGGTTATTACTTAATGTGTGTAAATGTCCTTTGGTCATTCACTATCAGGATGATTTCCTCACGATTGAGAACAACACACTCCCCCCAAGTAGTTTGAGACACATGTTGGCTTTGTTTGAATCCCTCACTATCCCAGTCTCCCCGCACAAGACGTTGGGTCCAGACACCAACATGCAATTTTTGGGGATACAACTAGACACTGTACACATGCAGGCTAGCCTCCCTCAGGACAAAATTGAGCGTACCCTGGCAAGCATCGAACACTACCTACTGCAAGGGTGTTGGACCTGGAAAGAACTGCAATCACTGCTGGGGTCGCTCAACTTTGCCATGAGAATCATTCCACAAGGTAGATCTTTCATTTCACATCTACTATCCTTATTTCCACAATTCACCTCAGACACTTCACGTATCACATGAGACGACCACACAACCTCTGATTTACGTATGTGTTTTTTTTTTCTCACCTCTTGGAATGGGTGAGCCATGTTTATACCACCCCACTCTGACGCTTCACCTACACTGTGGACAGATGCCACAGCAAACACAGGTTTTGCAGCCATCTGGGGAGATCAATGGCTTTGGGGACCATGGCCGACCGAAGTCAAATCACTGCCCAAATTCACAGAGACCTCCGCTTTATTTTAGCTGTACCTAATCGTGGCGGCGGCCATAGCTTGGGGACCACATTGGTCTGGTCACACGGTTAGGTGCTACTCGGATAATATGGCTACATGCCATATTGTCAATAAAGGCCGGTCGGCATTACTGGTAATTATGAGACTCCCAAGACGACTCACATGGGTAGCGGCCACCTGTCAATTCTTTATCACATGTATCCACGTTCCGGGGTGCACAAAGACTGGTGCTGATCACTTGTCTCAATTTCGTTTTCAGGATTTCTTCCCGACACTACCCTCCGCTTCCAGACTGGCAACTCCTGCCCCACTTTTCCGAGACATGATAATGGATTAGAGGCTTTGTTAGATCACGCACGTCATATTTCTCACCTCGCAATTTCAGTAAACACTAGGAACACATACGACAGGGCTTTTCACGTATTCAAGAAATTCATCACTGAATTCCACATCCATGACATGTTCACGTTAGAATCAATATTGGGTTTCATTTCTTTTTGCCACATCAACCTTAAATTATCATTCAACACTATAAAACTGTACCTTACGGGCATTCAACACCACATGCTTATCCAACAACCCAACGCTACAGGTTTCCTGACCTCATATCAAACTAAGACAGTACTTAAAGGCATTAGAAAATTGGTCGCACACGTCCCCTCACAAAGACTACCCATAGACAACAACATATTCCATTCACTAATCAATTGATTAGATTCTTCTCCTTTCGAACCCATAACTAATAATAAAGACAGCTATATATTTAGCTTTTTATGGGTTCCTCAACCTCCGACTACCTAGGAACTATGGACTTGCAAAAGCATAACGACCATTACTTACTATTTTTAAAACAATCAAAAACCAGCACCATAGGTCATACTATTGAAATCCCCTTGTATCCTACTCATAATAAATGGTGCCCAGTTGGTGCCAAGTTTTTGAAGCTTATTTTCTTTCACTCCACAAACAACCTCTACAACCTTTCCTCGAACTGCATGGAAACATTCTGACTACAACAAAATGTATGCTTTATGTGCGACTACTGTTGACTAGGCTCGGCCTAAACCCCAATCATTTCTCAGGTCACTCTTTCCAAATTGGGGCAGCATCTACAGCATCTGCTAATCACATATCCACTCACATTATCAAGGCGATGGGATGCTGGAAATCCTCAGCCTACACACTCTACATACCTAATCCCGTTAAAGAATTAAGACAAGCTTTCTCTGACTAATCTAAATAAATAAAGTTGGTTAACCGTATTACGTCTTATGGTATTTTCTTTTGCACACTTTTATTACAGGCCTACTGCTTTGTCGGTTCCGGCACACAACAACCGACTGGTTCCAACTCATTGATGTTATGGTTATTATATGCTAGATTTCTGTATACGGCTATATTGCCCCGACTACAAATTTGAAGGCTTGGCCTGTAGTTGTGGGGGCTTGAATTCCCTTTAAAAGGGCTGCCAATCCACTCCCACCTTACCGTTGCTGGTCTGGCGAGTCACCCCTCCCACCACTCCCTCTATTCATAAACACCCTCTAAGGTAGGTCCACTTTTATTACAGGCCAACTGCTTTGTCGGTTCCGGCATACCACAACAGACTGGTTCCAACTCATTGATGTTATGGTTATTATATGCTAGATTTCTGTATACAGCTATATTGCCCCGACTACAAATATATATATTTTGCCCCACAGTTATCCCTACAATACACTTGCATAGCATACTGTGGTCTGAACACATTTTTATTTATTTTTTTAAATAGGATTTTCTTTCACTTACATAATTTTTTTACTTAGCTTGATCTATGAATAAAATCAAGATTTAGTGGCTACCCCTTAACCGTCAATCACCTTTTTTTTGGCATCTCTTAATTGGACAGGAGATCCAGCACACATGATTGGACAGACCTTCTATCATGGCTTATTTGCTTACATCCACAAAAATTAAAACAGAACAAAACTTTTTCCATTCCATTTGTCCTTTCTGGTGCAAGCAACCACATTCAGAACTTAGAAATAAACAATACATGTTCAGGTTCATACGAGTCGATGTGCCCAAGATTCCCAACATTGGAAGCTCAGAAATCGGAATTTCAGTCGATCTCCTGAATCAGATGATTGCAGTTTGGCCCAAAATTCAAATGACTTGCAGTTTGGTCCAAAATTCAGATGACTTCTAATATTTATATCCTATCACACAGCTCAGAGTATGGTATATTAGCAGATGAGCAGTGGCTAGCAAGTATTTAGAAATAGCAGAAACAACAAAATAATTGGCAAATAAATAACAAAGTATATATAATATACAGGGGCAAGTAAAATGTTTAATCTCAGACAATGTTTTTATGTTTTAAGAAAAATGGATAAGAGGGGTGTCGAGTGTTTGATAATCTACTTGTCCAATGGATTAAAAAAGTATCCCAATCTACTTGTTCTAATAATTTCCAGTACAAATATTGGGGCCGTGGATATTGACAGCTAAACTCATGGAATTTTCAAAAATGAAATCTGAATGAAAAACTGCTAAATTCTCTATTTCCACTATAGTCACAACGCAGCTATTGTTGCCTCAGTTTTGCCATTTGGATTCATTTTGCAAAAATTCAGTTTGTGAATTACCCTTGAGTGTCTAACCCTATATCCTCCCATGGTCTCTTGCTTTGTCATAGTGTGTGTGATTTGTGCTGATTTTGTGTCATGGTGTGCTGAGCAATGAGTGCTAAATGTGTGTGTGCTCTGCTGGCTGCATGTGATGTGTGTGTATTTGTATACACACACATCGCATGCAGCCATACTTCCTGGTGGACCAGCAGGGGTTAACTATTTCTGTTGGTCCTGGATCCTTGGTGTTGTAGTGGGGGCCTGTGAGTGGCTGATGCAGACCTCAGAAATCACTCCTTCCCGGTCCTAGCATTTGTTATTTGAGTTAGAGAGCATTCTGGGATTTTTCAGCAGCTGTGCTCTGACTCACTAGAGAGCACCAGACCGCAAGTATGTGATTAATGTGGTCTGTAGTTTCTAGTATAGCAGACCTCGCACTACTTTGCTCTGCAGCAATCTGCTTGGCAGCCCTGCCACTTGCCTGCATGTTCCAAGCATAAGGTGATATAATTTCATCCCTAGACAATAAGGCAATAAGTAAAAATAAGCATACAAAAAAGTGTGGGTAGCCCACTTTTTTAACTCCCAACAGCAACAAGTAGGCCATTACACTCACCAGAACTTTAGGTTGTAGCACATTAAATGTTAGAAACCGGTATCTCCTGATTATCAGTATACCAGAGAAAAAAAACATGATTGCAATAATGATCGAGATTAAAATACCTGTAGAAAGAAAAAGGTAAAGTGAATCATTAAGCAAATACATACAGAATGACACACACACCTGGCTTGTTTCCAGAGCTGATCTTAAGATAATACTATAGTGTCAGGAATATTTTGGCTTCCGTTACAAAGTTATTTAACAAACAAACAAAGTTATTTTCCGTTACAAAGTTATTCCTCTGCCAAAATTGTATGTATATACTTCAATACCCTCATAACCACACTCTCCCGCGAACACCAAACAACTATTTCACACATTTCACTCTCTTCTTCGCCCTGCTGTTCCTCCTCCACCTACTAACTTGACCGCCTCAGACATAGCAACTCACTTCACTGACAAGATCTCTACTATCAGAGAAGAGATCTCTCATCTTTCTTCTTCCCCTTACAATACTTCCCCTAACTTCACTTCCTCTGCTGTTCTATGTTCATTCGCACCCGCTACATTGGAAGAGATTTCTGCTCTGCTCCAGTCCTCCCGCCCCACCACCTGCTCCCTAGATCCAATTCCCTCGCATCCCATCCGTACTCTGTCTTCTTCTCTTTCTCCACCTCTCACTAAAATTCTCAATCTCTCTCTCTCCTCTGGTATATTTCCATCTCCCTTCAAACATGCAGCTGTAACCCCAATTCTAAAGAATAGACATGTGCAATTCGTTTTGGTCTGAATATGTATTTGGACGAATTTCTGACAATTCGGACATTCGGGTACTTCCGAATGTCCGAATTGCCGAAGTGCCGAGTTGCCGAAGTGCAGAATTGCCGAGGTCCCGAAGTTCCGAAATTACCGAAGTGCCGAAGTGCTGAAGTTGCCGAAGTTTCAAAGTGCCGAAGTGCCGAAGTACAGTATTGCCTAAGTACTAATATACTTACCCAGTGAAAGAAGAAGAATGTTACATTGTAAATAATTTTAAATAAAAAGTATACAAACATAGCCAGGATTCAGCTGTAAGCATTTGCAACACTTACAACAATCAAGTAACATACATTCATATAAAATGTAAGTTACTTGGCCAGTCAGTTACTTGGACAGGAATGAATAAGTAGATAACTCCCTAATTCCCACGGTATTAGGGAGCTATCTACTAAAAGGCTGAAAGACCTAAATTGGTCTTTCAGCCAAATGTACTAATACTAAGTAAAGATTACTTAGTATTAGTAAATTATGCCCCTACTCGCTATACCGCGAGTAGGGGCATGTCTAGTAAGCAGTGAGCAGCCTGTGGCTGCTCACTGTTAAAAAAAAAAAAGCATTGTATACAGCATTGTATACACGTGGACTAAACAGTTCTGTAAAAGGAAAAGCCTTTCTCATTAGACACTGAAAGGTGAAGGAAAAAAAGAATTCAGAAAGAAGATCCCTCGCAGGCACGTAGTGAATTTTGCATGCACAAGTTGACACTACTAGAAAACTGAACCTGTGAATGAACGAAGCCGCACTGTTCCTATGCTCTGTTGACGTTTATTTAGCAATATTAAAGATGTTTCTTTTTCTATTTTTTTTTTGTTGATCTAAAAGTACTATAAGTTAAAATTATTTCTTTTTAAGCCTTGCTATATTTGCAATATATGTCAATAGGAAAAATGAAAAAGGTCTCATCACCAAAGCCAGTTAAGACATAATCTTATTTTAACTTTTCAGCATTTCCTGATCTCCAATATAAAACTAGAGAACCAAAAAAGATTAAAACTTTAAAGTTGCTTTAACAACCTCACACACTGATATTCAGGAAGAGTATTTGTCTTCACAAATAAAGATGGAAAGAAGATAAATCCTCAACTAATAAAAGAATACAAAGTTAAAAATCAAAGAAAACACAGACAAAAAGGACAGAAATAGGTAAACTTAAGAAAACAACATGCTTTTTGCTTCATGTTGTGATGCACATGAAAAGTGCTTCTTTTAACAGGAAGCTATAGCGCCAGGAAAACAAAAGTCCCTTCTCCCCTCCTCTTTTCCCCTTATTATGCTATGTTGTCAGATACAGGAAAAGTGCTAGTCTCAGAAATTAACCACTTAAGGATACAGCTTCAAAAGCTTGTCTTACCCTTAAGGACACGAGCCATTTTTGCACTTATTGCTGTTTGTGTTCAAATGCAATTTGCATCTCTGTCATTTATTGCACCAAAACATATTATATACCGTTTTTTAGAGGACAAAAAGTGCTTTAATTTGATGTCACATATACATAGAAAAATTATCATTAATTATAAAATAAACTGCCCAAAAACAGGAAAAGAAAACAAAACATTTATTTTCACAGTTTTGGCAATAATAGCGTGTGCATAATACCGTATATACGCGAGTATAAGTCGACCCGAATATAAGTCGAGACCCCTAATTTTACCCCCCAAAAATGGGAAAACTTATTGACTCGAGTATAAGACTAGGGTGGGAAATGCAGCAGCTACTGGTAAATTTCTAAATAAAATTATATCCCCAAAAAATGATATTAATTGAATATTTATTTACAGTGTGTGTATATAATGAATGCAGGGTGTGTGTGTGTGTGTGTGTGTATGAATGCAGTGTGTGTATGAGTGCAGTGTGTGTGTATGAATGCAGTGTGTGTGTGATGCAGAGCCTTGGTGGGGGGTGGGCATTTTTATTATTATTTTTTTAACTTATTATTATTTTAATATTATGTTTTTGTTATATTATTAATATATTTTTTTTCTTTTATTATTTTTTTTAATATTATAATTTTTTAAATTTTTATTTATATTTTTTCGTCCCCCCAACCTGCTTGTTATCTGGCCAGGGAGGGGGGCTATCATTCCCTGGTGGTCCAGTGGATGGGCTGTAGGAGGGGGGCTGGCAGGAAGCTGTAACTTACCTTCACAGCAGCCCCTGTCAGCTCCCTTCTCTCTCCTCTGGTCAGCTCCCACTGTAAGTCTTGCGGCCGCATGGAGCGTTGCCACGGTAACACGTGGCAACGCTCTGACCCCGTGGCTCTCGCGAGACTTGCAGAGGGAGACGACCAGAGGAGAGAGAAGGGAGCTGACAGGAGCTGCTGTGAAGGTAAGTTACAGCTCGCTGCCAGCCCCCAACAGGACTGCCGGGCTTGTAATGAGCCCGGCGGTCCTGTCTGTATTATGGCAATGTAAATTGCCATAATACAGACATTAACTCGAGTATAAGTCGAATTGGGGTTTTTCAGCACAAAAAATGTGCTGAAAAACTCGACTTATACTCAAGTATATACGGTATGTCCAGCTTACAAAAAGTAATTCAAAATAAATGAATTTATGTGTCTTGATTTATAGACTACATAATATGTGCAGGATTTCATCTTATTTTTAAAGTTACAGGACACATAATACAAGGACTAAAATAACATTTTAATATGAAACAATTTTAGAAGTTGGTATGTTTGTCTTGTAGGTTTTGTAGCCATCCCAGAAAAAAAAATTGCCAGAGAAAAGCATATATTTATATAAAGTAGATATCACAGGCTATTTATTGTGTTAAGCTACATCTGCGGACTACAACAATATCCCAATTGTATGCCTTTGGCACTAGTCTGTTAATCTACAATGCCAAATAAGAGACAAGGCTATCTCATGGATTTGACGGATCTATGTCTCATTTTGGGGTATTATAGCAGTTTGAATGTTCAAATAACCCCACAAAGGGCTTTCGTTTGATAAAGCAGACACCTCAGGGTGTCTTATATGGTTTATTTTGTGCCTTAACTTGTCACCATTTTTTCACCAATTTATGCCAATGTTTGTGGTGAGGGGAAAAAAAAGAATTTTTACATACATGTTGCATTTCTTACACTTGATATGTGCCACAGTCATAAAATCCCCCAAATTATGCTTAATTACATCTTCTGAGTAAAACAATATGCCCAATGTATGACCTAGACCAGCGGTGGGTCGCGCTGACCCACACATCCAGGGCCGCTTGCCCTGTATGCTGCCGGGCTCCCTCCAATCAGTCTGCCCAGCAGCTCCGGTCTGCAGCTCCGCCGGGTGCAGAGCTGCAGACCGTGTGATAGAAGTCTCGCGAGCTCCCAGAGCGTTACCATGGCAACACTCGGGGAGCTTGCAAGACTTTTATTACACTGTCTGCAGCTCTGCACCCGGCGGAGCTCAGACCGAAGAGTTATCCCACCGGACCACCAGGGAGACACTGGACCACCAGGGATGTCTAATGAAGGTAGGGCACAGAGCCCAAACAATGCCCCCCCCACCCCAATGTAAACCCTTCTCTGCCTGGCCCCCACCCCAATGCAACCCCTTCTCTGCCTGCCCCCCTACCCCAATGTAACCCCTTCTCTGCCTGCCCCCCTACCCCAATGTAACCCCTTCTCTGCCTACCCCCCACCCCAATGTAACCCCTTCTCTGCCTGCCCCCCCATCCCAATGTAACCTCTTCTCTGCCTGCCCACCCCAATGTAACCCCTTCTCTGCCTGGCCCCCACCCCAATGTAACCCCTTCTCTGCCAACCCCCCCAATGTAGCCCATTCTCCGCCTGCCCCCCACCCCAATGTAACCCCTTCTCTGCCTGCCCCCCTACCCCCAATGTAACCCCTTCTCTGCCTGTTCCCCCACCCCAATGTAACCCCTTCTCTGCCTGCCTCCCCACCCCCAATGTAACCCCTTATCTGCCTGCCCCCGTTTCCCACCATCGTAACCCCTTCTCTGCCTGCCCTCCCCACTGTAACCCCTTCTCTGCCAACCCCCCCAATGTAGCCCATTCTCTGCCTGTCCCCCTCCCCCCTACTGTAACCCCTTCTCTGCCTGCCCTCCTCCCCTCCCACTGTAACCCCTTCTCTGCCTACCCTCCCCACTGTAACCCCTTCTCTGCCTGCCCTCCCCACTGTAACCCCTTCTCTGCCCTCCCCACTGTAAACCCCTTCTCGCATACCCCCCCACTGTAATCCCTTCTCTGCCTACCCCCCCAATGTAACCCCTTCTCTGCCTGCCCCCCTCCCCCCTACTGTAACCCCTTCTCTGCCTGCCCTCCCCCCCCACTGTAACCCCTTCTCTGCCTACCCCCCACTGTAACCCCTTCTCTGCATACCCCCCACTGTAACCCCTTCTCTGCCTACTCTCCCCACTGTAACCCCTTCTCTGCCTACCCTCCCCACTGTAACCCCTTCTCTACATACCCCCCACTGTAACCCCTTCTCTGCCTCCCCTCCCCACTGTAACCCCTTCTCTGCCTACCCCTCCACTGTAACCCCTTCTCTGCCTCCCCTCCCCACTGTAACCCCTTCTCTCCCTGCCCCCTCCCTTCACTGCAACCCCTTCTATGCCTACCCTCCCCACTGTAACCCCTTCTCTGCCTACCCTCCCCACTGTAACCCCTTCTCTGCCTACCCCCAAGGTAACCCCTTCTCTGCCTAACCCCCTTACTGTAACCCCTTCTCTCCCTGCCACCCTCCCCCCCACTGTAACCCCTTCTCTGCCTACCCCCCACTGTAACCCCTTCTCTCCCTCCCCCCACTGTAACCCCTTCTCTGCCTACCCCCCACTGTAACCCCTTCTCTCCCTCCCCCCACTGTAACCCCTTCTCTGCCTACCCCCCACTGTAACCCCTTCTCTCCCTTCCCCTCTCCCCACACTGTAACCTTTTCTCCCCCTGCCCCATCGCCTTTTCTCCCCCTGCCCCCCGCACACTGTAACCCTTTCTCCCCCTGCCTGCCTACTGTAACCCTTTCTCCCCCTGCCTGCCTACTGTAACCCTTTCTCCCCCTGCCCGTCCACTGTAACCCTTTCTCCCCCTGCCCACCCACTGTAACCCTTTCTCCCCCTGCCCACCCACTGTAACCCTTTCTCACACTTCCCCCACACTGTTACCAGTACACACACTCCCTCCCACACTGTCACCCTCACTGCGTGTCCTTTTGTGTCAGTGTGTGTCTGTGTGTATCTGTGTACATGAGTAGCTGTGTATCTGTGTGTGGGAAACTAAGTGTCATTGTGTGTATCGCTGTGTCAATGTGTGTATTTGCGTGTCAGTGTGTGTGTGTGTGTGTGTGTATACACTGCACACATACTCCATACAAAAAACATACTTACATTGAAACGCACATTGTGTATATGTATATTTCATAAACACAATATACACACACTGCATCCACCACACACACACACACACACACACACTGCAATCAAATGCAAACATTACATACAAACACACCCCTGCATTAAAACACTAAAATGATCTACAAACACCCCTTCATTCAAACACCAACACTACACACAAAAAGCACACCTGCATTTAAAGTCCCACACTATATATACAAACACACCTGCATTCAGACGCAAACATTACAAACAAGTACACCACTACATTCCAATAGCAACAGTACATACAAATACACCCATACATGCACACATATACTTAATACAAAAACATGCTTACATTCAAACACTGCTCACAAATATAACCCTTCAATGATGTGCAAATGGTAGATCTCCATCTGGCATATTATTGTGAAGTTCTCCGACAGATGGAGATCTACCTTTTGGTCACACTTTCACTAGATAGGGGCCCAAAAAACATACTTGCACCAGGGTCCTCTCTACATTAGCTCCACCACTAGGATAATCAACTTGAGGTGCCTGGATGAAAGATCAGGACAACAGCATTTCTGATTCTGAGTCTGTGAGCAAGCAATTGTATGTCTCTAAAACTGATTGCCATGATGTGTAAAGTGTCTGCCTCTAAAACTGCCATGATATATCAAAATGCCATGTTATGCCAATTTTATGCATCTAAAGCTGATTGCCATGGTGTGCCAAATTTATGCATCTGACTGTTGGCCATGGTGGGCCAATTGTATGCTTCTGAAGCTGATTGCCATGATGTGCCAAGTTTTTGCATCTAAAAGTGATTGCCATGATATGCCAAGTTTATGCATCTAAAGCTGATTGCCATGGTGTGCCAAGTTTATGTATTTAAAGCTGCCATGATGTTCCAATTGTATGCCTCTAAAACTGATTGCCATGATGTACCAATTGTATGCATCTAAAGCAGTTTGCCATGGTGTGCCAATTGTATGCCCCTGACGCTGATTGCCATGGTGTTCACTTTTTCAAATACACATTAAAAGCAAGTGGGTCTCGAAAAATTACTGTTTTGAAAAGTGGGTCTTGGCCCATAAAAGTTTGGGAAGCCCTGACCTAGACACTATTTTGTAAAATTACAGTGCTGTTAAAGAGACGTGACAAGTTCAGGTTTTTAAGTGTGAATTTTCATGGAGGGTTTTGATGCGTCTGTGTCCCACTTTGGAGCACTTTATTAGGGTACATATTCCAACTACACTGTAAAGGCATACCATTTCTTAAAGAAGACATCACAGGGTATTTCAAAAGGCATATTTTGAACCTTAGCTTGGGATAATTTTTCCACTAGCTTGTACCAAGTGTAGTGGTAATAAGCATTTTTTCTGCCTTTTTGACACACAAAGTGAGTTTGCACAGTATACATTTTGCAAACCTTATGTGTGCTACGGCTGTATAATACTTCATATGTTGCTCAGCTATGTCGTCTGAGTACAGCAATACCCCTGTATGTACCTTTGCCAGGTATATGGGAACATTAAGGGGCACATTTAAGACACAGCCATTCCAGTTTTTTTCAAACTTTACATTTTTACACTGTGTCCATGTTCCATTTTGGAGTAGTTTAGCTGATTTGTTATTCAAACTACTCCACAAACGCATGCCATTTTTTAAAGAATACACCGTGGGGTATTTCAAAAGGCATATTTTGAACCTTCACGAGGAGTCATTTTTCCACTAGATTGTTCCAGTGGTAATGAGCCTTTTTTAAATGTATTTTTTACTCTTTTAAACTTTTTTACTTTTTAAAACTTGATTTGAAACTTTTTTTACTTATTACATTTTTTAAACTTTTTAAAACTTTTTTACACTTTTAAAATTTGTATTAACTTTTTTTTACCGTTAACCCCTAACTAGCAGTAAGCAGCACTAACAGTAATTTCCCCAGTTTCCCATAATTCCCACCCACCCCAGCTAGCAAAATATATAATTTTCAATACAACTTAACCCTCAAGGGTTAAAAAAAAATCAGATCACAGTATAATACTGTGATCTGTATTTTGATCACTGTAGGCAGTGATCAACTGGCAGGGAAGGGGTTATTTTTTATTAGGGCTGGGTAAAGCAGGTGGGATTTTTTTTACTTTGTTAAACGTTATTAAAACATATTTTTTTTTACTTTAAAAAAATAAATAAAAATTTAACACTAACTCCTAGCTAGCCTAACACCAAATTCCCCAATATCCCCACTAACTTCCACCCACCCCAGCTGGCTAAATATATAATACGGGGTTTTCTCGGCTGTGGGATGTACTTGGTGGAACACCTGTAGGTTAGAACGAGAGAGGGCATCAGCTGCTGTCTTGTGGTAGCCCAGTATATGTTCGCATATGACGTGGAAGTGTTGTGTGGCTGCCAACCACACAAGTCTTCTGACTAAACTCATGATGGTCAGGGTTGAGGACCTGCCCTTGTTAATTACATCTCATGCTGCTGCGTTATCTGTATAGCACTTTACTGCCTGTCCTTTCCAAAGGTGTCTCCACACTTGGGCTGCTGCCACTATTGGGTAAACATCAAAAAGTGCAGAAGTGGTGTTAAATGATGGTAAAGTTACTGTCTCTATTGGCCATGCGTCTCTGAACCATTTGTTTCTGAAAATGGCTGCATAACCTGAGTGGGCTGCTGCATCTGTCCATATTACTGGGGAATTTTCTGTCAAAGGTGGTATGAACATGTTAATGCTGTTCCATTGAGTCAAAAATTTACTCCACCTGGACAAATCTGCCCTGGCTTGTTCATCTAGTGTGACTACGCTTTGGTTGCTTGGTAGTTCAGGTAATAGACTGAGTTGTCTGGATATGAATGCGCGTCCTTGTGGGATTATTCTGTTGGCAAAGTTCAGAGAACCTAGGTCTTTCCGAGTCGTAGTACCTCTGCTGAGGAACAACTCTACTTCTGTCCTGATTCTCTGAACTTTATCTGCGGGGAGACTTGCCTGCATGGTGACTGAGTCTAAGCATATGCCCAGAAATTACAATTTAGTGATGGGTCCTACAGTTTTGTCCGTGGCTACCGGTACTCCTAATGTTGAAAAGAGTGTTCCTTTAGCTGCAGGACCCATAGTACAAAAGATAGGACTGGGCACTGCTATGAGTTCCAAGGTAGATTTTATTGGACCCCAATATACAGAAAAACAAAAAAAAGATCAGCGCTGAGTAACAAAACAGAACTAAAATAAAGTGAAATAAAAAAGGCAGCAGACCTAAAAGAGATGGGGCTCCCTCACAAACCCAAAAGTAAAAGACGATAAAACAACAAGAGTAATGTTGACCCTAAAAAAACTTTAGTATTAAAGCAGTAAATGTAAGTGGTAATACAGTAAAGTCCAAGTGTAAATAATAGCTGATAAAAAAAAAAGCTAATTTAGAAAGTCCAAACTTTGAGGTACAGCTGATAAAATGGCAAGTTTACAGCTGTGAAAGTCAGTTTGCCGTTTTATTAGCTGTACCTCAATGTGCAATAAAACATCCAATCAGAGTACTGCAAATATATACATACATGATAGGTGCATGCTCACGCCATTTGGTCCACAGAATAGAGGGAAAATAGGAGGAGCATTAAAAAAATGTATATATATTTTTATTAGTTAGGAAAGATATAGTGGAATTCATAAAGCAGTTTCCTACACACGTTTTCAACATTTTAGTATATGTTTAACCCACTGATTGCCTTTGCTTTGTAATATGTAAATCATGCCTATGGCACTCTGTTATATTTCATAAAATGTTAGAAATCAAGAGGCGAGAAGTGTGATCTCTACAGGGGTGTTTTAGTGAGCAGTTCATGTGGCAGCAGTTTCCTTGCTGGGAATAATTTTTTTACCCCATATTTTTGTCTCGTAATTCCAACAGATCTTATTGCATGAATGAGTAGATATTGCAGATATACTTATTTTGTTTAAAATATAACCATTTAAAATGATAAAATATACTAATAGATCATATTCAAACGAATATGTCAATTACCTGCAATTACAGAGTTAGCTATTTGTTCCTCTGGTGCTTTTTTACACTCATTAACAGAAATACTATTTCGTTTCTTAGGTGTTGCTGACACACAGTAGTTTTCACCAGGTCTTTGGGGAACTTCCATAGAAATATTGTATATGTTATCCTCCTTAATGTCAACAGTTTCCTGAAACAAATTGATTATTGAGTGTTATTCATTTTCTTACCTTTCACAGCTTCTTTCAAGCATAATGTTCCATTTAAAAACTGCACTTTTCACTTGTATATTATGACATCTGAGGACATTCTCATTTCATTCTGTAAAACAGGGGTGCCCAAAAGGTAGATCCCCAGATGTTGTAGAACTACAACTCCCATGATGCTTTGCATGCACTTAGAATGACAACGCACCATGGAAGCTGTAGTTGTAAAACATCTGGGGATCTACCTTTTGGACACCTCTGCTGTAAAATGTACAAATTTATTGGGACTTTCTCTTACATGCATTTCTTTTTTTTTTATATATATAAATCTTTATTTTCAATTTAAAAATTCATTCATATACAACTTATCAAAGATGGATTTGGAACACAGTACAGTAAGTTACATTACAATAAGATATTATGCATTTTTGACAATAAGACCGTGTTTCGAACAATCATATACACAAATTGAGCTGTATCTACATATCCTACAATCATACAGTTCAAATATTTCATCTTATCCATTCACTGCTACCTAGGAGTGGCTATCTATGGGGGGAGCAGGGGGATTGAGTTTTATGGTTAATATATCTAACCCAAGGGGCCCAAATGTCATTATATTTCTCTCTAGATATCTTATTTAGAGCTATCCCAGCTTCCATACTACATTGAAATTCTATCTGTGTACAAATATCATGCCAATTTAGTGCACCCATATTTCTCCAGTTTCTGGCCAAAACTATTTTTATTGCCATACAAATATGGATCATAAGAATTTTTAATTTTATGTTGCTTTTTGGCAGATCTAAATGAAACAAAAACATTTGGGGTGTAGTAACCACTTGTACCCCATAGATAAAGTCAACCAGTTCTGAAAGCATTGCTTTCATAGGTTTCAACTCCTCACAGTCCCACCAAATGTGGGAGAATGAACCCAACTCCTTACCACATCTCCAACAATCTGGTGGGAGTGTGGGTTGAAACCTATGGAGGCGAGTAGGCACCAAGTACCAACGATATATAATTTTAAAGTACACTTCTTGTATATTCACCCCATGTATGTATCTTTTAACAGCTTGTAAGCTCGAAATCCAGTCCTCAACCGATGATGAGAAATGGAGTTCTTGTTCCCATTAATTCATTGCAGGCGCTTTATCTATTTGCCTTTGTGATCTTATAAATTTATTAAATCTAGATACAATTTTTTTTTTATAGTGGAATGCTACAAATTGGTCAATTGGAGAGGTTTCCGAAAAAACCTTTCCCATAATAAAAGATTTTATTCTTAAATAGTTAAATAATTCCTTCAAAGGGAGGTTATATTTAGACTGTAACGTTGGAAATGATAGTATGTTATTATCAGTTAGAAGTTCCGCAATTTTTACTATTCCACATTTTTCCCATTCTTGAATATTTATGTCCGTAATATATAGTTTTAAGCATGTTAATGGGGCATTTCTTGATATATATTTTGTTCCATATTTTCTTTTCAAATACTTAACAATATAAATCATTGTGCTATTCATCGGGTTGCTAGATCTTATATTTTTTACAAATTCACTGTCACACCACCAGAGATATAAGGGTTCAATATTACAGAGGTCCAATTTTTCAATATCTAACCAGATTGGTCTTGACATTGAAAAATTATCACATTTGATTAGGTGTGCTACCATATTGTTCATATATAATTTCTGTATATCTGGAAAAGAAATTCCCCCTTCTTTCCACTCTCTTTGTAATATTTCCAGTGGCACTCTAGGTCTCTTATCTTGCCATATATAATCTGATACCTCTTACATGCATTTCACACTAAGACATGGTTTGTTGAGTGGCATAAACAGAAAAGAGCTTGCAATGCTTATTATCACCTATTTTTGAAAGCCAAAATTAGCATTGCTATTGTATCATGTAGCGGTACTTACCCTCTCCAGGGGCCGGGCGAGGTCCTCCTTCTCCGCCGCACGCCATCCTGCATCTGAAGGGGAGGCGTGCACGGACCGCGAGAAGCGGCCATGTGACATGCCTGGTACTGTGAGCACGCCGCACATAGCGGGCGCGCATTTAAAGGGACAGTGGGAGCAAAAAATAAAAAAGGTCTCCCATTGGCCCATGTCATTCCACATTCCCCATACTCTCATGTTTTGGGGGCGTGGATATGACAAGGGCCAATCAAATCAATCTAATAGGTATTTATACTCACCTTTCCCTTAGCTCCCTGCCCTATCGTGATTTCTGGTTCAGTTCCCTTTAGTGCTTGTATCGTTCAGTTGTGGTTTTTGGTGCTTGACCTTGGCTTTGTTCCTGACTCCGTTTTCTCTTTATCCCTGCTTTGTCTTGTTCGCCGGTTTCCTCTTCTGTGTACCAGTCCTTGACTAAGTCTAGTTTAAGCTGTCTCTCTGTCCCCTTGACCTCGGCTCATTCTGGACTCTGTCTTTTCCTGTCCTCGTCAACTCTGGCCATTCTAAGGCCCGGTAAGACGTATCTTGTTTTCTTGCCTCTAGACTATCTGGACTATTCTTGCGTGTTGGGGTATATTACCGTGACATATCAATAGCATTGACTCTGTAATTATGTATTCTTGCACACCTACTTTGGTGTTTTGTATATATAGAATGTATTATATGTGTAAGTGGAGACTCAGAGACAAGGACATAGAAGAGCTGGCTTTGTATTTGAGAAGCAAGAAGAGTAAATTTTTTTTTAAGAAACACTAGGAAAGTGTGATTGAGTTATATTTTATGTGACACAAAAGAACGTATATATGTTTAAGGCCGTAAGGCCTGTATTTGTGCCGTACGCACGCTGTTCACCTCTCCCCGTGACAGCCGAACTTCCGGTCCTCGCTCTTCCGGTCCTCGCTCTTCCGGCGGTCCCGACGTCCTCTCCGTTCTTCCGCTCCTCCTCCAAGGTAATCGGCAAATAGCCGCGCTCGGGCTATTTGCCGTTCGACAATCTTAATAAGGACCAGGGAGTGAGATTCGGAGTTGCCTTCTATGAGCTCAATGAATGTGCCAGGCAGAGCTAACAGGCAGAGTGCAGCGCCTGAAACTCTGCTACTGCGGACATCTGTGAGCTCTGCACTCACTCAAACATTATCAGTTTGGCATATTCTTGCTAAATTGCCCAGGGGTTTATTTGGAATCTTTCATTGTCTGTTTGACTAATAAATCAATGCCTGCTATACATATAGTATATACATACGGCTCTGTTGGTTGAATATAAGGGTCAGTAATTCATATATGTGCAACATTTCTTGGATTTTACAGTAATACCATAAGCTGAAGATTCAGCCTTGCATACATGTAACCTTTACGTTTTTCTATTTATTCAATACAACTTTATTTGATTTGCTTTCAAGTTTCCTGCAATTGCTTTCTTTTACAGCGATCAATGCTTCCCAGCTGACAGCTGTTGCCTATTTCCTTCGCATACGTTTGGACATAGTGCAATTGCTATGTGGGTGGGAGAGCATTCCCTTTTGAATTTGCCTGACATCTCGTCCTGTTTTGGGTGTATCTACATTGGCACTTCCATGTAATAATTCTCAATGTCTGACACCGCACTGGATTATGCATTTGTAGGAATTGTTATATTTCTAGTTCGGTTATTCTAAGGGTTAATCCATTTTTCATCACTAACTGGTGTAACGTTTCACTGTCTGGCAATATCATTTGTCAATCGAGTCAATTCATGCATTTACTACACTTTGTGTTTAAGTTAGACAATGAAGACTACTGCTGTATGTAATGTATTACGCTCTGTCAACCATTAGGACAGTTTACAGTAACATATGGGGCATGGATTAAAATCCCCTCCTTTCATTCATTTACTACCACTCGGTTGTTACTCCATTAATTTATAATTAACTTACAGGGGTTGTTAACATACAAATGTTGTTTACTCGCCTTGCCGCGTCAGGCCACGGCGTCACTCGACTACTTGTTTCACGTTATAATCAACGCACTATCTCGCAACCAACATCCTAAACTCCTGTAACACCCTTCATTCCTTCACCATTTTCCCTCCATCTATACTACTATTTTAGGGTTGTCACCTTAAAGGGGGATTGTAGTTAATGTCCTTAGTCTCTTTTGTATGCACGGGACCTTTGGTTATTATTCTATATGTAATATCACGGAATGCTCAATAAATATTCCCTACTATCTTCTACTTGTATGACCAACTGCGTTACTTTTTACATGTTCGGCATAATTTGATTCCGTTTAGAGGCCTGGATTGTAGGGTGTCCTTTCTTTTTTTTTAACTACACCTTGATTTCAGGTTCATGACAGCATTCTATCGCCAATCAATTACTGGCTTGTTTTGTCTCCAGGTGTCATCATTAGACAATCACTAGTTCGCTATTGTCACCTATTTCTATCAGGTACAATTAAGTTTTGTCCACATTTCAAACAACTGCCTCGACAAGGCCACGTTGTTACACGATGGGGTATCGACCTATATTTTATACGCTCAAGCTCACTAACGGTCTAACTCATGAACGCTTGACACTCACAGACAACACGATTCGTATGAGACCGGCAATCAGGTTACATTTCAGCACACTATTTGTTTTGGTATTTATTATCAATTGTGTCTGTATATTTATGCGAAACTATGTTTGTTGCAGGTACCACTTCCATAGTTTTCTTCTCACATTTGCACCTATTACAATAAAATACACATATTTGTATTCAGCGATGTCTCATGTGTAAAACAGTACCCCCTATGTACAGGTTTTATGGTGTTTTGGGAAGTTACAGGGTCAAATAAAGCATGTTACACTTTTCAGTTTTTTCACATAGAAATTTGCCAGTTTGGTTACGTTGCCTTTGAGACTGTATGGTAGCCCAGGAATGAGAATTACCCCCATGATTGCATACCATTTGCAAAAGTAGACAACCCAAGGTATTGCAAATGGGGTATGTCCAGTCTTTTTTAGTAGCCACTTGGTCACAAACACTAGCCAAAGTTAACGTTAATATTTGTTTGTGTGTGAAAAATGCAAAAAACTAATTTGAAAGCCAATTTTGGCCAGTGTTTGTGACTAAGTGGCTACTAAAAAAGACTGAACATACCCCATTTGCAATACCTTGGGTTGTCTACTTTTGCAAATGGTATGCCATTATGAAGGTAATTCTTATTTCTGGGCTACTATACGGTCTCAAAGCCAACGTAACCAATCTGGCGAATTTCATTGTGAAAAAACTGAAACGCAAGCCTTATGTTTGACTCTGTAACTTTTGAAAACACCCTAAAACCTGTACATGAGGGGTACTGTTATACTCAGGAGACTTTGCTGAACACAAATATTTGTGTTTCAAAACAGTAAAAAGTATTACAGCAAAAATATCGTCAGTGTAAGTGCCATTTGTGTGCGAAAAATGCAATAAATTTCAATTTCCCTGACGATATCATTGTTGTAATACATTTTACGGTTTTGAAACACAAATATTTGTGTTCAGCGATGTCTCCCGAGTAAAACAGTACCCCCCATGTACAGGTTTTATAGTGTCTTGGAAAGTTATAGGGTTAAATATAGTGCTAGCAAATTAAATTCCCTATACTTTCGGCCTGGGTTGTTAGGCAGGTCCCGCTAATTGTAATTAATTAGGATACCTAATTATGTAAAATTATTACATAAATATATATGTAAAATTATTATATATACACGTGTGTGGATATATATATATGTATATATATATATATGTATATAATTTTTTTACAATTATTTTTATTTATATATAGGTATACATATAGTGATGTATACGTATATACTTAGGTATATACATATATATTATTTCGTTCTACGTGTATTTTGCTATCAATATATATATAAATATCAAAATACAGTTAGAACAAAATTACACACGTATATATATTTTTAATTTTTTTTTTTTAATTTTTTAATTTATTTTTTTCAACGTATTTTTTTATTATAATATATATATATATATATATATAATTATAATTATGTATATATTTAATCAATATCCTTCTACGTGTATTTTGATATTAATATATATATAATTATATATAAATATTAAAATACACTTAGTGTATGTGTAAATGTGTGTGTCTATATATATATATATATATATATATATATATATACTTAGATCATATATAATATATATATAAATGATCTAAGTATATTTTATTTTTAACTTTAATTTTTTTTTTTTTTTACTTTAAGGGGTTAAGAGGGGAGGAGAGGGGCAGAGACAGTGTCAGCCAGTGATTTTACATCACTGGCTGACACACAGGATCAGTGATCACAGTGACAGGCTGTCACTGTGATCACCTCCTGCAGATCACGGTAATTGGCCACAGGGGGAGTGCCTGGGTGGCCAGGCATGCCCCCCCCCGTGATCTGCAGGGGGATCCTGCCTGCAGTTACTATGGGTCAGCCAATAGGCTGACACATAGTATCCTCTGATCGCAGTGACAGGCTGTCACTGCGATCAGATCGCAGGGAGAGGCTGTCTCTGCATTCAGATCGCAGAGACAGCCTCTCCCTGCGATCATACTCTGCAGATCGCGGTCACTGACCGCAGGGGGACTGCCTGGCATGTCCCCCGACCGCGATCTGCAGATTGAAAATGCCGCGGCTCCATGTGTCAGACGATTTTAAAATCGGCTGACACATGGTAAATACCGATCGCAGTGACAGCCTGTCACTGCGATCGGAAGCTGCAGACCGCGGTCCCCAGGCACAGGGGGGCTGCCTGGGGGGCCAGGCATGCCCCCCGACCGCGATCTGCAGCGGCCATGTGCCGCCGGCCACGTGGGGGGTAAGACCGCCCAGGACGTACTATGCCGTCCTGCGGCGTTTAGAGCCGCCCAAATAAGGACGGCATAGTACGTCCTGCGGTCTTAAGGGGTTAATAACATGGTTTAAACAGGTCTTCAATTTTTTTTTATTTATTGTGGTCTTACGTTGTAGGTAATTCTGTTGGTGTTTAAATCACGGTTGACTCAGACTGATCAGCTGACTGTACAATTGCCTGTCTCAATTACGGTTACGTAAGCTCGCAAATATTAATGTTATAACTAAGGTTATCTATTATTCAGCCGCTTCACCATGTGGATAACCATTCTTTCACTGTTATTGGACTGCCTGTCCTATTACTCCCAGCTTTGGCTAGGGTAGTAATTTATGTAATACCCTCGTTGGGGGACTGCTCTGTAAGTTATACTGTGCAGGCAAGACTTTCAGGTAAATGTTTTTCATACATGTAATTGAAGGTGACAATCAAATGTTACATTAGTTTCACAATTACTATTGTTGTCATCTGCTATCAGTAGACAATTACTGGTTCGCTATTGTCGCCTGTTTCTAACAGGTATAAATGTGTTTTCGTTTACATTTCCTACAATTGTTACGCAATTGGCCTTTAGTCAATCGATTGTCACTTGTTTCCATCAGGTTTACTTTCGTTTTGTTTCCAAACAACTGCCTCTACTAGGCCACGTTGTTACACGATTGGGTTTTGGGGTACGGGGGCTTGATTCCTGCCTTGCCTCATCAGGCCACGGCTCCACTCGACAACTCTTCATTCGTACTCGCTACCCGTAACATTCGTTTTGTTACTCGCTACCTTGCTAATTTCACCCTCCTCTCTCCGTCAGCTGCATAACACCTTCTTTCATCTCCTGTCAGGTTTATTTAGTTTTCATCACGAGAATCTTCAGCACCCTCAGGGTCTATCGATACTGTTCTATCAGCTATATCTCCATAGTACTTCGCTGTACGGCACGTTATTTTCCTTCCCTCAACTTCAGTTCCTTTCCTCTTCTTTTTCCTCCTTCCTCTCCCTTCGTTTCCTCTGTCTCAGTCTGGTAATCTCCGGGTACCTATCATTATCCACAACTTGGGTTACCAAACACGTTACGTTACCCCCTTATCAAGCCCCCGTCTAGGGTCAGAGAACTGGCTATCTAGGGTTAGGAGCTGGCCTCAGCTGTACAACGTAGCTGGTCCCGCGAGGCCAACTCCCCAATCTCAACACGGAGATTTTCGCCCCTCGGCCCAATTCATAGTTAGTGCCTCGCATTCACCCACCTATCGGGTTTGTAGTTAGGGCCTCACCTGACACGGGCACACGTTTTTGGATCTTTACTGTCACCGAGAGGCCACCACCCCGCCACCACGCTAGTGGCTCGAGCCCCACGCCCAAATCATAGGTAGAGCCTCTCACCAGCCGCTTGGCTACTAGCAGGGCCTCAC
Source organism: Pelobates fuscus (assembly GCF_036172605.1). Lineage (NCBI taxonomy): Eukaryota > Metazoa > Chordata > Amphibia > Anura > Pelobatidae > Pelobates > Pelobates fuscus. The sequence continues at coordinate 130,133,113 of NC_086325.1, forward strand.
TTGTCACGGGGTAGTGAGCTTTTCGCTTCGGCACTAGTTAGCCAGCCAGTTCTATTTTACTTAACCGTATTGTTGTTTGAGTTCATTGTTGTTGTCATGTTCTTTTTCAGGATGTCCTACAAAGGCAACGTCGGAAGAGGGATTGCAGCATTTTCGTGTCTATTAGGGCCGACTATCCAAGAGTCGCTCAGTCTCGTACCTCACCCAACTCACATCTCTCAAGCATAATCCGCATTTTAGCATCCCCTTCCGGTCACTCGGCTGTTGGGGCTCGACACAAGTTATCATCTGGAACATTATTCGTTTGCTCTAAGATACATATAACAGAATCATGACATTCTTCCAAGAATCAGTGGAGCATGACTTCCACAGGCATACTGATCACCCTGTAGTCTTTTCTACATTTTTGCCACCTTTTATTCAAACCTTCATACGCACACGATCGCACTATTCCAAACTGACATACACGTTTCTGACAAGCCTTTCAAACCATAACCCGTTTTTACACAAGATATCAAAAGATAATTGGTTTATCGCTCTACATTAACGTACGTACACAGATGGGAATACCGGGCAGTATCAGACTCCCTAAAAACAGCATTCGCGCCACACAACCAGTTCTTAAATCTATGTGCCTGAAACCATACAAGGGTTCGGGAACCCTACAACTCCACGATCACAACTAATCAGACAGGTAAGTCATGTCTCCCCAAGGGAAATTTAAGAAGGCACAAACACTACACCGCGTCACGTCAAAATTCGAACCAGACAATCAAGACACCTGACCTACTAATCATTCCCTAACTACTTCTAAATACAATTCTACATTCACACTCCTGTCATTAGAGTAAGTAGGACCACTGGCTCCTATTTTTCACATCCATTCGATAAGCACGACATCCAGTAGCAGTACGCCGGAACAAACAATTAGAGGCACTAGGAATCGGCTTCATTATACAGGAACATTCCCAACGCATGAGTAGCAAGACAACGGATTTTTATAGTGCTATAAGTGTGTTTTTCTGGCATTTCCTTTTGCCCTCTTTTTCAGGCCTACCCTCTACGTCGGTTCCGGCACACCACACCGACTTAATTCCAATCACAAGGTATTTCACTATACGATATTAACCGACCACAAATATATGATACAAGGCAGGCCCATTTAACAAGAATAAAGAAGAATATATACATATAGAGTATCAAGTATTATGTTTACATTTTAATTATTATTTTTTAAGTTTTGGTGAAGCCAAACAAACGGCTTGCAAGTTTTAAATACTGTATAAAGGCTAAAAGAAAAGAGATACAGTCGTCCTATCTAAATTGCATTAAATCGAAACTTGTGTGAATTGAAACTTTAAAAAATCTTAGTGTGTCACAGGGACTGGAAGGATTTTTGCACAGAACATTGAACTGTTTTCTGTTGCTAAAAAAAAATAGTTAAAGATCTTAACCACTTAAGGACCACATGACTGTTGTGTAGTGCAGGGCTCAGGGCCAGCGCGTCCTACAGGCCAACTAGGCGGTCGCCTAGGGCACTGCTTAAAGGAGGGCGTCGGCAGAAGCTTTACTGCTCTGCTCGTCTGGCTGCCTCTCTATATTTTAATAATGCCGTTGGCCATGTTACCAGGCGTTCAAAAGGTTCAAAATATGCCTTTTGAAATACCCTGGGATGTCTTCTTTAAAAAATTATATGCCTTTATGGTGTAGTTGGAATATGTAGCCATCAAAACCATCTATCTATCACACTTTAAAACCTGAAATTGTCAAGTCTCTTTTACGGCACTGTAACTTCACAAAATAATGTCTAGATCATACACTGAGCATATTGTTTTACTCAGAAGATGTAACTGAGCATAATTTGGGGGATTTTATGACAGTGGCACATATCACATGTAAGATATACCCAGCAAGAATGCAACATGTACCGTATATACTCGAGTATAAGCCGACCCAAATATAAGCCGAGGCCCCTAATTTTACCCCAAAAAACTGGGAAAACTTATTGATTCGAGTATAAGACTAGGGTGGGAAATGCAGCAGCTACTGGTAAGTTTCTAAATAAAATTAGCTCCTAAAAAAAATATATTAAATGAATATTTATTTACAGTGTGTGTATATAATGAATGCAGTGTAGGTGTATGAGTGCAGTGTGTGTATGTATGAGTGCAGTGTGTGTATGTATGAGTGCAGTGTGTGTATGTATGAGTGCAGTGTGTGTATGTATGAGTGCAGTGTGTGTGTATAATTGCAGTGTGTTTGAGTGCAGTGTGTGTGTATGAGTGCAGTGTGTGTGTATGAGTGCAGTGTGTGTGTATGAGTGCAGTGTGTGTGTATGAGTGCAGTGTGAGTGTGTGATGCAGTGTGTGTGTGTGTGTCTGATGCAGAGCTTTGGTGGGGGTGGGCATTTTTATTATTATTTTTAAAATTATTATTTTAATATTATATTTTTTTGTTATTATTAATAATTTTTTTTTAATATTATTATTTTATTTTTATTCATATTTTTTCGTCCCCCCTCCCTGCTTGCTAGCTGGCCAGGGAGGGGGGTTCTCACTCCCTGGTGGTCCAGTGGCATTGGCAGTTCAGTGGAGGGGGCTGGCAGGAAGCACTTACCTCTCCTGCGGCTCCTGTCAGCTCCCTCCTCCTCCGTGCCGGTCCGGTCAGCTCCTCTGTCAGCTCACAGTGTAAGTCTCGCGAGAGCCGCACTATGACCCCGCGGCTCTCGCGAGATTTACACTGGGAGCTGACAGAGGTGGTGACCGGACCGGCGCGGAGGAGGAGAGAGCTGACAGGAGCTGCAGGAGAGGTAAGTGCTTCCTGCCAGCCCCCAGTCTGTATTGTGGCAATGTAAATTGAAGATTATGCTAGCGCTAGTGTACTTATAATCTTAATTTTAATAATGACAGGAGGCGAGTATTTTGCATTACTCTCTTTACTAAACTCCACAGCAGTAAAGAAAGTGAAAAAATTTAAACCAATCAAAATGCAAAACAGTGAGCATATAGTCCCTGTGAACAGGCTCCTCCCCCTCTTTCGGAGCGACATCGGAACAGGGAAGAAGGTTGATGATAAAGTCTGTAATGAACATCAGTAGTAATCTTTAACGGGAGTGATGAACTTCTTGGCTTGAGTAGAAAAACAGGTACCAACAGGTGAAGTGTCCAATAGGGTCTTTGGTCTTTGAAATATGAGCCGTAATCCTATGGATATGTGGTAGATGTTCCCAATCTTTGCGAAGTTAAACTGAAAGGAGAATATGAGAAGGTTAGGCACCGGACTTAAAACTGTTTGTAGTCATGACAGTGATCCATCGGATAATATTGCATTAATAATAATAATTGCGAGTTCAGTGTGGAATCTACTAGTAGTTTAATAGGCTGATGATAATAATGGATATGTTAAGCCAACACATTAATATTGAGAAACAATTAGACAACAGGAAAGGAAAGATGTAGACAAGAAATATAACTAGAGTAGTTCCCCTCCTCCGGGTGGGAAGGGTGGGAAAATACTCGCCTCCTGTCATTATTAAAATTAAGATTATAAGTACACTAGCGCTAGCATAATCTTCAATTTTATCACATGACAGGAGGCTTCCTATTTTGCATTTTTTAACGCTGTAGGATAAGAGACATAGCCGCACCGGAGTTCGGTCGGAAATAGAAGGTGCGGAATGTAGATTCTCTAGACCAGTCTGCGGAGCGTAGGATATCCGATAGGGAAGCGCCCGCCATAAAGGCTGAGGATGCTGCTGCTCCGCGCACCGAGTGGGCTCCAAACGTAGAGTCAACGCCGGCTAGCGATAGTAGCCAGCGAACCCATCTTGCTAGAGTGGTGGTAGTGATGGGGACATGTGGTCTAACGTATGACACTAGGAGTTGACCTGATGGTGAGGATCGGAGTGGTAGGGTAGCTTCCACGTATTGTTGTAGAGTGGAGACGACACAGAGTTGTGGATCTGTGGGGAAGAAAGGATAAAACACAGATGTGGAGTCCGTCTTAGTGCGACGAGATATCCGGAATGTAACTCCTTCAGGGGAGATTGAGAAAGCGTCTATGTCCAGAGCTCGAATGTCTGAGACCCTGCGGAAGGAGACCAGGCAAAGCAAGACTGTGAGTTTTGCTGATAGCTGACGGAGGGAGAGTCTGTCGTTAGTTGGCCAATCTCTCAGGAATTGGAGGATAATGTCGACGTCCCAGAATTGAGAATATTTCGGCCCTGGAGGGCGTTGTAATCGAATGCCTCTCATGAGTCGACATACGAGTGGGTCCTTTCCCACCGGGATCCCTTGAATGGGGACATGGGCCGCTGAAATAGCTGAACGGATTACGTTTAGTGATCTGTAGGATCGGCCCAATGAGAATAGGTGAGATAGGAAGTTCAAAATGGTTGAAATAGTGGCCGTAAATGGATCGAAGTTTCGTTCCAGACACCAAGTGGACCAGGAATTCCAGGCGGATAGGTAGCATCTTCTGGTTCCAGGGGCCCATGAGTCCCATAGTAGTTCCTTAGCAGCCTGCGATAGTTCGCCGACTTGCCAGGAGCCCCTGAAAGCGTCCAAGCCACCAGATGGAGACGATTGTCTAAGATGAGAGGATGCGGATTGCCTTTGGGATCTGTGAGAATGTACTGATGATAAGGTAGTAAGAGAGGATCGTTGCATGATAGAGCTAGGAGATCTGGGAACCATGGTTGTCCCCTCCATAGTGGAGTGATGAGTACCAGCGAGGTTTGCTGGTTCTTCAGGTAGTGTATGGTCCTCGCTATCATGGCGAAGGGAGGGAAGGCGTAGGCTCCCGTGATTGGCCATGGTTGTAGAAATGCGTCCACTGCTGCACACTCCGGGTCTGGGAGCCAGCTGAAGTATAATTTCATTTGTCTGTTGTTGCGGGACGCAAATAGATCTAGGTGGAGTGGACCTAGGCGATCCGCGATGTGGTTGAAGATTTGTGGATCCAATTTCCAGTCGCTGGTGTCCCGCCAGTGGCGTGAGAACCAATCCGCTGTGAGGTTCGTCTCTCCTGGGAGGTATTCCGCCGTGAGGGAGATGTTGCGAGGTAGGCAGAAGTTGAAGATGTCTTTCGTTATTTCTGATAGGAGCCGGGAGCGGGCTCCGCCTAGGCGGTTGATGTAGCGGACTGCGGAGATGTTGTCCATCCGGAGGAGGATGCAGCAGTCCGACTTGTCCTTCGCTAGGCTTCGGATGGCGAAGGACCCCGCCAGAAGTTCTAGGCAGTTTATATGTAAGTTGAGGTCCTGGGATGTCCAGGCACCTCCTGTCGATATATTTCCGCTCGTTGCGCCCCATCCCCAGAGGCTGGCGTCTGATTCTAGTATCATGTCGGGAGCCTTTCCGAAGATGGCTCGGCCGTTCCACGCCTCCATGCTGTCCAACCACCATCTGAGTTCGTCTCTGACTTCCTCTGTCATCGGGACCAGCTGGTCGTAGGAGGGGTTTTCCCTGAGGAAGGAAGCTTTGAGACGTTGCATCGCCCGGTAGTGAAGTGGACCCGGGAATATAGCTTGAATGGAAGCAGAGAGAAGTCCCACTATGCGTGCGAGGGCGCGGAGTGGAATGGTGTGGCAGCGGATGGCTCTGCGTAATTCCTTGCGGATGGCTGAGATTTTTGCTGTTGGCAGCCGTAGGGTGCTGGAGATGGAATCTATCTCGAATCCCAGAAATTGTACCGTCTGTGACGGGGAGATAGCCGACTTCTGAAAGTTCACTATGAAGCCCAGAGATGACAGGAGATCCATGGTATACCGTGTGTGACGTATCAGTCTGAGTCTGTCTGAGCAGAACAGTAGGAGGTCGTCTAGGTATATGATGCAGCGAATTCCTTGCGCTCGAATATGTGCGACCACGGGCTTCATCAGTTTGGTGAAACACCAAGGGGCCGAGCTGAGGCCGAAGGGGAGGCACGTGAATTGCCAGGGAAGGCCTTGCCAGTGGAAACGAAGGTATTGTCTGCAGGATTGGTGGACGGGAACTGATAGGTAAGCGTCCTTGAGGTCTAATCTCGTGAACCAATCCTTGTCTTGTAGCAGGTCTCGTAGAAGATGTATGCCTTCCATCTTGAAGTGGTTGTAAGAAACGAATTCGTTGAGTAGTCGTAGGTTTATGACGGGCCGAAGGTCTCCCGTTTTCTTCTTTACCAAGAAGATGTTGCTGAAAAAGCCTAGAGGGTCGGAGGCGGGTTCGATCGCGCCTTTCGAGTATAGGGTTTGAAGTTCGTCGTCGATGAGAGAGGTGTCTATCCTTGAGTTGTGGATGGGACGTGGTAGTTCCGTCTGTCGTGGTTCGTCTACGAAGTCTATGACGTAGCCTTGTACCGTCTGAAGGACCCATGCGTCCGTGGAGATGGAGGTCCATTCCTGAAAGAAAAGGGATATACGACCTGCTGTATGCATGGGGAGAGGAGAATGAGTGAAATGGTTGCTTACCTGAGGAAAAGCGAGCTCTGCCTCGGGTGCGTGGTCCTCGACCCCTGTCTGCGCCTCGAGTGTAGGAGTATGGGCGATATCCCGCCTCTGGGTAAAAAGGTTGGGGTCTCGTAGAGCGGGGGCCTGAAGGCCAAAATCGGCTGGCAGCACGGCCCCTTTGGCGGCCAGCCCGTCCAAAAACACCCCTGGTAGGGTTTTGTCTGAAGACTCTACGCATAGAAGTCTGAGCCTTGTTTAAGGATGCGTAGACGTTTACATGTCTGCTTAGCTCTTTTAGGAAAGCTTCTCCAAAGAGCTTGCCCTGTGCCATAGGACCTAGTTCCTTGGTGCCCAACTCCACCAATTTCCCGTCAATGCGGAGAAGTGCTGCTTTGCGTCGCTCAGAAGATAAGGCGACATTGGCATTACCCACAAAACAGAAGCACCTTTGTGCCCATTCCCGCACATCATGCGCCCATTCTCGTACCATAGTAGCGTCAAATTGATCGGCTTTGGTTAGGGCGTCGTCAGCTAAAAACATAATTCTGGACAATGGTCCCACAGCATCCAGGAGTTTATCCTGTACCCCTCTGAACCCTTTCTCCACACCTTTGCGTGGGTCGCGGCCACCTCGCGACATAAAGGTGGTCATCACCTGGTCAAATTCTGGAGTGTCCGCAACGTGATCAGGTAAAAACGGTCGTGGGCATTCCGACCTTAAGCGGTTGCGGACTGTCTTGTCCATGGACTTCCGTAACCAGAGGTGCATGAACCTCGCTAAGTGGTCGGGTGGTGTCCAGTCGCTTGAGCGTGGGTGTCGTATTTTTCGTGGGTCAAACAGTTTTTGCCCTAACGGGTCTAATATAGTGTCTTCATCTTCTTGCGGGGTCTCCGCAGTGTCTGGTTCATGGGGTTCTCCCGTGAACGTGTGTTGTGGGAAAAAGGATTGGGATCCTGAATCTGCATCCCAAGCGTCTTCGTTGGAATCTGAGTCATCCGCTTGCCATTCATCTATGATGGCCATGGGTTTAGCTTGCGATTCTTCTTCATCTGAAGAATACTCATGTTGCGGGTTTGGGGTGGTGGCTATAGTGGGTTTAGCGCGTTTGGCGGGAATTTTGCCTTTAATAGGGTTTTGGAGACCCTTTTCGCCTTTCCAGTGGCGTTTGCCCGTGAAAGTTTCTGGGCTTTTGCGTGATTCTGGTTCGTCAGAATCTGAGTCATTGCGGGTTGTGTGGGTTTTTGATGGTTTCCTCTTGTCGGGACCAGAGGCCATCATTTTGGAGAGAACTTTCTCCATGGAGGCGGATACGGCCTCGTTTACCATATTTTGGAGCTCTGTTGTCTGAGAGGTCTCCATAATGCCTGAATATGTTTGGCACAGGGCGTATAATAGAGGTCAGTATGTTGTATAGTGACAGAAATAAGCTGTTGTGATATCTTTATGCGAGCCCCAGCAGGGTGTAATAATTTGTTTTCGTTGTACAGAGTACAAATTACCCCAGCAGAGTTCAATAAAAGGTAATGGTTTGAGAAAACCAAATAACCCCAGCAGGGTTGTAAATATATATAATACCCCAGCAGGGTATGTAGTGGTATGAAAGGGAAGGTATACCCTCCGGGTTCTGTCCAAAGGCAGAGTATAATGCCAGAAATTATAGTAGTAATAGATAGTGCCAGTAAGGCAGGATGCAAACCACTGGTTGGGATTTTTTGTTCTGGGCCTCACCCAGGTTGTAGAGGTGGCCACAAAGCGACCTCTGTAGCAGCACAATTTAAGGGCAGCACCCCAAGTATGCACAGGTAGAATACCTAAGTGCTTAAACAGCTTTACAACGGTTTTTAAAACAGCTTTTAAACAGCTTAAAAAGGCTTAACTGACCTCAGCGACAGTATCGTACAAAATTCCGTGAAGGGAGCTCCTGTGTGACCCTCGCGGCACTCGCGGCACTCACAAAATGGCGTCCGTAATCTCGCGAGATGCGTGATTAAAGATGGCCGCCGTGAGTGTAGCCGCGGCTGGAGCCGAGCCGCGGGAACTGAGTGAGAAAGGCCGATAGCCGGTAAAGTTCTGGGGCCGCCCGAGGGCGGAATGGAAATGACGGAAAAGGGGGGAAGAACCAGGAGCGAAGTTGCTGGAAAGCAACCAGTCCCAGTAAGGAGCATAAGAATTAAGATAGTTAGAAAAGAAGAATACAGATAATAGAAATAGGTAATAATAATATAATAATATATAAAAATATATAAAAGAATATATAGCGATAACAATGAAACATATAAATATTATGAGGTAATAGGGAAGAGCCAAAAACTCTGACCTGTCTGCGATGGAGCAGTAAAGAAAGAGGGGGAGGAGCCTGTTCACAGGGACTATATGCTCACTGTTTTGCATTTTGATTGGTTTAAATGTTTTCACTTTCTTTACTGCTGTGGAGTTTAGTAAAGAGAGTAATGCAAAATAGGAAGCCTCCTGTCATGTGATAAAATTGCCATAATACAGACAGTGACTCGAGTATAAGTTGAGTTTGGGTTTTTCAGCACTAACAATGTGCTGAAAAACTCGGCTTATACTCGAGTATATACGGTATGTAAAAAATGCCATTTTGTTTATCCTCACCACAAACATTGACAAAAATTGGTAAAAAAATATGACAAGTTAAGGCACAATATATACACCAGATAACATACCCTGGAGTGTCTGCTTTCTCAAATGGGAGACCTTTTATGTGGTTATTTCAACAGGCAAACTGCTATAATGCCCCAAAATGAGACATAGGCCCATCAAATCCATCTATGAAAATTCTAATTATGGAAACTTAAATAGCCTTGTCTCTTATATGGCATTGTAAAATCATAGAATAGTGTCACAGGTATAAATAGGGGTATTGTTGTATTCAGCAGATGTAGCTGAACACAATAAATGGTTTTGTACAGGAATATCACACACCAGCTTTACGAAATACAAATTTAGCAGAGATTTGCAATGAAATGGCGACGTAAAAAGCGTCAAAATAACCTTAGGTAAATAGCCTGTGAGGTATACTTTATATAAATATATACTTTTGTGTGGCAATTTTGTTTTTTTGTGATGGCTAAACTTACAAGAGAAACATACCAACTTCTAAAACTTTTTCACATTTAAATTTTATTTTAGTCCTTGTATATTGTGACCTGTAGCTTTCAAAATAAACCGAAAGCCTACACATATTATGTACTCTTTTACTTTTTCCTAAGATGGATATATTATGCACACGTTATTATTGCCAAAACTGTGGGGAAAAATAATTATCATTCCCCCCCCCCCCCCCATTTTTTCATTTTTTTTCCTAATTAATGAGAATTTATATATGTTTACGTGACATCAAATTAAAGCCCTTTTTGCCCTCTAAAAAACAGTGTATAATATGTGTTGATGCAATAAATAAGAGAGATGCAAATTGCAGCTGAACACAAACAGTCAACAAATGCAAAAATTGCCTGTGTCCTTAAGGGTTCTGAAGCTGATCCTTAACGGGTTAAGAGATTTAAATATCTAGATCCAACTACAGAAGAAGCTGTACAAAAGAAAACTACAATGGAATAGGTTTGACTATTTTTAGATAAGATTAGTAGACAAACCAGGGAGCAGCAAGTTAGTAAGGCTGTGTGTGTGGAGAGGCGTGTTAGTGGTATAGTGTGTTTGGAGAGGGGTTGTAGTTTTGGAGCTGTAAGGTATGTGGGGGAGATTATGGCTTTAGTTGGGGGGTTGCAGGATGGAGCCTGTAGTATATGAGGGAGATAGGGGCTGCAGTGTGTGGGGTGGAATTCTAGCTGTAGTGTATGGGAGAGATATAAGATGTAGTATAGGGGGGACTGTGGCTGTAGTGTATGGGAGAGAAATAAGATTTAGTATAGAGGGATTGTGGGTTGCAGTGGGGATAGGCACAGTAGTGGGGGGCGGGGGAGTGAAAAACATTAATTATTCTCCCCTCCCCAAGGCTTACTTGTGGCCAAGGAGGAGAAAATCCTAATCCCTGGTGGACCAGTTTGAGAATCAGCTTGTCTGCAATGCTCTGCTACATTCCTGGAGTCTGAGGAATGTAGCAGAGCGTTGCTGTGGTAATGCTCTGCAATGCTCTGTTACAGCATCCAGCGGCCATGGATACTGCACTTGAGAAGCTCCGATCCAGCAGGGACCGGCCGGTGAGATCCCATGATCTCTCCTGTCAGCCTCAGCCCATGGACTTCACAGCCCACCGGGCATTTGCTAATAGCCAGTCGGAGCCTGGTCATAGCCATTAATGATCTATAGATGGGCATTGAAAGTCATGTTTTAGTGTTTGCAGATGACACAATACTAGGTTAAGTAATACAACGTGAGCAGGATATTATTTGGATGCTAGAGGGATTAAAATAAATTAGGGACTGGAAACTCAAATGGCATATGAAACTTATGAAGATAAATGCACTTAGGGGTGTAGTATGCACACTTACACCCTAAATAGTAGTGAATTAAGGATAACACACAAGCAGGGTTGGGGAATTGTTATAGACAACAAACTAGGCATCAATGTGCAATGTCAATCAGCAGTTACTAAGGCCAGTTAAGGTACTGTAATTTATAAAAAAAAAAAAAAAGAAGCTTAATTCTCAAGATGAATATATCATTTCCCTTCTTTATAAATCAATAGTAAGGCCACATCTTTAATATTCTGTGCAATGCAATTTTTTTTTGGTACTTATTCTAAAGAATATTAAAGCACTTGAAAAAAATTCAGAGGTGGGCTACAAATCTAATAAAAGTAATGGAACATTTTAGTTCTAAAGAAAGGTAAAACAAATTGTGAATCTGTTTAGTATGGAAAAATGGCGCCTCGTAGGGGATATAATGTAATTATACAAATATATTTTGGGCCAATACAAACCATTGTCTGGAAATCTATTCATAAACAGGACTATACATAGGACACAAGATCACCCAGACTTAGTTTAGGAAAAGGGAAAGGGTTCTTTACAGTAAAAACAATAAAGATGCAGACTTCCCTGCCTCAAGAGGTTGTTTTAACAAAGTTTCTACAGCTGTTTAACCTCTTAAGGACGCAGCTTCAGAAGCTAGATATATACTTAAGGACACAAGCAATTTTTTATTTTTTTGCTGTTTGTGTTCAACCTCGATTTGCATCTCTTTCATTTATTGCACCAACAAATATTATTTACCGTTTTTAAGAGGACAAAAGGGCTTTAACCCCTTAATGACGAGTGACGGACGAGGGGGAAACCCTTAATGACAAGTGACGGACCTCGTCCGTCATGCGGCAAAATGAACCCCAGATCGCCGTTTTCGAGGCGATCGCGGGGTTAATGGTGCTTCGGTCTGCCTCTGTATTAGAGGCAGACCGGGAGCACCGGATCGGGCTTTCCCAGCACATGTGCTCACTCTGACAGCATGTCAGAGCGAGCACATGTGCTTAGTATACTCACCTTCCGCCTCCCTGCACTTCTGGGTTCACTGTGAAGTGCAGTGAGATGGATCAGTGCTGATCCTGCCCCCTGTTAAAAAAGAAATAAAGTTTTAATAAAATCCCACCCCCTTTACCCATTTTAATAAAAAAAAATTAACCCCTTCTCTGCCAATTGATCTCTGACTACAGTGATCAATTGGCAGGGATTGCATTTTACTATGATCTAGTAAACACACAAAAAAAGGAAAAATACTGATTTTACCACATGACAGGAGGCTTCATATTTGCATATCTTTCTTTACTGAAAACTCCAGCAGCATAGAAACAGTAACAACCAATCAGAGAAAAGATATGCTGCCCATAAAAGGGCCTGTCTATGACATCATTTCCTCTTTCTTTGCTGCTCCAGCCATCAACAGGTCAGAGTATTTTGCCTTGTGCAAAGAATTTTTCTGTGTACCTGTTTTTATTTGTGTACTGAATTATTTTGTATTACTGTGTTTATTCTTGCCCTGACTGCCTGTACCTGCTCCCCTCTCTCTACCCTGTGCTCGTTATATTTGTTTCTCCCTTTCACTTTTTTCCGGTGATCCGCGGGCGGCGCGGCTGTCAGTGCCACGCTCGCCACGCGGACCTGCCTCTACCACACGCAGGGTTATTGTGGAGACGGGTGGAGGGTAGCCGGGGCTCGTTGTGTTTCTGTTCCGCCGCGTTTTTGCTTTTCGCTCGCGGCCGCGAGCGGGAACCTTTTCCCCACGCGTCCGGCGGCCATCTTGGATCTCGCGGTTATCGCGAGATCCGCGGCGGCCTCTCTCTGCGGTTCGGTACTCACCGACCGCCGTAACGATACCGGGGACCACCCTCAGGGTGACTTCCCGGTTCCTTTCTCCCTCAACCCTTGCACTGCCGTGCAGGGGAAGATATATTTACTGTTAGGTGCAATTTTCTCCCTGGGGAGAAAAAACTTCAAAACATTTTTTTCCTGTTTGTACATCTGCCTCACTGAGGCAAGGGAATGCATGCGCATAATTTGAAGGCTTCTAATAAGTTTGTTATCGTCCCCTCAGTGTGACAATTAATTAAAGGGACATACATATACATATATATATTTTCTCACCCCTCAGGGGATTTTGCTGGCACTATTACCCCCATCAGGGTATATCATTGGTTACCCTTCACAGGGTCCTATTACATTACTGCACCCAAGGGTGAAATTTATGTGGGTGTCCTCTGGGTATTTTTTCATGGCACACCACCTGGGGTGACCCCCCAGACACGCATGCAGGGCGATACAGCCCCCCTTTTTTTGGTTGATGTGGGTGTCCTCTGGTTACCACGGCACACCACCCGGGGTGAACCCCGAGAATATGCACGAGGGCTTATCCTAATATATATAATTTGCTGCCCTGTTCACTATATTACGTGCATTAAGCCTTCTATACACTGAAACTTTTTTTTTCGCCCCACAGGTCGAGATACGCCTCAGATCATGGAGGACACACAAAATAACCCAGACTTTCAGGCCATGATCAATGCCGCCGTGGCGGCTTCTGTGGAAAAGGCCCTCTTACGAGCCCTCCCCCACAGCCAAGGCGACATCAGCCCTCCAGAACGCATGGATGCGTCGGGCTCAGAGGTGTCCAAGGCCAAAAGGCACAGAAAAGCTTCGAGCCCCCCTTCTGCCAAGACGAAGGGCAAGTTGCCCGTCAAACGGGCCCTCAACCCACACTATTCGCTCCCCTATCCTCGGAGGAGGATGAGGCCTACGGCCCACGCCCCCTAGACGTGGTAGACGAGTGGCACGGGGACGGCTCACCCTCGGACGACGAGGAGTGGCAAGACCTACCACCTACCTCCTCAGCTTATGTCAAGGAAACCTTCTTAGTCAAGGAAGCCGACGACGACCGCCACGCCGGTCCGTCCGGAGACGGGGTGTTTTTGGATGACCAGGGGATGCCTTTATTTGACCCGCGTACCATCCGACACCCTAGCTCCTCTGAGTGGACACTGCCAGAACATCTGGCGAAGTTCATCCACTACTGGCTGCGCAAGCCATTGGAAAAGGAGGTACGGACGCGCCTCCGGGCCGAATGCCCCAGGCCACTGATTCCCGACAAAGTGGCACTAGCGCCCGAATTCGATGACACGATGGTGGTGTTTATGTCACACTCGGGCAGAGACCCACGCAAAGGGGTGGAAAAGGGCATGAAGGCGGCACAGGACAAAGTGCTGGATCTGCTGGGCCCCATAGCTGAGATGCTATATTTCGCTGACATGGCCCTCAGCCAAGACTCGCAACTGGACCCTCATGTCATACGCGAATGGGCCCAACGCGCAATATGTCTACTGGGCAACGCTAACGCCACACTTTGCGTCGAGAGACGCAGATCGGCGCTGATCAGGATCAACAGCAAGCTCCTGGAACTGGGAGTCAAGGAATTTGGACCAAAGGCCCAGGGTCTACTGTTTGGCGATGCTTTCATCAGAGAGCTAAAACGACATGTGAACTTATTCACGACCTTAAACAAGGCCCAGACCTCCCTCAGGCAGGTGTTCCACACTCCTCCCACAAGAGGTGTTTTTGGAAGGGCTGGCCGACAGCGGAACCGTGCCGCCAGCCGATTTTGGTCCTCAGGTTCCAGGTCGTTTCCACAGACTTCAACCTTCTTCCCATCCTCATCACAAAGGCCCTCTACGTTCCGAGGTGCAGGGAGGACCAGAGGCTTCAGGGGCCGCGGCCGCGGCCACTTCAATAATGGTGAGTCCTTCTGTACAAACCAATGTCCCAAAGTTTATTGCAGGCAACCTGTCTTCTTTTTTCCAGAACTGGGAACAGATTACCAAAGACGCCTGGGTTCTCCAAACGGTGCGCGGCTTTGTAATAGACTTTGCCGCGCAACCCGTCCAAGCCACTCCCCCCCCCCCGATCCACATGTCGTCAGAACAAAACCGACTGGTGGACGAAGAGATCCACACGCTCTTCGAGAAGGGCGCAATTCAATACGCGCCAGACGGGGGAGGCTTTATAAGCAATATCTTCTTGGTCAAGAAAAAGACAGGCGAGTATCGGCCGGTTATCAACCTCCGACAACTAAACACCTTTGTGGTCTACAGACACTTCAAGATGGAGGGTATCCATCTTCTACAAGACCTTCTCGTCAAGAACGACTGGTTTACACGCCTGGACCTCAAAGACGCGTATCTCACGGTCCCCGTGGACAGAGATTACCGTCAGTTTCTCCGCTTCAGATGGAGAGGACGGGTATGCCAATTCACTTGTCTGCCATTCGGCCTCAGCTCGGCTCCGTGGTGCTTCACGAAGCTATTGAGACCGGTGATGGCTCGCATCCGTACGAAGGGCATACGCTGTCTCGTATACTTGGACGATTTGCTGATCTTCTGCGAATCCGTGTCCAGGCTACGATCGCAGACGAGATTTGTAGTTCACTTACTGGAGTCCCTGGGATTCGTGGTGAACAGGCAAAAGCCGTCTCTCTCTCCATCCCAGTTGGTACAATTCCTGGGTTTCGACATCGATTCGAGGGAATGCGTACTACGCCTCCCCTCGAAAAAGATGACCTCAATAAGGAAAGAAATCAGGCGAGTCTTGAAGATGGACTCAATACCGCTCAGGATGCTCGCTCGGATTGTAGGACTCCTGTCCTCATCCATTCAGGTGATATTCCCGGGCCCTCTACACTACAGGGCCATGCAATGGCTGAAAGCAGGATATCTGCGCTCCGGACATTCCTACGACCACTGGATCCCACTCACTCGGGAGGTGAGATCAGAACTGCGATGGTGGTTGCTACACATACAAGCCTGGAACGGCAAGGCGATCTTCGGCCCCTCCCCGGACTTCGTCGTGGAATCGGACGCCAGTTTGTGGGGATGGGGCGCCCACTGCTCAGAGGCCTCCACGGGGGGCCCATGGCAGGAAGAGGAGACCGACCTACACATCAACTGCCTAGAGTTGATTGCAGGTTCCTTCGCCTTACGCAGCCTGGCCAAAGACAAGTCGAATTGCTGTATCCTACTCCGCATGGACAACATCTCAGCGGTGCAATACATCAACCGCCTGGGCGGAGCGAGGTCCAAAGACCTGACTGAAGCCACGAAGGACATCTACAGCTTCTGCATACGGAGGAACATCACGTTACAGGCGGAATATCTCCCAGGGGTCTCCAACCTGACGGCGGACTGGTTCTCCCGACACTGGAGAGACACCAGCGATTGGACACTCAACAGGGAGGTATTTCAGACACCACGACAACGGATGGGTCTGCTATCAATAGACTTGTTCGCCTCAAGGACCAACCACCAGCTACGGAGATACTACAGCTGGCTTCCGGACCCAATAGGCGAAGCAGCGGATGCATTCCTTCAAGACTGGCCCTCTCACGGGGCCTACGCCTTCCCTCCATTTTCGATGATTCCACAGGTACTACGGTACTTACGCACCCGCAGGATATCGCTCCTGCTCATAGCGCCTCTCTGGCAGAGTCAACCGTGGTTTCCGGATCTCCTGGAGATGTCCTGTCCTACTTCCTACCTTTCCACTTCTCCTGTCGGGACCTCGAGGGGAACCTCACCCCCTCGTCCTGGAAGGACGACTGGAACTGGTGGCCTGGACGATTTCAGGGGCTCCTGGTCGGTCCACGGCCTATCGCAATCTACTAAAGATCTCCTATGGGACTCATGGGCCCTGGGCACCAGGAGATGTTACATCTCCGCCTGGTCAGCCTGGAGTGATTGGTGCATGGAAAGGGATTCCGATCCCTTTACTGCCCCTGTCCCATTAATACTCAATTACCTTGCTCATCTTTTCTCGACGGGTCGATCATATAGATCCCTTAACGTGATCAGATCGGCCATTTCAGCGGCGCACGTCCCAGTACAAGGCAGACCGGTGGGTCAGGACCCGCTGGTATGTTGTCTACTGCGGGGCGCCAGACTGACGAGACCACCAGCACCCAAATATTCCAACCTCTGGCAAGTGAATGGAGTGCTGGATTTCGTTCGGGGTTGGCCGGACAACCCTGCGCTATCGCTGAAACAACTCTCAGCCAAATTGGCCTTGTTGTTATGCCTCGTCTCTTTCCGACGGGTGTCTGACATTAGGGCTTTTGACGTGGATGGTTTCTCTCTCACTCCAGAGGGAGTCACTTTTTCCATCGCAAGACGGACTAAATCGTCCTCTGTGTCTTACCCATATTTCGAATCAGACTCCAAACTGTGCGTGGTCAAGACACTTAGGAGATACGTAGAAATCACAGCCGCCCTCCGGCGCTCCTTGTCGGGCCAGTTGCTGATTTCCTACGTAAAGCCTCACGGCCTAGTGTCTGCGACAACCCTGGCCAGATGGGTTCGCTGGTTACTTCAGTTGGCAGGAATCGAATCTAGCTTTGGAGCACACTCGGTCAGAGGGGCGGCAGCGTCCCGAGCGTTCTTGGCAGGCGCCTCCCTAGCCGACATTATGTGGTGTGCGGACTGGTCTCGGGAAAGTACGTTTCGTACTTTCTATTTCCGCCAAATTTCACATGCTTCCTTCACACTAGTTCGGCCTAAGCTTTAAAAATGCAAATATGAAGCCTCCTGTCATGTGGTAAAATTGAAGATTATATTAGCTTTAGTGTACTAATAATCTTAATTTTAGTAATGACAGGAGGCGAATATTTCCCGCCCTAGTGTTTTTTCCCCCCCAGGTTACTTTTTTTTCAGGATTAAGTCCTAGTGCTCAGGTAAGCATGCAGGTTCTTGCTGTATATGTTAGCATATTGTTGTTGTTATGCATGGAGTATATAAATTATCAGTTTTTCCTTTGATTTGGTTGTTATGCTTCTCACGTTCTGATTTTGATGTTCTATGTTTAAGTATAAGACTACGCATCTTACTATACATTACTGCTCAGTTATACAATGGTTATGATATGCGGACACGTTGCCACGCCAGAAACCTTTCACTTTTTTCTTTTTCTTTCAGCGTGAATATCCATTTTATGGGACGAAGAATCGTCTTCCACTCCGTCACATCATGGATCTACCAAAGTTCATTATCGTTATATGTTGTTGAATTGTTAATCTGTATTGATGTTTTTATGTATTGACTGTTACTTTTTCGCCTCAAAGAAAGAGGAAATTATGTCATAGACAGGCCCTTTTATGGGCAGCATATCTTTTCTCTGATTGGTTGTTACTGTTTCTATGCTGCTGGAGTTTTCAGTAAAGAAAGATATGCAAATATTCGCCTCCTGTCATTACTAAAATTAAGATTATTAGTACACTAAAGCTAATATAATCTTCAATTCACCAACACAAAAGCCCGGGAGGGCATTAGGTCAGGAAAAAGTTGTACAACCCTATGAGAATGCTTGATGATTATAAAGAAAATATTTATTAATGAAGCTAAAAAAAACAAAAACCCTCTTTCTCCTTCCTAATAGGTACTAAGGTAGGGTAGGCATAGATGCCTAAAGCAAGGCTACCACCCACAACCCAAGTGCATAGTGAATAATAGCAAAGCTTTGCTATTAGCAAAGCTTTGCAAAGCTTTGCTATTATTCACTATGCACTTGGGTTGTGGGTGGTAGCACTTGGTTTTCACTTTAGTCCCTCTATAGGACTAGCGGTATTGGTAGGCATTGGCTCTATGCTATGCTGAGTTAATAGGGACTCAGTTCAGGTAGTACCTAGTAGTCAGTATGGAACTAGAGACAGAGTGGTTTCCAGTTTATCTATGGCTGTGTAGTGTATAGATGGAGGACTCTGTTGTTTGCTCACTTGGACTAGGGTATTAACCTTTTTTGTAGTATCCCTCAAAGTTACCTGCAGCCTTGCTTTAGGCATCTATGCCTACCCTACCTTAGTACCTATTAGGAAGGAGAAAGAGGGTTTTTGTTTTTTTTAGCTTCATTAATAAATATTTTCTTTTTAATCATCAAGCATTCTCATAGGGTTGTACAACTTTTTACTGACCTAATGCCCTCCCGGGCTTTTGTGTTGGTGAATCAGTATTTTTCGTTTTTTTTGTGTGTTTACTATTTCAATTAGGGTTACCCCCTGTGTTCTAGTACAACCCGGTGACTTCCTATTCTAGACCTCGGGTTACCAACTGGACCCGGTGTCTACTTATAGACAGTTTTACTATGATCTGTTTTGTTTTTGAGTGTTAATTAATTTTTTTTTTAACCCTCAGGGGTTAAATTTATTTTATTCATTAATTTAAGTATTTTAAAATTATATATTTAGCTAGCTGGGGAGGGTGGAAGTTAGTGGGGAATTTGGGGATTTGGTGTTAGACTAACTAGGGGTTAACGTTAAAAAAAGTTTTAAAATAAGCTTTAAAAAGTTAAAAATGAAGTAAAAATTTTTTTAGTAACGTTTAAGTAAAAAAATAAAAAAAACACCCCCCTTTACCCAGTCCAAATAAAAATTAACCTCTTCCCTGCCAGTCGATCACTGCCTACAGTGATCAAAATACAGATCACAGTATTATACTGTGATCTAATTTTTTTAACCCCTGACGATTAACTTGTATTTATTTTTTAACCCTCAGGGGTTCAATTTATTTAATTAACTAATTTAAATATTAAATAAATAATTTGCTAGCTGGGGTGGGTGGGAGTTATGGGAAAATGAGGAATTCACTGTTAGTGCTGCTTACTGCTAGTTAGGGGTTAACGGTAAAAAAAAAGCTTAGAAAAATGTTAAATCTGTAAAAAAAAGTTTTAAGAAAGTGTAGGAAAGTTTAAAAAAAATAATAAGCAAAACAAAAGTTTAAAAAATAGTTTTAAAAAGTAAAAAAAGTTTAAAAAAGTTAAAAAATACATTTAAAAACGCTCATTACCACTACACCTGGAACAAACTAGAGAAAAAATGATCCCACGCTAAGGTTCAAAATATGCCTTTTGAATTACCCCAGGGTGTATTCTTTAATAAATAGTATGTGTTTGTGGGGAAGTTTCAATAACAAACCATCTAAACTACTCCAAATTGGAACATGGACACAGCGTAAAACTTCAAAGTTAGAAAAAAACTGAATGGCTGCGTCTCAAATGTGCCTCTTCAACATCCACATATACCTGGCAAAGGTACATACGGTGGTATTGCTGTACTCAGACCACATAGCTGAGCAACATATTAAGTATTATACAGTGGTAGCACACATAAGGTTTGCAAAATATACTGTGTAAACTCACTTTGTGTGTCAAAAATGCAGAAAAAACGCTTATTACCACTACACTTGGTACAAGCTAGCGGAAAAATTATCCCACGCTAAGGTTCAAAATATGCCTTTTGAAATACCCTGGGGTGTCTACTTTAATAAATGGTAGGCCTTTGTGGGGTAGTTTGAATGTAAAACCTGCAAAGATGCTTGGAAATTGCACATAGGTCCAGCGTCAAAATTCAAAGTTCGGTAAAAACTGATATGGCTTGGTCTCCTATATGGCACTGTAGCTTCACGAAATAGTGACAAAGACATTCATTGGGGGTGTCTTTTTACTCAGAAGACTTAGTTGAGCATAATTTGGGGCGTTTGAACTTAGTGATACATATGAAATATACAAAATGCCCAGCAAAAATGCAATCCGTATGTAAAAAATGCACAAAATAATTTTTTACCACATATTTTGGCATATATTGGTGAAAAAAATGGGGGCATGTTAAGACACAATATGCACCTTATGAGATACCCTGGAATGTCTACTTTTACAAATGGTAGGCCTTTGTGGGTTTTTTTTTTTTAACCGTCAAACTACTATAATACCTCAAATGGAAGCATAGGCTCATTAAATCCTTCTCTCAAAATTCGACTGTGAATACTGAAAAGGACAGGTCTCCTATATGGCACTGTAGCTTCACAAAATAGTGCCATACAATGGGGGTATTATTGAACTCAGCAGATGTAACTGAACACAAAATAAAACTTTGTACAGGAATAGCACACACCAACTTTACAAAATACACATGAGAAGTTCTTTGTTATAAGTTTGTGTGCCAAAACCCCAAATACACCCAATTTTACTCCAATATTTAGCCGAGGTTTAGCAGAGGTTGCCGGTGAAATGGCTATGTAGAAAGTGTCAAAACAACCTTAGGTAAATAGCCTGTGGTGTCTACTTTATATAAATATATACTTTTGTGTGGCAATTTTGTTTTCTTTTATGGCTATTAAGCTTACAAGACAAACATACATTTGTTTAGCATTTTTCTGTACTTTTTATAATAAATAAGCATTTATATATATATATATATATATATATATATATATAAAGAGAAAAAGCCTTGCACTCCAACTCACATGAATCTGGACCCGGTGCTTGATTGCACTGAATAGATGCAGACGAAAAAAAATCAGCACTCCCAGGATTTATCCAAAGTGAAATGTTATTTCTTTATTCCAACAGTCAACGTTTCAGTTCCACTGGGGAACTTTCATCAGGACAGAATACAAAATACAAGTAAAATCAATCGAGTTAAATAAGAGTAGTAATCAATTTTACTCACAGTTCAGGTGTATAAGGAATCAATCAACCTATCCTCCGAGCTTCTGGGCGGGTGCAGGGCGGTTCAATAATGCTAAACGCGCGCTCAGTTTACTTTCTGATTGCCCGCGTCCTCCATCACCATGGAGACGTCGGGCGCATGCGCGATTGCAAATAGAATCATCCTCTGCTTCCTGAATGCCCGCGTCCTCCATCACCATGGAGACGTCGGGCGCATGCGTGATTACAGATAGGATCGTCCTCTGCACCCTATCCCTGGAACCGATTGCAAAATATTTGGATTTCTTGTTCAAATTACCTGTCAATGGTATTCCCACTTGTATCAAAGATACGGCTAGTCTGATAGAAGAACTGAAAAAAGTTAAAAACTTGGAAGGAACAGTCACACTAATGACCCTAGATGTATCTAGCCTCTACACGGTCATACCCCATGAAGGGGGAATAGAGGCAATGAGGGAGTTATTAACCGAGACAACACTTTACTCTGGACCACCCATTGAATATACCCTTGAGCTGTTATCTCTGGCAATGAAGAACAATTATTTCAGATTTGAAACGAAGTGGTACTTACAGAGGGCTGGCACATCCATGGGGGCTGCTATGGCCCCTATGTATGCGAATGCCTACATGTACCAGTTTGAAAAGGAGCACATTCTCAGTAGATATCAAGACAACATAATTAGATATTTTCGTTATATCGACGATATTTTAATTTTGTGGAAAGGGAGCACTCAACAAGCAATGGAATTTGTTGGAGATCTAAACAAATTGTCCACTCCGATAAAAGTGACTTCTAATATCAGTAGTCACATCATTCAATTTTTGGATTTGGAAATACTATGTGACCAAGTAAATATAGAATACCAACTTTATAGAAAACCAACAGATCGAAATACATTACTTCACTACGAGAGTGCACATCCCAATCATGTGAAAAACTCCTTACCTTTTTCACAATTTTTAAGAGTAATAAGAAATAACTCCAAGGAATCCCAATGTGAGAAACAGCTACAGGAAATGTATGGCAAATTTCTACAGAGAGGGTACACCAACAAAGTGTTGAATAAGGCACTGACCAAAGCAAGAGATCGAAGGGGAGAAACAGAAAAGAAATCTCATGAGAAGAGCTACAGGATTCCATTTCCAATGACTTATAATACAGCAACAACTAAAATTTGCCAGTCGGTTACCAAAAACTGGCACATCTTGGAGAAGGATAAGAGTCTTCCTGAGGGCCTACACAATAAACCGATGTTCTCATACAGAAACAACAAGAACTTGAAAGATCTATTGGTTCACACTGATCCAATTAAGAGTTATACATCTACAACTAAAAATGTGGCAAATTATGGATGTGTAAGATGTTTAGGCTGTGTGACCTGTGGACATCTAATACCCTGCAAGAGCTTTAATCATCCCCATACGGGTCAATCATTTAAAATACAACATAGGATCAGTTGCCGCACAGAATATGTGATTTACAAACTATCATGTCCCTGCGGATTGAATTACGTAGGCAAGACAGAAACAGCCTTGTGTGAAAGAATAAGAGGACACAGGTCTAGTATCAGGTTGGCCTATAGGGACACAAAATCGGATAAGCCAGTAGCACGACACTTCTTAGAGAAAAACCATCCGCTATCCTCATTGAAATGTATAGCGATTGATCATCTCCCAATTTCTCGAAGAGGTGGCAATAGACAGCAACAATTACTACAAAAAGAGACTTGGTGGATCCAGAAGTTGGGGACTTTGGCTCCCAATGGCTTAAATGAGAAACTTTCATATATGTCTTTTCTCTGACAATTTATGGGCTGTAGGAAGCTCGAATTAAGGCTTGTTATGTACAGTATTTGGTAGGGCAAAGTTAGTTTGGGCTATATATGCTTACAGTATCAGCATATAATAAGAGAATTTTTGATTAATTAGGCTTTCTTTATATTTTTAAATTTAATAAATTTTGGATTAATTCCATTTTTTAATTCTTGGTATATTTTTTATTAAATGTACTTCATTATAGTTATCTTGAGGGCTCCAGTTATGATGGGGGAGGAAATAGAAATCCCGCTTACTTGTGCTCATTACGATTAGATTGAAGAGCATATAGAGAGGGCACTTGATTCACACTTAAAATAATCTCTCTCGTTTTTTCCTCTGAATAGGGTTGGTACAATGCACAACATTGCATGCTTTTTTATAGGAGCCTGTAGTATGTTCATATGAGAACACACACATCTAAACATTGCATGTCATCTTATAATATCATGCAGTATCACTTGTAATTATGACATAACTAGCACTTTTTTTCACATTTTGCATATATTGTCATACTTTTTTCACTTATTTTGCAGACACAGTATCATAGCAGTGTCACACACTACATTGATCACTTCTCCAGTGATCCTTCTTTCAGTAGTTGTAAATATTGTATATAGAGTTTTTTTCATTATATGTATATCTAGACTAATTTTTGCAGCATTTTGATGATCTCTGAATTTATCAGTATTTCACTTTAAATGTGCTCACTGTATTCTATATGGCCACTCTAAGTTTATTTTTGTACCTGGCTTACAGAGTGTGTTATTTATCTAATGAGGAGGATTTGCTTATGTTCTCCCTGATAGAGGGAGCTTACTAATGTGTAAGTTATGATTTTGTGCTTTCTCCTGCCTCCGTGCGAGGGATAGGGTGCAGAGGACGATCCTATCGGTAATCACGCATGCGCCCGACGTCTCCATGGTGATGGAGGACGCGGGCATTCAGGAAGCAGAGGATGATTCTATTTGCAATCGCGCATGCGCCCGACGTCTCCATGGTGATGGAGGACGCGGGCAATCAGAAAGTAAACTGAGCGCGCGTTTAGCATTATTGAACCGCCCTGCACCCGCCCAGAAGCTCGGAGGATAGGTTGATTGATTCCTTATACACCTGAACTGTGAGTAAAATTGATTACTACTCTTATTTAACTCGATTGATTTTACTTGTATTTTGTATTCTGTCCTGATGAAAGTTCCCCAGTGGAACTGAAACGTTGACTGTTGGAATAAAGAAATAACATTTCACTTTGGATAAATCCTGGGAGTGCTGATTTTTTTTCGTCTGCATCTATATATATATATATATATATATATATATATATATATATATATATATATATAATAAACAATACACAAGATCCAGCGCACTGAGGCTCTCTGCAGTACAAGACTAAATAGGGACCTGAGATGAGGCACCTGTGACAGGGAGGGGTGCAAAACCAAGGAGTTGGCTAGACTCCCAAATATATATATATGGAACATGGGGGGTGGCTGCACTCACCTGAACATGCTTAAATGGGGTGCTGCTGGGGGCCATATTATACAATAAACAATACACAAGATCCAGCGCACCCCTCCCTGTCACAGGTGCCTCATCTCAGGTCCCTATTTAGTCTTGTACTGCAGAGAGCCTCAGATTGAATTTGTTCCCCAAGTAAGTGGGTTAATCTGGCGAAGTTCATCCACTACTGGCTGCGCAAGCCATTGGAAAAGGAGGTACGGACGCGCCTCCGGGCCGAATGCCCCAGGCCACTGATTCCCGACAAAGTGGCACTAGCGCCCGAATTCGATGACACGATGGTGGTGTTTATGTCACGCTCGGGCAGAGACCCACGCAAAGGGGTGGAAAAGGGCATGAAGGCGGCACAGGACAAAGTGCTGGATCTGCTGGGCCCCATAGCTGAGATGCTATATTTCGCTGACATGGCCCTCAGCCAAGACTCGCAACTGGACCCTCATGTCATACGCGAATGGGCCCAACGCGCAATATGTCTACTGGGCAACGCTAACGCTGCACTTTGCGTCGAGAGACGCAGATCGGCGCTGATCAGGATCAACAGCAAGCTCCTGGAACTGGGAGTCAAGGAATTTGGACCAAAGGCCCAGGGTCTACTGTTTGGCGATGCTTTCATCACAGAGCTAAAACGACATGTGAACTTATTCACGACCTTAAACAAGGCCCAGACCTCCCTCAGGCAGGTGTTCCACACTCCTCCCACAAGAGGTGTTTTTGGAAGGGCTGGCCGACAGCGGAACCGTGCCGCCAGCCGATTTTGGTCCTCAGGTTCCAGGTCGTTTCCACAGACTTCAACCTTCTTCCCATCCTCATCACAAAGGCCCTCTACGTTCCGAGGTGCAGGGAGGACCAGAGGCTTCAGGGGCCGCGGCCGCGGCCACTTCAATAATGGTGAGTCCTTCTGTACTAGGTAGGAGGCACAATAGCCTAGAAATAAATTATCGACCCTGAGGGATGATCCACACGGCAAGTTAAGAGTGCCCAATAAAGATTTCAAGTCTTTTCATGAACAAGCTCCGATCCTTACGAATTCATGCACATCATTTTTTATTCTCATGATCTTGTCCGCGGGGAGGCTAGGTTTGTGCTTAACTATCTTAACTATATACCCAGGAATACCGGGCAAGTGGTAGGTCCTGCGTTTTTTTCTTGTGGAATTGGAACCCCTAGGCAGGAAAACAAAGCATGTGCCGTTGATCAGGCTTTGCGGAACCAACGACCCGTCCTCAATTGTCAAGAAGTCATCCAGGTAGTGGATCAGAAAAAATTTGATATTATTGAGGAGGGCGCCAACATAGGGTGTCCGCAACGACATCAAAGAGCATTGGGCTGCTTTTAGCTCCAAAGGTCAACCTGGTAGCAAAGTAGTAACAACATCTCCATTTCTCCATGTAGATGCCATAGTGATGGAACAATGGGAAGTAGTTTGAACGCATTTTTCATGTCCGTCTTACTAAGCCATGTTGCCCTGCCCATCCGCAGAATGGCTAGAATGGTGTTATCTACTGAAGTGTAATGGAGAGAAAATTTAAGTGAAGGAATTAGAGCAGGGCTGTCCAACCTGCGGCCCCCAAGATGTTGCTGAACTACAACTCCCACGATCCCCTGTCTGTCTTTTTAATTGAAATAATCATGGGAGTTGTAGTTCAGCAACATCTGGGGGGCCGCAGGTTGGATAGCCCTGAATTAGAGAGTTAATGCTGGGAATGACAGAAGAATGTGGATTGGAGAGGTCAATGATCTATCTCTTTTTATTGGTGAATCTGCTAGTAGCAATGCCAATTATTATTATTATTATTATTATTGCCATTTATATAGCGCCAACAGATTCCGTAGCGCTTTACAATATTTTGAGAGGGGGGGATGCAACAATAAATAAGACAATTATAAGAAAACTTACAGGAATAATAGGTTGAAGAGGACCCTGCTCAAATGAGCTTACAGTCTATAGGAGGTGGGGTATTAGAAACATTAGGATAGGAAATATCAAGTAGGAGTGAAGCAGAGCTGGAGGAGAGAGCAAAGCACTATCCCATAGGAGAGCAAGAGACAGTTATGTAAGGGAGAGATTACTCTGGGAGGCCATACGCTTTCCTGAAGAGATGGGATTTAAGGCCCTTCTTAAATGATTGAAGACTAGGGGAGAGTCTGATGACAGTAGGCAAGTTATTCCATAGGAGAGGAGCCGCCCGTGAGAAGTCCTGCAAGCGTGAGTTGGCCGTACGGGTGCGAGCAGCGGTCAGGAGGTGGTCGCGGGCAGAGCGGAGGGTACGAGGAGGGGCATACCTCTGGATCAGTGAAGAGATATAAGAGGGGCTGGAATTGTTCAGTGCTTTAAATGTATGGGTTAGCACTTTGAATTGACTCCTATAGGATACAGGGAGCCAATGTAAGGACTGGCAGAGGGGCGAGGTGTGAGAGGACCGACTGGATAGGAAAATCAGTCTAGCTGCAGCATTCATTACAGACTGTAGCGGGGCAGTACGGCTTTTGGGGAGACCAATCAGGAGAGGGTTACAGTAATCCATGCGGGAAATTACTAGAGCATGGACAAGCTCCTTGGTAGCATCTTGCGTAAGAAAGGGGCGGATGCGGGCTATGTTTTTGAGTTGGAACCTACAGGACTTGGCAACAAACTGGATGTGAGACTCAAAGGTGAGACCAGAGTCAAGTATGATGCCAAGACAGCGCGCTTGTAGGGATGGACTTATGTGGATATCACTGACTTGAAGGGAGAGTGAGAGAGGAGGATCAGTATTAGGAGGAGGAAAGACAAGGAGTTCAGTTTTAGAGAGGTTAAGTTTGAGAAAGCGTGACGACATCCAGTCAGAGATGGAAGAGAGGCAAGCAGTGACACGTTGCAGGACGGCCGGGGAGAGGTCGTTTAAATTAAATTGGTGCGCCAGTTTGCAAATGGGGGATTGGAAAATGGACCTAGCATGAAACCCTGTGTGATTTCCTGTTGCAAGAGCTGATCTACGGTGTTGGGTTCTAGAAGTGCTGATTGCAGATTGTGGCATTCCAGTGATGCTGCGGGCAGCGTGATTATACTGGTGTGAAAGCCCCGTGATCAGTAACTCCACCAAATGAGGTGAGTGGTGATTTTTTTAGGTGAAAAGGCAGGTTGTCAATGTTAATCTCCATGCATCCTTTTTTGGGGAACAACCTATTTGGGCACATGGACCAAGTGTGAGCTCGGAAGCACAAGGAATAGACGTGCAACAGACGGCAAGCGCTGATGCCACAACTGCTAGCGTTGAAATTATTACATATCTGTGCCTTACCAAGGAACACGATAGGTCTGCCCAATTTATCTTTCAGACCTAGTTGTTCGGGTTTGGAGCTACCAGATAAGATATGGCTAGTGGTAGGAACACAGATTGGTGGAGTGTGAAATTTAAGCACAAATGACGCAAGACGGAGGTCTGAGCCCTGCAAAGTGAAGACAGAATAGTTCGGTATCTTACTGGCTCCAGTCTGAACAAAGTTTTAACTGGTCCTGTGCTGCCACCGCTTTAGTTATAGAATGCATGACCACCATATTTATGGCCCAAATCCACCAATTTGTGTACAGATCCATCTCCTCTCTACGATGAGGGTGCTGTGAGAAAATTACGTCCCTATAAAGTAGGAAAGCCAATACGAGCTCCGGGATGGAAAGTCTTTTTGTTTAACCTCGGATCTCTGGCTTTGAGAACGACCGAAATGTCACCATAGAAGAATGCTATGTTCTCAACTATGTCTTGGGAAGCGATAAGCAGAGGCACGAGGTTAACATCTTTCCCGTCTAGAATGCTTTACGCAGAGCAGTGGGCAACAGGTTTGAAGGAGTTATAATGTGAGTGGAGGTGGCTGAGGGGAGAGTAGTTAGAGTGATGTTACCCTGTGAGCCTGGGTGGGTAGCAAGTAACTCGGGGGAGACAATAGCAGTAGGTGGGGCAACCGCAGTGGGGGTTTTCAATTTCTCAGGTCTCTGGTTGACGAAGTGCATGGACGTCACCAAGGACGAGATCATGGAATCCATTTCTGCTAAGTTCTCAGCAATGTCCCCGTGAGTGCATTAACTCGGTCCTGGGGTTCCTGGCTGAGCTGACAATAGATTATACAAATCTGCCTTCCTGGTCGTAGCTGAGAAAGGGATGCCTCGCCTACATAGCTCGGCTGAAATTTTGAATCTCTGAAGGGGAGGTAGGTCTGGCTGGTGTGCCCATTGTAGGTGGGGAGTCTGGGAGACCTAGATCTTCTCCAATGTCAGAGGCCTGCGACATGCTGTGTAATAGAATAATATACTATGACATAGGGGAAATAACTTTCTCAACATAAACTAGTATAGGAACTGGCTTGCTATCCTAATGCCCGAGGCGAAGCAATTACCTAATCGGGGGTAGGGAAGGCCCTGCTAATTGCCAAGTGGCATTTTAGAGGCGCTATCTATGAGTGGGACACAGAACGAACCACGATGTAGTGGTGTGGAGTAGGCCTCTCTGTGATGTAAAAGATACAAAATGGATGGCTGTGTTGGTTGAGACCCTCTCTAATGACTCCTAGTTGAGTCTATTGAGGCTCTGACTATGAAGTGGCCCAGGGTGAGGTGGGGAAGACTTTTTAAATGCCTCGGCTGATGCCTCGGATGGACTGATGCCTCAGATGGACTGACTGCTATTGCATTGAAGACAGTTCCTCTAAGTCTGCTATGGAAGGGGATGAATATGGCATAGTTTGGAAAGGGTGGATATGCTGTACTTACCTGCTCATGTGGTAAGAACTGTCGGGATATTATTGGTCCGGGGCAGTTAAGTATACCTATGGGGTGAAATATGCAAGGTACTAGTGAATACCATATAGACTCAGATGTTGTAATAAGCGACCTAACCTATGGAAGGTAAGTGCTTGCAAACTTCCCCAAAAGGCAAATGAATTGACAGCATGCACTATACTAGTTATAAAATCAACTAAGGATACTGTTAAATGATCTAAATGTAAAGCAATATATCAGAGTCAATTCCTTGGATACATAAAACTACTTAACAACATGGCAGGGAGGTACGCGAGTTGTGGTAGGTATGATGGTGAGAATCAGTATAGATAACTGTGTGACTGGGTCAACAGTAAACCATCTTGGGGATAGTGTACTAGGGCAGGGTTACGTGATTAAAATGGACACAAGAAAACCTGGCTGAGGGCCGAATAGATGGCCAAATGTACCTGAATATGATGTGCTCTCAAAACAGAATAAATCAATTTAAAGAAAGCCTACCATAACGGATGAGAATCAACGGGAGCTGGAAAACAGAAACATAATAGGCCGGCTTACGAGAGCATAATATAATAGCAGTCAGTTTCCTTCACTGGTGTGCGTTTCAGGGCCTGCCCAGTGCCACCACTCACTCATATCTGGTGTCCCAATAGCTTGCATTTAATAAAAAATAAACTTTTTGGACTGTAATATAATAGCAGTCAGTTTCCTTCACGAGTGTGCGTTTCAGGGCCTGCCAGGGCACAGTGTCACACCAGTGCCACTCATATCTGTTGTCACAGTAGCTTGCACGCATAGTACCACTAATCGAAAAAAAATGACAGGCAGAGGCAGGCCACCCCACAGGGGCCGTCGTGGTCGTGGTTCTGTGATTCCCTTTGGCCCTAGAATAATGCCCAGTGTTCAGAGGCCACGTACCCTGAACTTGAAAAGTTCTGAGGACATAGTTGACTGGCTAACACAGGACACCCAATCTTCTACAACTTCCGCTCGGAACCTCGACGCACCATACTCCTCCAGCTTAGCTTCAGGCAACTCTCAAGTTACCACTCGCCCACCTGCCACCACCACCAACACTAGCACCACAGCCGCTTCACTTGGTATGTCAGAGGAGTTATTTACACATCAGTTGGAAGAAATGAGTGATGCGCAACCATTATTGCCAGAGGATGTAGATAACACGGATATGTCTCAGTCAGGCAGCATTACACACGTACGGTGTGATGATGATGATGTTGTACCCGCTGCTGCTTCCTTTGCTGAGTTGTCAGATACAAGTGAAGCGGTTGATGATGACGATGCGTCCGTGGATGTCACGTGGGTGCCCGCTAGAAGAGAAGAAGAACAGGGGGAATGTTCAGATGGGGAGACAGAGAGTAGGAGGAGGAGACGAGTTGGAAGCAGGGGGAGGTCGTCGCAAGGAGCTAGTGGCACAGTCAGACAGCATGCATCGGCACCCGGGGTCAGCCAGACAGCACGCCAATCAACGCATGCTGTTTCCACCACCAAAATGCCGTCATTGCAGAGCTCAGCAGTGTGGCATTTTTTTTGTGTGTCTGCCTCTGACAATAGCGATGCCATTTGCAACCTGTGCCAAAAGAAACTGAGTCGTGGGAAGTCCAACACCCACCTAGGTACAACTGCTATGCGAAGGCACATGATCGCACATCACAAACGCCTATGGGATCAACACATGAGTACAAGCAGCACACAAACTCAAAGTCGCCATCCTCCTCCTGGTCCAGCATCTTCAGCCACGTTAACCACTGCTGTCCTCCTTGCCCACTCTCAACCATCCGCCCCTCCGTCTCTCGCCTTGAGCAGTTCCTGCTCATCTGCCCACATTCAGGTGTCTGTCAAGGACATGTTTGAGCGTAAGAAGCCAATGTCACAAAGTCACCCCCTTGCCCGGCGTCTGACAGCAGTAGACAGAGGTAGAATATCTTTCTGACTCTTACTGAATACCTCCTTAACCTCCCAGTATTGTATGAGAACTTCAGGGGCCTTAGGCGTAGTAGTGGGTAAAGTAACGATGCCCACTCTTTTGGTAATGGGTAATACACATCTCTCCGTACAGTCTTTACCCCACTCCAGTATTTCTCCCTTTGCCCAGTCAATATGAGGATTGTGCTTAAAGGATCACTATAGGGTCAGAAACACAAACATGTATTCCTGACCCAATAGTGTTAACACCACCATCTAGCCCCCCTGGGCCCCTCATGCCTCCATAAATACAGTAAAAATCTTACTGTATTCAAGCCTGAAGCTGTAACTCTGCATGATTTTAGACTCAGAAAAACAAGCAGTCTGCTGACATAATCAGAAGTGGTAGCCTGATCCAATCACGGTGCTTCCCCATAGGATTGGCTGAGACTGACAAGGAGGCAGATCAGGGGCAGAGCCAGCATGATTCAAACACAGCCCTGGCCAATCAGCATCTCCTCATAGAGATAAATTGAATCAATGAATCGCTATGAGGAAATTTCAGTGTTGTATTTGAACTACATTTCCCATGATGCTAAGCTAGCATTTGTAATAAGCAGACCTGCCAACTGTACCTATGTCTGCATGCAGAGGGGGGAGACGCTGAATGTTTGGATGCGTTTTAGGCAGCCATGACCCAGGAAGGATTTCTAACAGCCATCTAAGGAGTGGCCAGTGAAGTTATCACTAGGCTGTAATGCACACACTGCATTTTCTCTGAAAAGACAGTGTTTACAGGAAAAGCCTGAAGGTAATGATTCTGTTCAACAGAACAAATTCAATAAGCTGTAGTTGTTCTGGTAACCATAGTGTCCCTTTAATGAGCCAAGGAAATTCTAATATGATGGGACAGGAAGGAAAAGGATTTTTAATTTGCATATTCGGGTAGATTTGCATATTGCTTATTCTGCAGGCAGGAGAGATATGTCTTCCCCTTCCCTTTAAAAAAAAAAAAAAAATGTTATTATGCTATTATAATTTCCTGTATATTTTGTGACATGTTTTGGGTATTTGAATTGTATTATGTTTGTCACAGCAATGTATATGTAATGAACGTATGGGCTAGTCCCAGGTAAAATAAAGTATTGTATGTTAGTTCAATTTGGATTGGTGTCCTGTGTGGATTTTTAGGGATCCCAGTCACAGAGTTGTCATACCTGAATTATGGGTACTACACCTGAGCACTTCAGTCTGGGCCACTTATCAGTTGTACTGCAGCACATTTTGATATTTGCTGCAGGATCTACTGTGGGTGTTCTATGCCCCAGTTACTATCCAACTTGATCAATATTCCCTATTGGTAAAGTGTGGTTATTACACCTGTGCATTATACTTTCAGCTTTTTTCATCTGGCTACAGTTTAGGTTTTTTTGCTGCAGCTTAAAGATGGCTAGGACTCCTAGGGACTATAATTATATATTATACATAGGAATAATACTTTTTCAGTGGAATCATATTCTTTCCACACAATCTTGGTGGGTATTTATATCTCATTAGGTGTCTTGCACAAGGACACTTATTGTGCCCTTACTAACATTGTTCATGATGTAAATATTAGATGAACCCATCGGATACTCTTATATTTTATACTTGTTTCCTTCACTCTGCTTCTTCGCTTCTCTTTATTGTTAAACAAGTAATATACTCGATGTAGCGGATTGGTACTGGGCTGTCCTACGAAATTCATGGGAATAACTGTATTCATGTACATTGCCAGTTTTAATGTGTGTAAACTAATGTATTCCTCTGGTTGTTCGGTAGAATCATTTGAATAAAGCAAGGGAATGAAACTACAGAACAACCAGACCACCTTGTGTGAAGTGTGCCTTCAATTACCGTTTGCAACAATGTTGCAAACGGGTAATTAGCCATCCGTGCAGTGTGGTCTTTGTTCTCTGGGTGGCCGCCATTCGGGATACGAACACGTGGCGGCGGCCATCTTAGACTACCGAACAGCGGTGTTTTGCCGTCGAGTGTCTGGAACCGAAATCGGACACTTGACTAGGCAAACACCGCTGAGACCTCCAGACTTCCAGTACTTCGTGGGGAAACTACCGAACGGCCCGCTGTTCGGTAGAAAGAACCCCACGAACTGAGGGATTCATTCGAATCCTCTCCAGGCTACATAACACAAGGAATTCGCCTGTTTCTATTCCCTTGTTTGTGACCGACCGCAGGGCCAAAATGCATGGAACTGTTTTCGGATACTTTACCCATGCGGTCAGTCAAATCTGTACCTGGTCATAACTCCCGAACCCCTGGTCCGATCTGGGTGATTTTTGAGTATGTTGCTCACCAAGATCAGGGCTATCAGGGGATACCATTCTTAAAGGGGTACCCCTACATTTAGGGGTACATCCAGAAACTGGGGAAATTCGTGTACAGTATAAGGGGATTATGATGCGAGAGGAGGGGAGGAGATGTGTGGGAGGTTACTAATCACCGATTGGATACTGTATTGATTGTTAGAACCTCCTCCCTTGCATGGGAGCATGCTTTATAAGGCACTGTGGAATAAAGCTTGTCAGTTCTGCTCCTGAAACTATGTGTCGTCCAGTTATTGGGATTGCTGTTGGGATATTGCTGTATTACTTTGTCTGCTGGAAACCTTACCTGTGGATTTATCATCACCTTGTTCCTGAGCCTCACTGGAATTTCTGCTCTCCGCTACACTCGAAAACATCAATATTGGGAATCTTCAATTTATACCATTCCCATTTCTAAAGTTAAACAAGTAATACCACCAAAATTATTATTCTAGGGAATCACCCAATTGGAAAAATATCTTTCCCATTTCAGAATTACCATACTTCTACATGCACACCTTAAAGTTCATAATAGAAAGTCTCTACCTCCCACCACCACCACCACCAAATGTCTCTGAAAGCCCTTCATTATGCGTATATATCATCCTACCATTCGTTTCTGATAGGACTCAGACTGTCAGGGTATTTATATCGGCAGACATTTTGTGCTATGATAGAAATTAAAATGTATATTGGCAGAGTCATTCTGAACAGAGCAGACTCCATTTTGTTATCTTCAAGCTAACAAAAGACACAAGATTTCTATCCTTTCTGTAAAACTAACCACTTTGCCAGAGCTAAAGGAATGCTTAGTATATACAAACCTGTTGATAAGAGATGAGAACGGGGGATGGACAGACTGTATAAATTAATGGAATATTATATACTAATGGAATATAATCAATTCTAAACCCAGACATTTGTGACAGAGAAGATTAAATAATTTAATTTTACTTTCGATATTGTATAACGTCCCATTGTAAGTTTAGGGGTCATATTTAGTTATAACTGTCATATTAGAAATTATAGCAGAATTTGCCAGACACATAGTCTGAAGAAAGCCCAAAGAATCTCTTTGAACTGACAGAAAACGTAAGTTATAGATAACCGTAAAGACATATAAATAACCTAAATGACGTCAAAATAGCCACCAGGAAAAGTTAACTCTTTCCTGGATAGGAATGTTTAGTGGGACGAGACTGCCCTCTATAGACCAAATACTTAAATTGCTATCTGGAAGGTAACCACACCTCCAGTTTTCTATTGATCTATCACCTAGTGAATTTTTCCCTTTAAAAGTTAAGACAAAGGGAAGAGAGAGGTATGCGGAGGAAGCAGTTGGAAGCAGGCTAAGTCAGGAGACAGAGAAAGATACCCATGACATTCAAATTCCTGAGAATATCTGATGAGAATGTCTACTCAACTGGTAATTATACTGGTTTCATTTAATTAATCTAAATTATTAACATTTTCTAATAGCATGATATATGACTGGATAAATCACGATCAGATTTCGATATTTAGAAATCTTAGTTACTAAAGAATATATAATTAAGCATTCTATTCTGCAGATAGAAGAGATTAATTATATATTAGTGTGATGACATCACATGTTAGCATATTGTGATATTTATCCAGGTGTATTGATTTGCTCTAAAATAAGATAAAAATATCTGTTTAGGCAAGTTAAAATTCTGCCTATAGAACATGGTAGATTACTCTTATTGGATGGTTCCAGGAAATGACTAATGAGATGGTTTAAATGTTATTTTATTTAAAATTACATGAGAATAGATCTTGATTACCTAGGAGGTCTAACCAGCATTGAAAGGGTTATTCTAACTGTCAGCTAAAGTTTTATGGCCTTAAGCTGCAAGCTCTGTGTATGTGTGTAAGTTCCACTTTCGTTTCTCTGTGAAGTACTATCATAAATCATTGTCTTGACAATTAAGACTGTGTTAGCCATTGGGAGATGTTTTTACATTACCATATTGTATTGCATACTATGTTATACTGAATATTCATTGATTATTGTCACGCATGTTACTTATTATTATTATTTAAATTGTCACAATACATTGTATCTATTTTTATAACAAATTGTGATTTTATTTATATGGAATACATTTCACTTACACGATAACGATCTTTGGGATCTGAGAATTGAAATAGTGGGCAATTCTCAACTGTTTATTATTATTATCCCATAAATATCCCCACAAGACAGAGATTACTGTGTGTTGGACTATTCCAGAGCAAATGACTGCTATATGCTTTGACCTACCAATACCTGTACTCCTACCATATTACCTTATCCTACTATAGTAATAATTTAATGAAGGTACACATAGTAATTCCTCCAGGTTTATAACTAACATTTCAGACTGACCAAATCCTGTGAAAAGCAAACCAATATAAAAGGGGTAAGATCAGCCATATGTAGGATGATCAGCCATACATTCCTGAATATTTAATATTTTAAAAAAAAAATAATCATATTGATTAAAGGCTATTACTAGACTTTGAAACAAAAATATTCTCTTTGGAAAAAACAACGGTTTGTGCCATCACACTTAGCTTAAACAAAAAATTACATTCACTCTAAAATCATACCATACATCTATTCTTGCCCCAAAATAATAATATCATATTGTCTTCTTACTTTGTTCCAAAGCGTATTTCCTCTAGTCACAATTATCTCTACAGATCCGAGATTACTAATAATGCTTTGTACAGGTTTAGGTTTTCCATCTGTTATGTGTGTTGAAGCAAGAGGAAGCATCACAGAGATATTTAATTGACCAAACCCAAGAGATATATTAAGCATAGGTGGTCCCACTTTCACTGTAGAAAACAGACAAAAACATGTATTACAATATATACTAGTAAACTATCAAATTTATTACATAAAAAAGGCAACAGTGCAAGACTTTCTGGCTACACAAGCGAAGATTTTGGCGCCCCCCTTCACTATACCCATACCAAAATGCATCTTCACCCGTGTGTCCCTTAATCCCCCTCTTCAACTTCTTACCCCCATTTGTGTTTCTCACCCTTTCTTTTAAATGTCTTACCACCTTTAGCATATGTTATCCCCCATTATTTACTTTTTGTGCTCCTTTGTGTGTTTCTTACTTCACTCAGCCCCTTTATGTGTATGTTTCTCCCTCCACCTTTGAGTGTCTCTTTCTCCACTTCCCCTGCCTCTCTATGTGTTTCCTGCCCTCTCTCAGCCCATTTGTGTATCATTTTCTCCCCTTACCCATCCTCTCTGTGTGCTTCTCCCACCCCGACCCTTTTATGTATCTCTTTCTCCCCCAGCCTCTCTGTATATCTCTTTCTCCCATCAGCCCCTCTGTGTCTCTTCTCGTCCAGCACCTTGTTTCTTTCATCTCCCAGCCCCTTTGTGTTTATTTGTCTCCCCCAGCCCCTCTGGGTGTCTACCCCAGATCATGTCTGTCTCTTTTACACCTTCCTCCACCCCTCTGTCTCTCTTTGTCTCGCTAGCCCCTCTAAAGCTTTCTCCTCAAGACACTGACCTTCTCCAGCCCCTTTGTTTGTGTCCTCACAGCCCTCACAGTCCTGGCAAAAATGGGTCTTAGGGATCAAAGCACTTCAATCTGCCAAACACCAGCAGACGAACTTGTCGCACAGACATAAAAAAAATTAATTAATTGAAAGTGGCATTTTTTCCACCCCTATACTACTGGGGAAGGGTCCAACAAATGGCCCTTACCACCTCATCCTTTACCCCATTTGCAGCATGATAAACTGTAATAACATGAGGCGCAACAGGCAAATAGTGTGGATTTTTTAGTTTAATCCAAGCCTGGATTTTAAGTCTCTGGTTCTAGTTTTGCAGCATTCGGTCCAGTTTTTAGGCCTGAATTATAAAAACAAGATATTGTTTTGCTGCAAGAACAATGTATAGGATTTGGGAGTAATAGTAGCAGAGCAGGTGAGGGCTAAACAGGCAGGGCTAAACAGATGAAGATGAAGTTTGCCTCCCCCATCCCATCAGAAGGCATGAGTGTCAGTGATAAAAGGAGAAGAGCAGAGAGGAATTAGGGACTAGGTGGGTGAGATAGGAGAGCAGAAACATATTAGGTGGCAACAATATATCACAGAGCCTCACATTAAGAAAAAAATATATATGGGGGGGCGTGGCCAGCCGTGCAACAGAGTAGGCGTGTGTGTAGGGAGCTCCTGCTAAATACACCGAAGAAACCCCTAAGAAAACCTCGAAAAGCCCACAGCTCAACTCTATAACTGGGCTGGGGTGACACTGAACCCCCCAAAAGAGAGATGGGGCGCAAGCACCGCAAACTGCTGACAGCGGAGGCCTCCAAACCGCCTAATATCAGGAGATCATTTGACAGGCCGCGGCAGACTGGACAGCCTAAAATGGCGGCTGCCAGACCTCGAGGCTCCAGTGAGTCGGAGATGTCCCCAGATGAAGAGGGATCGATAACAACACAGACCCCCAGCGGAGTTTACCAAAGAGAGGATTCCGACTCAGACACGTTGCCCTCTACTAAGGGGGACATTAAAAGGCTCCTGCTCGAGCTCCATGGGGTCTGGAAGAAGGATTTGGATGGAGTGCGCGGAGAGATGGGCGGCATCATGGCCAGACTAGGAGCAGTGGAGGCTAGAGAGGCGAAGAGAGACGACAGCCTCACTGAGACCCGCACTAACATAGCAGACCTCTCCCAGCAGCTCCAGCGACTCACCCGTGCCGTCACTACCCTAGAAGCCAGGCACAGAAAGAAAAACATACGTAAAGGGGTGCCGGAGATGGTGGGACCGGAGTCAGTGCTGGAGTTTGCCAACAAAATGGCCAACGTGATGGAGGTGAGGGGAGAAGGAGGGCAGCCACCAATATCCTCAGCTTTTCAAATTCGGACGGTCCCAACAGCCCCCGCTGACGCTCCCAGGGACATTATCACTGTCACCCGGAGCCCGGCAGTGAAGGCAGCTCACTGAGCACTCCCCTTATAGCGGTGGAGAATTGCCAAGTGCGAATCTTCGACGACTTACCCTTCGCTGTCCTACAGAAGAGACGCAGCCGGTAACCAAACTCCTCAGGGACCACAGAGTCAGGTACAGATGGGGCGCATCGGGTACCCTGGTGGTACCGCACGGGGACGCAGTGCTGACGCTCCGACGGTCTTTCTGAAGAAGCTCCAATTGCCGCGACTGCCACCCGCTGTGCTAACGGAACACCGGGCTTCACAAGCGGACATTCACACCACCGAGAGGGGAGAAAACCCGGGTATGGCGATGGCAAAACAACGGCCGATGCATCAGCGCCCTCCATAGGTGAGATAACCCTGAGGGGAGGCTGCTACTGAGTCGACAAAGGCAGAGGCTCAAACGGGACTCAAACCCACTTACATATCATAAGACTGACTTTATTATATTATGATTTTTTTTGGCTTTTTCTCTCCCCTTTTTTTAACGGGTACTCCCCTGACTTGACCCCCTAGTTGATTTTCCCACGACCGCACCAACTAATTCTGCCCTGCAAAGAGACACTTTTACTTTGTGTGCGGTGCTAGCATGCCCCATCGACTTAACTTTAACCCCATAAGAGTTGATGAGTCCTACTATTGTGTTTATATTGTCCCCAACAGAGGGGCTAACGTATATTTTCAAAGTGTTAACTTTAATTTTATATGAGTAACTAAACAGAACTATTAATATGTTTGACCTAGCCTCACAAGAAGTGCCCACATGCTTTACCGTAATGTCTTATGTGAACCCCACCTGAATTCAACCACGTGATACTAAGTTGTCTAGCATAACATTGCAGGAGGTGCAAACATTTTTCCTATGTGTTTATTTAAACTTTACGAAAGTTACTAACAGGCAATACCAAGGGGCACATTGCATCCACACAGGCCACTACTGTGCCTTACTAATGAGCGTAACTTTTAATTACACAAGAAATGCCAGCAGGAAGCACCACAGAGTTAATCTTCTAAACACACAAGCACGGCCAGCGAGCCCCCAATTTTATACGAGCCGCTAACAAGATACCCTAGATTTCCAACTATGAACCCGCTGGGGCCACGGACATACCACATAACCTGACAGCGAGTGAAAACCACAACGTACACTGTAAGCCCGCTGGAACAGCTGACACGTCACATTAAATCATTAATTATAAGCACTTGGGTGCCATGGGCGAGCTCTATCATACTGCAAACTTTAAAGCCCCGTCAGGTGAAAGGCACATAACCATAATCTGTTCACTTAGGGCCCCCAGAGGCTGCTAGAGAGCCACGTCATATAATACATTTCACATATACAAGAGCAGAGGGTGGGAGATACCGACCCGGGTGTTATATGTTTGTTGTTAAACGGAGATGCCTCTTTGATCCTCCACCGCTACCCGAGATGTTAATGTGCTCAATCAAGAGTGACTCATGTATACTACTGCTTAATGTTGTGTTCACTTTTTATCCTTATGCATTGGATGACTGTATGTTAATACCAAAACCAGTGGTGGAGAAATATTATATATATTTGTGTATGGGATTAACAATACAATAAGGACTGAGTGATACCAGGAGTGGCAAGTCGGTTGTGGTGTGCCGAAACTGATGAATGTGGTAGGCCTGTAAAATATGGCTCACCTATTGGAAGAGTATAAAAAAGGGAAGGGTGGGTTTCCAAAACTTAGACAGAACGTCAGGAGGAAACTGGGAAGAGGGAGTAGATATAGGCCTGCAATCCCTCCCACAATTCCAGGCATCCTGCCTTAACATTTGTGAACGGGATCAACAACTGAGGCATGCAATAAGTATTATATCAGTAGTAGCAAGTCAATTGTGGTGTGCCAAAACAGACGAACGGAGTAGGCCTGAAAAAGAGGGAAATAATATTAAACTAACAACCAAAAAGCGGAAGATGTATTAGACATCAACCAAATTAGTAGAGCGTGTGAGGTGTAATGAAGTAGACCTACACTCAAATGGCAGATGAAATTTAATGTTGAAAAATGCAAAGTTATGCACTTCGGCGTAAAAGAATACACAAGCAGCGTATACCCTTAATGGAAGCGAATTAGGGATAACAAGACACGAAAAGGACTTGGGAATTGTTATAGACAACAAACTATGCAACAATGTGCAATGTCAATCAGCAGTGGCTAAGGCCAGTAAGGTATTGTCATGCATGAAAAAGGGCATTCATTCTCGAGATGAAAATATAATTTTTTTTCTTTATAAATCACTGGTAAGACTACATAGTGAATATGCTGTGCAATTTTGGGCACCTGTTCTAAAGAAGGATATTATGGAACTAGAAAAAGTGCAGAGGCGGGCTACAAAATTAATAAAAGGAATGGAACATATCAGCTATGAAGAAAGGTTAACAAATTTAAGCCTATTTAGTTTAGAAAAATGTCGCCTGAGAGGGGATATGATAACATTATACAAATATATTCGGGGCCAATACAAACCATTGTGTGGAAATCTATTCACAAACCGGACTTTACATAGAACACAAGGTCATGCGTTTAGACTGGAAGGAAGAAGATTTCGTCTAAGGCAAAGGAAAGGGTTTTTTTACTGTAAAAACAATAATAGAATTCTCTACCTGAAGAAGTTGTCCATACAGATGGTCAGACAGCTACTAGATGCATACTTGCAAAAACAGAATATTCAAGGATAGAATCTTTCAATGTAGGGTGATAACTGCTTGAGCCAAGGATAAATCTGACTGCCATTCTGTGGTCAAGAAGGAATTTTTTTCCTAGCTTGTTGCAAAATTGGAAGTGCTTCAAACTGTTTTTTTTTTTTGCCTTCTTTTGGATCAACCGCAATAAACAAATGTGAGGAAGGCTGAACTTGATGTAAACAAGTCTCTTTTCAGCTATGTAACTATGTAACTATGTACAGGACAAAGAGATGGAAGCAGGACCTGCAAGAAGGTACATATTTGTGTGTGTATGCAGCAGTGTGTGTATTCAGCAATCTGTGTGTATATTCAGCAATTTGTGTGTGTGTATACATCAGTAAGTGTGTGTGTGTGTTCAGCAGTCTGCGTGTATGTGTTCAGTTGTCTGTTTGTGTATACAGCAGTCTGTGTGAATTCAGCAGTCTGTCTGAGTTCAGCAGTCTGTTTGTATTCGGCAGTCTGTGTGTATGTATTCAGCAGTCTGTGTATGTATTCAGCAGTCTGTGTGTGTATACAGCAATCTCTGTATGTATACAGCAATCTCTGTATGTATACAGCAGTCTGCATTGTGAAGTCTATGTTTAGACAACCACAACAAGTCTGAAATGGGGAAGAAGGCGAGGGCTTTTAAAAGTTATAGACGAGAGATCTGCTGTTTTTAGATGTAACCCCAATAAATAAAATGCTTAATTAAATACATGCATGTTATTATCAGGGGTTCTTATAAACAGAGGGTTTTTTATTATTTTGACAGTGGAGTGTACCTTTAAGGGACTTGCCTCATAGTTAGAAAGATTATTATGCATAATTGTTGAAAAAGCTATTTCATTTTAATGAAGCTTAATAAAAAAATAATTATATATACACTTTGATTTTATAATTTCTTACCATCTCTGTATAGTTGCATTTTACTGGAATTATTCCAAACATTTAGACAGTTAACTTTTGCTTGGTATTCTAGGTAAATATCCGTAATGTAATGAGAGAGTTCAGTAATGCAGGACCCATTTTCACACTGCACAGGCACAGATATTGAAAGCCATTTGGTGCTGGAAGCAAAAAGAATGTTACTACAAACGTCATGCACAATCTGTGTCATTATGTTTTCTTATTCTCAGTTATGGTAGTTCCCATTTTCATTCCGATTGCCTGCACACCATTTGTATTCTATCCCCATACAGTCTTACCCATTTGTTAGTTGAATATGACAATTCTTCTCCTCTGTTTTCCATTCCAAGAAACTTTGGAAATTCACAGATGTAAGCATAGGTTTCCCTGTACATAAAATACATACATAAATATATATAAGGTTAATATTTGCATATGAAAATAGTCAGACCTTACTAAGACCTTGTTATTTATGTGCTTGAAAATATCAACAGAAAAGATGTTAAAGGATATTAATGCCATGGTTCCACTTCTTCTTTTTCAGTACAAAGGAAGGGAGGATATGGAATGCCCTTTGCGTATATATGTATGTGTGTATATATATATATATATATATATATATATAAAATATATATACTGTACCTTGCACACAAGCTACCAGTTGTTTCAAAACCGGGTGCATTACCAGGGCCAAAACATCATAGATTCAAGTAGTATGGCTGCACTCACGGGTATTTCTTTAAAATATAACTTTTTTTCAATATAACTTTTTTCCATTAAAATGAATCGACGTTTCAGTCCAACTTGTGGACTTTCAACAGGATGTATATTTATATTATCCCCAACTTGTAGACCTTGGGTGGGGGCAAAGGGATGGACAGTGACCTGTACATCTCCTGTTACGATTTAGCCCCGACCTGATGCCCACGGTTAGGAGCACAGGGGAGCAGGCCAGTAAATTATCAACTGGGTGGCAAGAGATTTCCAGCGTCAGCAGCTGGCTGCTTACCACTTAGTAGATACACCCATACTCACAGTGTTGCAGGTGGGAGCATATGGGAGATTAGAAACAATTATTAATCTGGATTTGATTTTTTTTTTCTGGATATAACTCTTACCAGAGAGTCTGGTTTCTGACTCTTTATTACCAATTACCAATTAGCATACCGAACGTCAGTGGTGTAACAAGGCATTTTCCTTGGGTGGCACTTTTAGGGGGGGGCAAAAA
Organism: Pelobates fuscus; assembly: GCF_036172605.1. Taxonomy (NCBI): domain Eukaryota; kingdom Metazoa; phylum Chordata; class Amphibia; order Anura; family Pelobatidae; genus Pelobates; species Pelobates fuscus. The sequence goes on from NC_086325.1 coordinate 130,176,663, forward strand.
TTAAAAATGCGCCCTGGCAGGTGCCCTGTTATCCTCTTTCATGGGGGGCCCAAGAGCTGACCAGCTGGCCACCTCAGGGCCCCCCAAGGCTTTAAAATGCTCCCAGGTGTGGCCGAGGGTGGAGGGGGGGTTGCGGCATGAGGGAGAGCTCTTGCTGCTCAGCTCCCTCGCACCCCGCAGTGATGTGGGGAGCCAGGATATGACGTCACCCGGCTCCTGGCATCCACTGAGCGGCACGTGAGGGAGCTGAGCAGGGGGATTACAGCTCCCTCGCTGCCACCTTTCTGCCTGCACGCCCTGCCGCACAGCAACCAGACCAGCAGCCCAGCCACCAGCCACAAACCCAGCCCAGCTCCACTGGATCCCGGGGGAAGAATCCACTCCAGCTCTCCCAAAGGAAGGGAGGCTGGATAGATTAAAATTAATATTTTTAAAAATATCTTTAATAGTTTGTAAGTGTGTGAATGTGTCAGTATCAGGGTGTCTGTGTGTGTGTCTGTCTGTCAGTGAATGTGTGTGTCTGCCAGTGAATGTGTGTGTGTCTGTCAGTCAATGTGTGTGTGTCTGTCAGAGAATGTGTGCATGGTTGTCACTGTGTGTTCCGAGTGAGTGTGTGTGTCTGTCAGTGTATGTCTGTAAGTGAGTCTGTATCTGTTAGTGAGTGTGTGTGTCTGTCAGTGAACGTATGTCACTGCATGTGAATCTGAGAGTGTGTGCCTGTCAGTGAATGAGTGTGTCAGAGTGTGTCTGTCAGTCAAACTGCGTGTTTGTCTTAAACAGTTTGGAACGGGGCGAATTTAGATGGGGTGGGGGCGTGCCCGGGTTTTGACATGCCTAGGGCAGCACATATCCAAAATACACCACTGCCGAACTGACCCAAGGTCTGATAAGAAGAGATGCCAAAAATGATGTGCAGGAAGAATGAGAAATAGTACACATATGTGTCCTTTGAATTCAAAGTGTCACATCTGACCTGATGGTGTCACATCTTCCCTGATTGGGAAGAACCCAATTCACAACTCTTTTCCTCTGACCAGACAAAGAACACATTCCTTTTGCAGTCAAACAAACTCTTCTTGTGCTGCAATCACTCATACCACCTCTAATGGGTCGCAATTCCAGACATCCACTACACACATCCATTAGTAAATATTATTTGTTCAATTACAACAAAGGATAATGCTCACTAGTCATATTGCATACTCTATTTAATTTTATCCAGTTTGAAAAATATTATTATCCCATTTAATATATTTCAGGCCATGTGATACATTCTGACCCAACACAGATTGGATGTAACCCTAAATTCATTGTGCATGATATGGATAATTATTTAATAACATGGGAAAATAAATGAATTAAAATAAAACAGATATTTAGCTCCAGGTTTCTAGTCTTGGTACAAATCACCAAACTTAAGTTCTTCTCATTTCATGAAGTTGCTTGTAAAATTAGAAGCCTTATATTACGGTATATCTAAGCAGTCATACAAGTTTCTAAAGATTAGAAATGTGACAATCACTAGCCCATGCAAGAAGACCTATTGCCTCACCCGTAAATCTATCAATCCTAAACAGTATCCTTAGACTCAGTTCTGTTCAAAGAACAGCCTCATTTCTGTTTCTTAAAAAGGCTCTGTTTTAAAACTCCATGATATCCCAACCCTCCCTGTTGCAAGTTCGTGTATGTCTGCTAAACAGTGAGCAGGCAGTGCCTTAAGCATCAAGTGTGGGCTGTAAATTACATTATGAGGATTGGACAGATTACTCTCCACCCCAATAAAAAAAAAACAATATATTTTTTTTAAGATCTTACAAGATTGCCCTTTTAGACACCGTCTTCCTTTTGGTTTTAAAAGTAAGGAAACAAAAATTAGATTTGCTATTATAGCCTTATCCAATATGGACAATTTATGTTCCACTATGAGACTTGAAAAGATGATGTTTTAGGAAAATCTGTTTCTCTACTCTCATATATTAAGTAATTTTTTAGACTGACATTTAATGGAAATGATTTGGGTGGTGATGGTGATTTAGGAATATCCAGTTCCATGTACTGATGGAGACGTCACAGTGAAACTTACGTATTGGAGTGAGATGTAAAGAAGTGTTAAGCTGCGGGAGTTTGGAATAAGGGAGACCTATTTAAATGAAGGTGAGGAGACCAGGAGGATACACCTGCTGAAGTGTTAAACGTTGCACCGCGTTGTGTATTAGGCTAGCAGTGAGAAGACTATTGTATGGATGGTGGTTCTCTATACTGCTATATACAGACCCTTAATTTTATGATTGTGTGTGCATATTTTAAACAAGAAAGTGTGCTTCTCTTTATTATAACCCAAGTTGGAGTTACATTGATGTTACAGCCCGTGAATGGGCCACCTACATGCTTGATTAACATGACTGCACTGTAGCCAAGAAACCCTTATATTTAAGCCCTTCTTTTTCAATATCCAAACTTTCAGTATGAGGAAAGAAGGATTTGTCTGTAGCATTGGACTGAATGGGGGAGGAAAGAACTCTTTTGGGAGAGCCCATGGAGATACTGAAGTAGATACGCAGAAGTAGATCCATGGACTGGGTGACCCAGATGGAGCTGTCAGGATAATCGATTCTGGCTCTTGCAACCTACACAGAAGGGAAAGAGGAGAGGAGTTGGTAAAAAACATATCCCATGTTTAATTACCATTAAATAAAAGAGCAGCCTTCTAGAGCTTGGGGTTCAAGACTTCCTGGGAAGAATCATTGTACTTATCTGTTGTTACAGGTAGCTTTCAGAGGTTGTCCTCCTCCTTCCTTCTGTATGATTGATATATGCTATTACAAAGGCATTGTCTGGTCTAATTTTCACCTATTTGTGCCTTAACTGAATGGAAAAGTGCTTTAGGATTTTGACAGGATGTTCCAGGAGATAGGAAGACGTGTTGGATTTAAGGATGTGCCTTTCCTGAATGTATTCAATTTTGGAGAAAGGATCCCCAACCCCAGTGGCTCGCATTCATAGTTATCACTGTCCAAGGAAATTCTATAGGAAAATTCACCTCCTCCATTGTGCCCATCTTATGGTGCAGGACCTTGATTCTAAGAGGATCATAAATCTCTCTGCTGAGGTAATATTGACAGCCAACATCTCATTACTTACTTGATAAGTCTTACTGTAATTTCTGAATAGAGCTGTACCAGGCCTTGGACTGTGATGAACCAATGTCCCAGCTGTAACCTGAACTGGGAGGGAACAAAATGATACATTAACCTAGGAAGATGAAAGCACGGACCAGGGTCTAAGCCACATAGCCCATCTAGCAGACAGAGAGAGCCATATTTATGGCCTAAAGCCAATCTGCAGAAAAAGAGGTAAGATCTTTAAATAAAGAAAAATGTACCAAAAGCAAAAAAAGGTACTCAAAATAAGATGCACTCAAGATTACACTCAAATGTTCTTATTTTTAGTAAAAACCTATAAAACAATTGTGATTTTGGTACTTAAAAAGGGGAGCCAAGGAGGTAGGGCCTGGCAAGTATGGCGGACAGACGTGCATGAAGTGGGCTCTGTACATATAGCCTGTAAAACTCTACTTACTGAGGGGACTACATGTACATAATGAGCACACCTGAGACAGCTCCACCTGCTGGCCTACACGTTCGGAGAGATCTGTGGAAGGGAGAAATGGCCAATATCCCAATCTTGAGACATCGGTGGTTGTGGTCCCTACAGCTGCAGCCCTATTCCCTCCCCCCCCCCCCCCCCCCCCGAACTGGTGGGGTTTATCCCGGTTCCCACCAGGGAAAAACTAATGTGCCTCCCAAGGCTAAAAGGCCACTACTCACTCTGACACAGTGAGACAAATCAGAACTATCTTTATCTGCGAATGCATAAGAGAAAGCCAAAGGCATAGAAATTTGTGAATAAAGTGGCGAATAGCCGTGAATGTATATATACTACAAGGCACAGAGACAGAGAAAAGTTTTTAAAAAAAACACGTTGAATAGCCACGATTGTATATTAAAAGGCACATAGGCCAAGGAATAAGTGAAAAAAAGTGGCGAAATGCCATGATTGCATATTTAAAAGGCATAGAGGTCTAGAAATAAGTGAATAGCTGTAAATTATATTAAAAGTTCAAAGTCCTAAAAATTTAAAAATTTAGTTAAAATTGGCAGGAGACTCTTACCATTCAGATGATACTAATGGAGGTGAAAAAGGATTTGGGTATTATAATAGGTAGCGTATGTAACACATACAGTAGTTTGGTTAGAATATTTATCTCCAATATATTTATTCAGCATAGCCATCCAATTGGAGTTTGTGCCATGTAGTAAGATCTTTAGAAATAATGTGTAGGAGAGGTGAAAAATGTAGCTCGTAAAGCTTCACAAGTATATTTGGTAAATGTACCCCTATATACTGTATTGGTTTAGGAGAAAGGGTATACGTTCTGTATGGCTGACTTAGTGGGATGGTCTGTGTTAGGTGGCAACATTTCACTCTTTTCAAATTAACTTTGAAAATTGTATAATCGATTGTAGATGGATATTTCATTAATATAGGGGCAGCTTTGATGACAGAGAGTCTGAGATTGTAAATAGGAGATCATCAGCAAATGCTGAGATTTTAAATTCATGTTGTTGAACTTGTAAACTATGTATGTCTGGATGATCTCTCATGACTTGTAAAAAAGGTTCTATGATAAGGATAGAAGAGAGGAGAGGGGGTACCCCTGTCTTGTGTCATTTCTGATTTGAACAGGGTGTGAGAGTTTACCAATTATTCAGATTTTTGTGCATTGGGTCAGGTATATTGTTCCATGCCATTTAATCCAGTTAGGGTCAAAACCCATTGCTCAAGATATAGCGAATAGCAGGGACCAGTCGAACACTTTTTCAGCATCCACCAAAAGCAACAGGCTTCGAGTATGACTTTTTTTGAAAGGTATATTAGGTTTAGCAGACCCAGCCTGGCCAGGATGGATTTGCCCTTGCAAAAAAGAGTGTAAACAATTGGTCAGGATTTTGGTAACAATGTTTAAATCAGTATTTATCAAGAATATTGGTTGGTAACTAACATAGTTGGTTTGAATATCAAAGTAATATAAGCTTCTAGAGCAGAATTCGGAAGAGATTCTGAGTTCAAAGCGGTCAAAAACAGTTTAGACGGGGCGTGGCTTAGCGGCGCATGAGAGCAGTCGCCTGAGCTCGGAGCTCTCCCGCCGACGGGTGCACACAGCGTGGCAACACAGCGTCTAAATACCAGCAAGCGAGATTACAACGTGGGCATACCTCCCTAACACAATGTCCACGAAGATCACCAAGAAATTTAAACAAAATACCCTCCAAATGCATGTGGTGTCGACGCCGAAGAATGGAACAGAGGAACAAAATGGCGCCGGCTGGCCTCAGTCCCCAGCCTCATGCACGGAAGTGGGTGAGTCTACTCACACCATAGATAACATGCAGGCACCGGTCACAAATGCTTCGCTGCATAACATGCTATTAGACTTACAGAATACTTTCAAATCAGACCTACAACAAATTGCTGCAGATATCAGGGCTGACATTCAAGCTTTAGGTGAAAGAACAGCACGCCTGGAAGAGAGAGCAGATGAAATTATAGACGCGCATAAAGGCCTATCAGAAGCAAACACAGCCCGATTTGAGAGAGTGCAACGCCTGGAGGCAAAGGTAACAGACCACGAAGACAGGGACCGCCGCAACAATATTAGAATCCGGGGAATACCGGAGTCAGTCAGCTCCCAAGATCTGACCCAATATGTACAAGAACTATTTAAAGCTTACGTTCCAGCACTGACGGAAACTGAGTTACTGCTAGACCGAACACACCGCCTCCCAAAACCTAAACACCTACCAGCAACGGTACCAAGGGATGTTATCACACAAATACACTATTTCACGATGAAAGATCGCATAATGCAGGCGTCTAGACGCCAAGGTCAGCTCCCAGGTCAATTTTCCCAAGTCAAGCTGTTCATTGACCTTTCCTCCGCGACCATGATAAAAAGGCGCTCGTTTACCCACATCACAGCGGCCTTGAGAGCAGCGGATGTGCAGTATAAGTGGGGCTTCCCGACCAAATTACTAGTAAAACGCAACGGCGTAGACAACCCGATTCTCGATCCTGAATCCGGCAAGCGACAACTGTTAGAATGGAACATTCCTATACCTGATGTCCCCTTCCTAGCTACAGAGGGCAGATCTGCAATCAAACTCCACAACGAATGGAAGAAACAACCACGTCCCACGACCACACGGACAAGCTAAGCGAGACCAGAACGTCTAATCGAGCGCTACCCACACTGTGCTCATAAAAGACAGATCGTATGCATAGACTGTATTCACACATGCTCCTTTCTTTTAAATTACCATACCGGGCTCAAATCCTACTTGCACCCGTTGAGGGCGATACTAAGGCCCTTAGGATCTGCTTTAATAATTGTTGCTGTTAAATCCTTGCTACCGATTTCAATACCCACCCCCAAAGTGGCTGTAGATTCAGAGCCACAAAAGAAACCGTTACGTTTGACACTGCACCGCAAGGGCGCAGTGAACGGAATATTGTACATAGTTGACTATTGGTTCGGTTATTATATGGTTTTATCCTTTTTTTTCCTTTATAATGCAGACCCCACGGACGGTGTGTCCCGTACCCCTATCACCATCTGGCACTGCCATGTTGGTTATACAATTGCCTTTCAACAGGGAAACTACTGTAAGATGGACACCCCACCTGCCCCCGAGAGACCACAAACAAAACCATTACCAAGATGGTACTTAAAATATGCTCACTAAATGCCAAAGGGTTATACTCCCCCCACAAACGCCGCCTAGCCCTGCGCGAAGCAAAATCGTTAGGTGCCCACGTAATGCTCTTTCAAGAAACGCACTTCAAATGGAGTCACAGACCGAAATTGAATTCCCCGCAGTACCCCATAGATTACCACTCTTGTTATTTCGCTAAAAAAAGAGGAGTGTCCATCCTTATTAGCGGAGATGTAGCCTTCTCCTTAATACGCAAAATAGGGGATAAAAAGGGAAGGTACCTTATATTGCAATGCTCCCTGAATAATAATGTCTATACCTTGATTAATGTATAGGGGCCTAATGTTAACCAATGTAACTTTGCTGATGTACTGCTTGGATTGATATCTGCACATGCACTTGGGGAGGTAATCATTGGAGGTGACACAAATTTATTATTAGATAGCGACCTAGACTCATCAGGAGGTCCGAACCTGACCGCACAAACGTTAAAGAGCAGGTCCAAACTAACCACACTAATATGCAAAAAACTAACATCACACAATCTCGTAGACCCATGGCGAGTTACTCATCCCCCAGAGAGGGACTATACATGCCACACAGCAGCACAAAACAGCTATTCAAGGATAGATAGATTTTTTTTTTTTTGTCAATCATTATTTTATTTGTGCTTAGAGAGAACAGAGATGCCTACATCGCCACAACAGCATGTGTAGGCAGGCATATAAACACAACATAATATAGGCATAACAATAAAAGACTTTGCATACTTTGCAGTAAAGATACCATATTGTGGTACAAGTCGTTAGGTATAGTGAAAGTAACTATGCACAATTTTTTTTTTTATATAGTGGGCTATAGCGTTATAACGAGTTGTCTCCTCTATGACTGTAGTGTGGTGGAATCTCGGTAAAAAATAAATTTAGTAGGCCGAGATTACCACGTGGCATGTGTACGTGCATATGCTGACGTATCGATCAGTTGGTTGCACGAGGCAAGATACGATCAGTAGTGTACGGAGCATGTGCAAGAATACAGGATATAGTATTCCCCTCCTCCATTGTGCTGGACAAGCCATGCGGTCAAGCAGGAAGTTAATTCTTATTTGTGTTGATTGGTTAAGAGAATGTGCGGGTGGAGCTTAATATGGGAGGAGTTATGTGCCTATATAAGGAGCCTGCACTATTGTCCGGGGCTCAGAACTTGCTGTATTTTGGTGACGTTAGTCCCTCTGAGTCCCGATCGGTGATCCAATAAAGAATCTCTTCCTTCCTGAAGAAACCTGTGTCCATCTCTCTGTGCTTCGCTTCCGTCAGTTTCTCCGGTATCATTTGGTGCATTGGCCGGGAAGCTCATCGTTCAACGGTAGCTGAGAGGCAGAGGCGTGAGACGGTCTATCTTTGCCCACGTTCTCTACGGCTGCACCCCTGAACTTCTGCGTGGACCTCCCTTCGTCTCGGCGCCACTGGTCTGTTGTCCAGGAGATCATCGGCCTCTACGTAAGAAGTGCTGGGGTGTCCCCGTCGATGAGTGTGAACTCAGGTTCAGGAACGAGGAGGTAAGACAACTGCTGTTTTAGACGGCAGACCCACTAGGGGTATACCGATTGTGCGGTAGGCCCATAAGGGGTTTGAATTGTGTATGGAATCTGCCCCCTCTGTCGGAGGGAAGGAGCGAAGGCGCACCGCTCGATCGAACGCTCTTTAGTCAGACCGTTTGATTTTGTTAGTCAGGCGGGGTTCTGGTGTAAATAGCCCTAGCCGGACACCGGTGTCTTGTCTAGACTAGCGTTCTAGGGTGTATATTTTGTTCGCTAGGTCGGAGGGACCGGGAGACTAAGCGGCGTCTGTGTAAATTCGGTTCGCTAGCTCTCAACCTATCTTGGCTAAGTGGGAAGGCGTGTAAATTTGGAACCCACTAGATTTTTTATAGTTATCGACTAAGAGGCGTCTGTGTAAATTCGGTCCTCTAGCTCGCTATATGTGGTGCTTGGGCAGTGTGGCTAACCAAAACGGATGTAGATAGTTTTAGGTAGTCCATTCAAGGTACTGGCCAATAGTTTAGTTGGGAATTGTAAATGTGTTAAAGATTGTTTAGTAAAGTGTATATCTTGTTAGATAGCGCGAGCTCAGCCGTCTAGCGAGAGTGTTAATAGTGTGTTGCTGTATTATAGTGCACGGTACCATAACCCTGTATATTTACTGACACTGTATATAAGTACTAATCATTGTCGTCTATTGCATGTTTAACACCATAACCACTAATAATTGTATTGTGACCTTAAATTGTGCTTTGACCTATGCTAACCGTACTGTAACCGCTATTTGTAAAAGACGATGTTACTGGGGTGTGTTATAGACGGGTAATTCATATATAGAGAATTATAGCGTGGGTGACTGTATAGTTTCGCCAAAGGGCATAATATTGATTATCTAGTGACTGGTGTAACAGCTGTGTGTGTACGGGAATTCCCTGAGTGTTTATTGTGTTATTGTGTACGTTACACTTGGTAACCGTACCACGTGGTGCTGTTGCCAGAGGAAACGGGTGTGACTGTTGAATAGTACGCATGCATAGTATTCGTTGTCAACGACGTTCCATTGATAAGTATGGGCGCGTCGCAGTCAACGATTCCGGATCCCTTAGGTTGTATGGTGAAGAATTTTAAAAAGGGATTCAAAACTTGTGATTTTGGGGTTAAAATGTCTCCTGTACGTTTGGTCACTTTGTGTACTAGGGAGTGGCCTACTTTGGTTGCGGCATGGCCGCCACGTGGCAGTTTGGATCCAACTCTGGTACAGCGCTTACACGTGGCTGTATCAGGTAGGCCTGAACTTTACGGGCAGTTTCCTTATATTGATTGTTGGAGACAGGCCGTAAATGACTCGCCAAAATGGATTCAGACATGCCACGAGGAGCAATGTCGCCTCATGGTGGCTAGGACTTGTTTGTCCACTAGGACTGGTGTTAGGCCCATTTTGGACACGCCCCCTGAGTCCGAGATCCCTTTGCCGCCCCCTTACTTTCCTTTAAGAGGAAGTGACGCAAATGCAGGAAGTCCTGCACCCCTCCCCTCATTGCCCTCATCCACTTCCGCTTCCTCCTCCAGTACAGAATCCACCCCCTCTCGTACTAAATCTCCCCTTCCGGAACCAGAGCCAACCCTCATTAGATCCGAATATCCTGATTTGGCGCCACTTCAGACTTCCGGTCAAGCTTCTTCTAGCTCGGCTCGAAGTGTTTTATTTACTACCTTTTCCCAAAACCAAGCTCCCACACCCTCATGTTTTATTACCCCCCGACCGGAACCTCTAACTGACGCCCCTCTACGTAGCCCCATACTAACCCGACAACTGACCGGTACCCAACAATTAAAACATTATCAGATGCCTCTTCGTCTGAATCCTGGGTCAGCCTATATCGATGCCGCAGGTCAAATGGCACATGCTGACCCAGTCTTCGTATATGTCCCGTTCACGACTACCGATCTCTTAAATTGGAAGACCCACAATTCCTCGTATACTGAGAAACCACAAGCTATGACCGATCTGTTCACCTCAATAGTTCAGACACATAACCCGACATGGGCTGATTGCCAGCAGTTATTAATGACTTTGTTTAACAATGAGGAAAGGACAAGGATTAATCAAGCGGCCATTAAAGCGCTAGAGGATAGAGCCCGTGCTTTGAATCAAGCTAATCCAGCAGCATGGGCCGCAACACACTATCCTAACACCGATCCCGACTGGAATGTAAATGGTGCTGATATGGTTCAACTCAGAGCCTATAGAGACGCTATAATTGCTGGCATGAAAGCCGGAGGAAAGAAAGCCATTAATATGTCGAAGACAGTTGAGGTGATTCAGAAAAGTGATGAAGCGCCCAGCGTCTTTTATGACCGATTATTGGAGGCATACCGCTTGTATACCCCCTTTAATCCGGAAGACGCAGATAATTCCCGAATGGTGAACTCCGCCTTTGTCAGCCAAGCTTACGGAGATATTAAGCGCAAGCTACAGAAGTTAGAAGGGTTTGCAGGTATGTCTATCACCCAACTAATGGAGGTAGCAAATAAAGTATATATGAACAGGGAAACAGAAAGTAAGAAAGAGGAGGAGCGCAAGATGCGTAGAAAGGCAGATATGTTAGCGGTAGCGATCGCAGGCGTAGATAGACGGGGCCCAGATAGAGGCGATAGTAAGTGGAATGAGGAACCTTTAAGTAGAAATCAGTGCGCATACTGTAGGGAAGAAGGGCATTGGAGAAATGAGTGTCCGCGAAGAGAACAGTATGAGAAAGACAGACCTAGGATAGGTTATGGAAACTTTAGAGGCAGAGCGAGAGGTAGAGGAGGCCCCGGAGGGAGTAATGGTAATAGAGGGAGCAATGGGAACAGAGGAAGTGTTAGGGAAGATAGGTATTTTCCAGCAGCGCAAAGGTCCCGCGATAGAGAAGGCAGGGACTTTGTAGGATTGGCTGACACGGTCATGGAGGACTATTGATACCGACCGGGCTCCATCCCCCTTGGTCGAGCGGAGCCTATGGTCGATGTATCAATAGGGGGAAAAAGGAGTGCGTTCATGATCGACACTGGTGCTGAACATTCAGTGGTGACTAATCTAGTTGCTCCTCCATCTGGAAGAACTATTACTGTGATAGGAGCAACTGGAAGAAGTGCTGAAAAACCGGTTCTTAAAAGTCGACTCTGTACATTGGGAGGCCACGTAGTAAAACATCAATTCCTTTATATGCCTGAATGTCCAGTCCAATTGCTGGGACGTGATATGCTATCTAAATTACAAGCGCAGATTACGTTCCTACCAAATGGAACAACATCCTTAAAGTTTAATGGACCTTCAGGTATTATGACATTATCCGTACCAAAGGAAGAAGAGTGGCGACTTTATACAGCGTTGACTAGCCAAAACCCTAGGAGTGATGAGTCCTTATTCAACATACCAGGAGTTTGGGCAGAGAACAACCCACCAGGACTGGCCCGCAATATTCCACCTATTAAAATTGAACTAAAACTTGGGGTTTATCCAGTGAGCCTAAGACAATATCACATCCCGCAGAAGGCTAAGAAGAACATCCAATCTTATCTGGATAAGTTCATACGGTATGGTATCCTAAAATTCTGTACTTCCCCCTGGAACACCCCATTGCTGCCTGTTCAAAAGCCCGGTACAGATGAGTATCGACCTGTGCAGGACTTGAGAGCAGTCAATGATGCGGTTGTTAGTATACATCCAGTTGTACCCAATCCATGTAACCTGCTTGCTTTAATTCTGGGCGGGGCTACTTACTTTGCAGTCTTAGACCTCAAAGATGCCTTCTTTTGCCTCCGAATTGCCGCAGAAAGTCAATGTATTTTCGCTTTCCAATGGGAGAACGCTGTAACGGGCTCAAAACGCCAAATGACCTGGACAAGACTGCCCCAAGGGTTTAAAAATTCACCTACCCTATTTGGTTCAGCTCTAAGTCAAGATCTACTGGATTTCGAGTCCATCCCAGGAGAGTGTGTATTGTTACAATATGTAGATGACTTGTTGATAGCAGCAGTTACAAAGGAAATATGTCAGCAAGCAACGCACGATCTACTACACATTCTCTGGAAGGCAGGATACAAGGTGTCTAGAAAGAAGGCTCAGTTGTGTTTGCCAACTGTCAAATATCTGGGATTCCATATCTCTGAAGGTCAAAGAATTATGGGGCCAGAGAGAAAAGAAGCTGTGTGCCAAATACCGATACCCAAGAATAGAAGACAAGTGCGAGAATTCTTGGGGGCAGCAGGCTTCTGTAGGATATGGATTCCCAGCTACGCGATACTGGCAAAACCTCTGTATGCAGCTATCAAAGGTACAGAGCACGACCCCTTCTTGTGGACTCAAGAACAGCAAACGGCATTTGAAGATGTGAAGAAGGCTTTGATGAGTGCCCCAGCATTAGGTCTACCTGATCACACACGACCATTCTACCTGTATGTACATGAGCAAAGAAGAATGGCTGTGGGAGTATTGACACAGTACTTGCGATCATGGCAAAGACCTGTTGCCTACATGTCTAAGCAACTGGATGCAGTGGCCAGCGGACTTCCACCTTGTCTAAGAGCCGTAGCTGCAGCCGCCCTGCTAGTAGCTGAAGCCGATAAACTCACTCTGGGTCAAGAACTTTATGTACGAGTCCCACATGCAGTACAGACGTTGTTGGATTACAAAGGAAATCATTGGTTTAGTAACAGCCGTATGACCAAGTATCAAGCAATGTTGTGTGAAAACCCAAGAGTGCATTTAGAGACTGTAAACACCTTAAATCCAGCTACCCTTTTGCCACAACCTACTGAAAGTCAACATGATTGTTTGGAAGTAATGGATGAAGTATTTTCAAGTAGACCAGATCTTCGTGATTTTCCCATCCAGAACCCCGATGTTCAATATTATACCGACGGCAGTAGTTATGTGAAAGAAGGGATCCGCTATGCAGGATATGCAGTAACAACAATAGACAAGGTGATAGAAGCTCGGCCACTGGCGAAAGGAACATCAGCACAAAAGGCAGAATTGATAGCACTGACACGAGCGTTACAATTGGCTGAAGGTTTAAGAGTGAACATCTACACGGACTCCAAGTATGCGTTTTTAACCACTCATGCCCACGGAGATTTGTATAAAGAAAGAGGACTATTTAATTCAGAAGGCAAAGAAATCAAGTATGCAGCTGAAATCCTACAACTATTGGAAGCAGTGTGGGAGCCGAAAGAAGTCGGTATCATACATTGTCGAGCGCATCTGAGAGGAGATGGTGATGTAACCAAAGGAAATCGGATGGCAGATAGTGCAGCTAAGCGTGCTGCTGAATCGGGAAGGCAGGAATATGTGGGGCATATAGCTGCTCTAATACCAACTCCACTGTCTCAATGGACTCCAGTTTATACAGCTCAAGAAGAGGAGTGGTTAAAGACTGAACCTGGAAAGTATTTGGAGAACAAATGGTATCAGTTAGAAGATGGAAGAATAGTCATTCCAACATCACTAGCAGTAGAAATTGTCCAAAACTATCACAACGGGACACATTCTGGGAGAGACAGCACAGAAGAATCTCTCAGAAAACATTTCTACATACCAAGATTGTCCAACTTGACTCAGGCCATTGTACGAAGATGTGTAACGTGTGCTAAAAATAATGCAAGACAAGGACCAGTAAAGCCACCAGGAGTCCAGTTTATGGGGGGACTCCCCATGTCCGATCTACAAATTGACTATACAGTAATGCCTAAATCGGGTGGACATCGTTACCTGCTGGTAATTGTGTGCACCTATTCTGGCTGGGTAGAAGCATGTCCTACTCGTACAGAGAAAGCAGGAGAAGTTGTGAGATTCCTGCTACGAGAAATAATACCCCGATATGGACTACCCTGCTCTATAGGATCGGACAATGGTCCAGCTTTTGTTCATCAGTGCCTACAACAATTGACTCATATGCTTGGTATAAAGTGGAGGCTTCATACGGCATATAGACCCCAGAGTTCTGGTAAGGTAGAGAGAATGAATAGAACTATTAAGAATCAGTTGGCTAAAATGTGTCAGGAAACCCAACTTAAGTGGAACGTTCTCTTACCCATAGCTCTATTGCGAATCCGCAGTACCCCTACCAGAAGGATGGGCCTCTCTCCTTTTGAAATCATGTATGGGCGACCACCTCCCGTACTTGGTAACTTAAGGGGGGATTTGAGTCAGTTGGGAGAAGGAATTACCCGGCAGCAGGTTGTAGAGTTGGGTAAGACTATGGAGGAGGTACAGAAATGGGTACAAGATAGATTACCTGTGAATATTTATCCCCCAGTTCATAGTTACCATCCAGGAGATCAAGTGTGGATTAAAGAGTGGAATAATGTACCGTTAGGGCCCAAGTGGAGAGGTCCTTATGTTGTTCTTTTGTCTACCCCTACAGCAATAAAAGTAGCCGAAGTGACTCCGTGGATACATCACTCCAGGGTTAAACCAGCAGCAGTCGATTCTTGGCAAGTTACAGCAGATCCAGAGAATCCCTGCAAGATCCGGTTAAAACGCACGACTCAGTCGGAGTAACGAGGAACCTTGTGGATTATAAATTTTATTGTTACAGAGATTTGGTGAAGTGAGTGTTTAGACGGCCATAATAAAGCCAGTCCGCCCACCGACGTATAGTATATAAGCCAGGGAAAGTCTCGAAGGGACTCCTGTGAAGACGAGCAGAACTCCATTCCCTGCAGCCCTTACATCCTGGAAGCTGAGGTGCCTTCGCACGGACGAAGACTGAGGATGACGGCGAAAGATGTGTTGATGATAATGTTTATTTATGTGTATTTTTATATTCAGGAAGGTAGAGGTACCGACACTCCTAGCTGTGAGGTATGCATTAAGACTACAAGAACAGGTAACCATATTTCCCAAACCCTAATTTGGCATTCACAATACGAGTGTAAAGGAGATGTATCAAGATGTAGATACCTAAATATAGAATATAGTGTGTGCCATTTAGGAGTAGGAGAACCTAAGTGCTTCAGTCCAGAGTATCAACCCCGTACAATTTGATTGACTCTCAGGAATGGAGATCCTCAGGGGACCCTAATTAATAAGACGGTGTTAGAATCCGTACATTCTTCGGGTGTTCTGCTATTTGATGCGTGTAAGGCGATATCAAGTGGTAGAAAGCCGTGGAATGTATGTGGGGATCTTAGATGGGAGAGGACGTATGGGTCTAACGATAAATATATTTGTCCCAGTAGTAAAAATAAATATGTGAGTCCTAGATGCCCAAATAGAGATTATAACTTTTGCCCATATTGGTCTTGTGTGGGGTGGGCAACTTGGGGACAGACAGTAGACAAGGACATGATAGTGACTAAGTTGCCTACCAGCCCATATTGTAAGTCTATGGAATGCAATCCAGTCCATATACTTATAAATAACCCCGACAAGTTCTTAGACAAGTATGGTAATTTATTTGGGTTTCAAATATATGGGACGGGTTTAGATCCTGGGACAGTATTGTTTATAGGGATAGAGACTGATACGGTATCCTCCCAAACTCATCAAGTATACCATTCCTTTTATGAAGAGATGAGTATAGATAATAAGATCCCCCATAATGCTAAAAACCTGTTCATTGATTTAGCCGAAAGTATTGCCGGTAGTCTTAATGTTACCAACTGCTATGTGTGTGGAGGTACTAACATGGGAGACCAATGGCCTTGGGAAGCAAAGGAGGTAATGTCCGGTTCTGAGGCAGTTGACCAATTAATATCTACACAAGCCGATTATCATATGAGTGTTAGAGGTAAATCTGAGTGGAGATTAAAGACCTCCATCATAGGTTATGTTTGCATAGCAAGGAAAGGAATGATGTATAATACTTCTGTAGGAGAATTAACTTGTCTAGGGCAAAAAGCTTATGATGATGATACAAAGAATACAACTTGGTGGTCGGCTTCAAATGTCTCAGAACCATCTAACCCGTTTGCTAGATACGCCAATTTAAAGGATGTGTGGTTTGACCTATCTATCACATCTACCTGGAAAGCCCCAGCAAATTTGTACTGGATCTGTGGTAAGAAAGCCTATTCGGAGTTGCCACAGGACTGGGAAGGGGCATGTGTGTTGGGTATGCTCAAACCATCCTTCTTCTTGTTACCTATTGAAACAGGTGAGACTTTAGGTGTTAAAGTGTATGATGTGAATCATAGGAAGAAAAGGGGACCCATAGAGATAGGCGCCTGGGAAGATAATGAATGGCCTCCCCAGCGTATTATAGATTATTATGGGCCAGCCACGTGGGCAGAAGATGGTACCTTTGGTTATAGAACCCCTATTTATATGCTCAACCGTATTATACGATTACAGGCGGTGGTTGAGATTATTACTAACGAGACATCACAAGCGCTCAATCTTCTAGCAAAGCATAATACCAGGATGAGGACAGCAGTATACCAAAATAGATTAGCCTTGGATTACCTTTTGGCAGTAGAGGGAGGTGTATGTGGGAAGTTTAACCTGAGCAATTGCTGTCTTCAAATAGATGACGAAGGGCAAGCAATAGCTGAGCTTACTAGCCATATGGTTAAACTAGCGCATGTGCCTACTCAGGTATGGAAAGGGTATAATCCAAGTAGTTGGTTTGGTAGCTGGTATGAGTGGTTTGGAGGGCTTAAGGCAGTGGTAGGTGGAGTCCTACTGATTTTAATGTTGTGTCTACTCCTGCCGTGTCTTATACCCTTAGTAGTTAGGTCTGTGCAAAGCCTGATAGAAAATATAGCAGAGAGGAAGGCTGCTGCACAGATAATGGCAATTTATAAATATGAGGCTCTAGATCAGGGAGAACCAATGCAGGAAGATGAGTGTTGAAGATTCACATCATAAGATAAGTCTGGTCTTGTTCAAGGTAACTTGCGGTGTATGCAAACTAAGGTTAAGTGATGCCTCAAGTAATTGTGAAATATCAAGAGGCATCAAAGGGGGGAATGTGGTGGAATCTCGGTAAAAAATAAATTTAGTAGGCCGAGATTACCACGTGGCATGTGTACGTGCATATGCTGACGTATCGATCAGTTGGTTGCACGAGGCAAGATACGATCAGTAGTGTACGGAGCATGTGCAAGAATACAGGATATAGTATTCCCCTCCTCCATTGTGCTGGACAAGCCATGCGGTCAAGCAGGAAGTTAATTCTTATTTGTGTTGATTGGTTAAGAGAATGTGCGGGTGGAGCTTATTATGGGAGGAGTTATGTGCCTATATAAGGAGCCTGCACTGTTGTCCGGGGCTCAGAACTTGCTGTATTTTGGTGACGTTAGTCCCTCTGAGTCCCGATCGGTGATCCAATAAAGAATCTCTTCCTTCCTGAAGAAACCTGTGTCCATCTCTCTGTGCTTCGCTTCCGTCAGTTTCTCCGGTATCAGTAGGAGTGCCAGGCTAGAAATGGCATTGCTCAAAGTAAACAGGCTTCATAATGCTTAGTCTCATCGGCGAGCGCAGGTCATATTAAATTAGGCATGCAAACAAAGCATAGACGTCTATTGACTACAAATTATAGATGAACTCAGTAGCTTAATCTGCGCGTTTTATGGAAAATAAACAAGCTAGACAAGAGCAGTACTAGAGGGTTAACTGTGTGGGACATTAGTTGAAAACATCGATTTGAAAAGTAAAGTAAAAGTCATAAGTAAAACCCCCTAGCTACAGTAGCATCTTAGCTTAATAGCCTCCGTTTTGGCTGCGAGTGATGGGATATGTAGGAAAACAAGGCTGAACATAGTAAAAATCAAAAAATAAATGGTATATGTCAGCAGACATTCGTGTGAGTTCCATAAGGGTAAAGAAAGGCAAGTGTCTGATGGTACTATGCCTGAGTTAGAGTGTCAGTCTCTGTGGAGTCAGCCGATGCCCTGACGGGGTTGGGTGAGTATTCCCTGCGGTAGGTGATGCCTCTGCACAAGGTCCCGCTGTGAAGGTCTCATTGTTGGTACCCCTCTCCCAATCTTCCATGTTTTCTCTCTTGCGGGCTGTGGGGGGGATCTCCGTCTGTGTGTCCTGCTGGTATGGTGTTGTGCTGTCTCCTGGTCAATATCGTGGCCGGCACTGTGGGTGCTCGTGTGTGGAGCCGTGCACTTCATGCTGAGAGGTATTGGAGTCGATGAGGTGCGAGCAGAACTTGCTCGTCGGTAAGTCGCCTGCTGGGGCATGAGGGTATGGTTGCTGGCCCTCCGTGCCGGTTTGTGGGTTCTGCTTCGTCGAGGGACTGCTGTGGAGGTATGGGGGGGATTCCCGCCTATTTGGCGTCGTGTCGCCGGGCGGATCCATGCCGTTACCATTTTTATTGCCCACTTGAATGCCTGTCTCCGGGCGTGAAGCTTGGTCCACAGATTGGCACATAGCCGGTTATAGAATTCTCTCGTGCACATGGGGGGCTTGCTGAGTGTGCGGTTCTTTGTGGACCGTGTCCGTGCCGCCATTTTGTTTGTGCCTGGGTCGCTTCTGCTCGCATGAGGTCTTGTCACCTGTGCTGGTCGTGGCTTGGGGGTGATCGTCCCCAGCGAGGACCGGGATGACCCCCGACGGTCCAGAGGGGGGGGGGGTTAGAGGTGAGTACGTTGAGGTCGCCATCTGCAGGGTTACCAACGAGGAGAGCGGCCGCCTCTCCCTGGCTCATTTGCAGGTAGGCCTCAAGCTGGATTCGAGGGGACCCGGTGAGTCGCGGGGTCATGAGTGGTATCAATACGTTTGCCTGGGTCTCCCCCACTCTGTAGTCACCTTCCCAGCGGTGTGTGTGCAATAATTCGAGGTGTATTCCCCGTTATTGCTGCTTGTTTGCAGGAGCTGTCGTGTAGCACGTCCACCCTGCCAGGAAGCCAGGCTCCGCCCCCCCGATAGATAGATTTTTAATCCGCACTTCCTCCCTCATGAAGGTTGAACGCACAGATATAGGTCTAATTACATGGTCAGACCATGCCCCTATCACGTTACAACTCAGAGAACAATTCCCAAACGCGGGAAGGAGCAGTTGGAGACTCAATGAACAACTGCTTTCAGACCTTGACATAGTTAACCAAATAGAACAGGATCTACAGTTTTACTTTAAGGAGAACAAAACTCCAGACTCACCTCTCCCCCAAATTTGGTTGGCGCACAAAGCCTTCATAAGAGGCTGCTTCATAAAACATGCCAGCTATGCAAAAAAAAAGCGACTTGAAACATACACGGCCATACTTTCCGAATTAACCTCTCTAACCCACGCTAACAAACACACCCCCACAGCAGCCACACATACCAAATTACTGCTCTTACAATCGCAACTGAGAGATTTGGAACTGGCCAAAACAACGTTCCTTACACGCAGGTTTACACACGGCTTTTTTGCTGCAGGCAACAAAGCGGGAGCACAGTTAGCCGCCCAATTAAAACAGAGAACTGGTAACTCCAAGATTGCCTCCATCAAAGATTCCAAGGGTACCACAATTTTAGACCCACAAGGGATAGTAGACGAATTTGCCCATTATTACGAAAAACTATATAATCTAAAAGATGACCCACAGACAATCTGCCCCTCCAAAGCAGACAATGATGCCTTCCTATTAGGAGTCAACCTCCCTACTTTATCCAACACAGAGGCGGAACAGCTTAACAAACCCTTCACAACCGCTACACAAATCACCGGGACCTGATGGCTGTCAGGGTACCTGTGGTCTCTACCTCCGAAAGAGGTAGAGACTTAGCTGTTCCTCCATCCAGACGGTCTGATGGCTCCCTTCCCCGCGGTCTATCCGGTCATGCTAGGCCGGCCGCGAGGGAGTGACTGCCTTTTACAGCATCTAGGCAGGAAGTAGTCATCAGGACACTCCCCCGGAACGACCTGTCAGTCAATTGCTGCAGGACCAATCAGGACGCCTCGGAGGCGTGGTTATTGCTCTGAACAGGGTATTTAACAGAGCTTCTTTCATTAGCTCATTGCCCTGTCGTGGTTCTAGCTTGTTTTAGTCACTCAGTGCTTGTGTATTCTATTATCCCTTTTGGTTTTGACCCGGCTTGTTTACCTTACTCTGCTTATCTCTGTTACCCTTGATTCGGCTTGTCTCTCGCTTACCTGTCTTCTGTTACCCTCGACCTCGGCTTGTCTTTGACCATTCTATACTGTACTACTTACGTTAGTCCGGCCATTCTAAGGTCCGGTATACGTATCTGGCTACTGTTTGTACTCTGCGTGTTGGATCCCTGTCCCGATCCTGACAATGGCCTACCTAATATATACTACCGCACCTTCCTTAACACTCTAGCTCAACCCCTCAGTGCAATTTTCAATCACTGCATGAAGGAAGGGGCATTGCCACAAGAAGTCACAATGGCACATGTCTACACACTTCCCAAACCGGGCAAAAATAAAGATCACTGTAAAAACTTCAGGCCCATTTCATAGCGAAAGATTGGCACCACTTCTGCATAAATTAGTACACAATGATCAGTCGGGATTTGTGAGGGGCCGACAAGGCTCTGATAACTCGAGGAAGGTGCTAAACATAATAGCGGGGATGGAGAGGGAACGACTGGGAGGTATTTTCCTGGCGCTGGACGCCGAAAAGGCCTTCGACAGACTAAACTGGCAATATATGACACAGGTGTTGTGCAGGTATCAGTTCCCTGAAGAGGTTATCAGGGGAATATTAGCACTGTACGCAAAACCCAGTCCTAGGGTCTCCCATGGAGGCTTCCTATCACGAACTTTCCACATTACGAATGGGACGCGTCAGGGGTGCCCACTGTCCCCCCTGTTATACATTCTCTCCCTGGAACCCTTGGCTTGGAAGATACGACGACACCAAGCCATAAGCGGTATTACACTGAGGGACAAGGACTATTTTCTGGCGATGTTCGCTGACGATATCTTTGTGGCACTCTCACGCCTGGAACAATCACTACCTCCACTGCTAACATTGTTGACAGACTATGGTAGAATCTCGTACTACCGCCTAAACAAAGAAAAAACACAAGCCTTACCGATAAACTTGCCAGGGCCAACTGTAACCACCCTTAAAAACTCCTTTGACCTGGACTGGCGAACGACGTCCATAACGTACTTGGGAGTTAAGATCTCCACTCCTATTAGCAATATAGTGAAACTTAATTACAAACCCCTCATACATTTGTGCGTCACAGAGATACATAAATGGAAGAATGCAAAGCTGTCATGGTTAGGCCGAGTAAATGCATATAAGATGATGCTATTACTGAGGTTACTGTATATATTCCGCATGCTCACAATAGATATCCAAACCGCGATCTATAAATCCTTACAAGCCATATGCAACTCCTACATTTGGGGGGGTAAAAAACCCAGGCTGCCCCTAGGTCTCCTGCAGCGGACAACAAAGATGGGGGGTATAGGCCTACCTAATATTGGACTCTACCACAAAGCCTCTATTCTAGCAATGAGCATTCACCTACACGCCCAACGGGGAGTAACACAGTGGGTGGATATGGAACAAGACCAACTTAGGCACACCTCTCTGCTTAATTACATGTGGATGCCGAGTACACTACGAGGCCTTAAGGTGAATCTATATCCTACCACTATCGCAACGATCAGAGTGTGGGATGCCTTTATGTCCTCCCTTGGCTGGAAGAAACACTTCCACCCTGAAGCTTCCCTAACCGCACTTCAAGCAGTGAATCCCACGATCCCACTAGCCAGATGGTCGCGCTTAGGTATATCCCAAATCCAACAATTGTGTAAAGAACAAATAATCATGAGTTTCCCAGATATACAAGATAAGTGGGGGGTCCCGGAGAGAGATATCTTCCCCTACTTACAACTAAAAAACACAATTAACACACACGTCCAGGGAATGCCACCCACCATGCCTACAACCACAGTAGCGGCAAGACTTATACCTCACAGATGCTGGACAGCCCCGATGAAACCCAAAGCCCTCTCACTTTGCTATCAAGCATGGCTAGAATTAGCACCACAGAAACCGTTGACATGTAAACAGCACTGGGAAACAGAGGGGGGGAAAGCCATAACAGAGGAATGGTGGTTGCTAGCCCTAAATGGGATCAAAAAATGGACCAAGTGCTACTCCAATATTGAAGCACATCGCAAACTACTCTATAGGTGGTATATGACTCCTGTTAGACTACACAGAATTTATCCAGACGTATCACCCAAGTGTTGGAGATGCGGCGTGGAAGATGGAACCCTGCCGCACATATGGTGGCATTGTAGGGGGATACAACCTCTCTGGGGTGATGTTCAGACCCTACTGACTGATCTCGAAATTGAGGACTTCCCATGACCATAACGACCTGCTTACTCTTGCTGTTCCCCAAAACGACACAACAAAACCACATACAATTGATTGTGATAGTTTTAATGGCTGCTAGAAACCTAATAGCATTAAATTGGAAAACACATAGCTGCCCAGCCATCCAACAACTGACAGACAAAATACAACAATTTTATGTATACGAGAGAATGGCCACCGACACCGCTAAGGCCACGACAAAATTTAGAGACGTTTGGAAAGTCTGGGAGACATGGTATGGAGGACAAAGACACCATAGAGGGTGAGGGGGGAGAAAGAGGACAAGGGGAGTGATGAACAACCCATGGGATCATGGACAGAGGTTTTTGTGAACTAACATGACAGAAGTACACAGAAAATGCTAGATCCCAAATACCGTGGTTACCTGCATGTTTGTTTGTGTATATACCTTTGTTGAGTTCATTTGAATTGTTAACATAAACCTAAATGAAGGGAATACTGTAAACCAGCTACATCAAAATGTTACATAGTACATGGGAGCAGATGAAAGTGCTGTGCAACTTTAGAGTACGAATGTATTAGCTCATAACCCATTGACTTCTTGTTTGTCTATTCTATGAAACAACTATGTACTGGACTTATACCTTTGAAAAACCTTCAATAAAAAATAAATATAAAAAAAAAAAAAAAACAGTTTAGACAATGGTCTTCAAAAAGGAACTATTTTCGGACACTCGAACTCCCAAATACCGCTGAGACTTCCAGGACCACTTAGCTTCGTGCACATTCATACGAAAGAGGCGGCGTTCGTTTAAACCATCACACGACCACCAAAAGCACAACACTGATAGGGATGGTTATTTAGTATTTGTAAACCCACGAACAGGGACCGGCCACACCAGCTGAATGCATGGAACTATGTTGGGCAGGAGCCTCGTGTGCGGCCGGGCAGAAATGGGACTTCCATCTATCTCCCGAACCCCTGAACCGATTTGCATGATTTTTTTATATGTTTGTCCTCTAATTATGCCTGTTCAGAAAATATAAATTTTATGGGAATTGGATGTATAATTTTAATGTTTTGAAAAATGTATAAAGGGTTCATTTTTTCGCTTGGAGATAATTGAGTTGATACAGTAATTAACTCAATTATCTCCCAAGCAAAGGGGAGGATTTTACAGTAATGAATGGGAGTGTTTAACTTTGTAACTGTAAACTATTGGCTGTTGAATTTATTTCTCGGTGCCCCACAAGGTCCACATGGGTGGTAACCTTGTGGGAAAAGTTGCATAAAAGGCCAGCCTGGCACATTAAACCTTCAGATCTGCTTAACCCTCAATACGTAGCCTTGTCTCGTTATTGTAAGGAAACTGCATCCATCTAATCACTAGCTCTTGTAAGAGCTCTGCTATTCTCTCCCACTGGTTCGGCTGATGGGACATCTGGAACACACTGCAGTATAGCCTGTCACCAGAAAACAGGACATCTCCAACGGCATACACCCCACAGTGATGAGTGCAGCTGAATCAGTCAATGGTAACACATATAGTGTATTGTACGCAGAGTATGAGAGTCTATGTCTTGATGACAGGCTAGCCACGTGTAAATAAGGAGCCCCGACTCGCGTTTTGCCAGTTGGGCGGCTCTTCAGGGGGAAATGAGCCTTTGTAAAAAGAGAGGTTTTAAATAACTGGCTGCCACGCGTGATTGGAAGATTGAGGTATCCACTCAAGAGAATGGACACAGTGATTGACAGATAACTCAACCAATGAGACTGCAGAGGTGTCAACGTAATGTCATAGTTAATTAAATATCTCGGACTAGTGAAATATTGTCATGACAATGTTTATTGTTGAATATTCTGTTGTAAATTACATTGTATGTTATAAGAGGGGAACTTGCCAATGAATCTGATGATCTGTTTAGACTTGGCAAAGTAAATTGAATCTGGTGATAATGACAATATCAAATAAATATAGAGTAGAGGGGAAAATATGGGCGGGTGGGGTTGTATTGGTCAAAATTGCTGATCACTTAGCTTTAGACACTAATAAGACTGAGTATAAATATACTATGTGATCAGAACGTAACAGCTGGAGGCGTGAAGTGTATATGAGGATATAGGATTAATCTCAATGGACATATGTATGCCTGTCTGCTGTTAGTAATATTGTTGATGTCTAATATTTATGAGTGAGTCACCGTTAATCAAATTATGCAGAATGATAGTTACTATCAATAGTGGTGTTAAAGAAATGAATGTCATGGGAGAAAATTTTTAAATATTAGTTAGTAATCTCGCGAATAATAGAAGTCATTTTAGCGTCACATACTTTTTTTTTTTTAAGTGCTAAGGCTATGAGTATCCCCCTGATTACACATTTATGAGCCTCACACATTATGGTGGGTGAAATATAGGGTTATGAGTTTTAATTAAAATAGTGAAGGATAAATTCCTCAACATGAGAAACCAATTCTGGGTTATTTAGTTACTGCATACATGGATCATTCCGACCTGTCCAGGCTAGAGGGAGAGGAGCCATCACAATGGGATTCTGGTGCCATATTAAGGCCTGCCAGACCTGGTTGGGAGCCAGCATTTTCTAAAAAGAACTTAGTAAGTGCGTCAGATTTCCCTGCAGCAGGGATGGTGAGAGGTAATTCAGTGTTTGGGGCTCTGAGGTTGGCTCTGCCTCCGAAAATGAAACTTTCAGCCATCTGAGCTGCAGCATTAGTTGTTTTGTGTGATTGGACCAGATGGGCTGGCCTTCACACCCCTACCCATTGGTGTGCAAGTGCGCCACAACTTTTATGGTTGTTGTACTCCTCCCATATATCAAGGACATGCCCTCATGTTCTTTCGTATGCTTCATGAGGACACAAATTGGGATGTATGGGATTTTTTCTGGTGTCTCTGAGATGCAGGATACCAATAAATGAAGTAGGTTAGCAGGACATAGGCCCCAATTTGAGATTAACCTGCCAGATCCAGTACGCTTGGCTGCGATGATTGTTTTTGTATGTTTCAATGGTTTAGTCTCTAAACTAAGAAATGTAGCAAATTAAAATCTTAATTGCAAAATAAAGCAAAAATATTCTGGATCTTCTATTTTGCACCAAATATTTTTCTTTAGATTTAAATTTGCTACAATATGCAGGGCTATTTACTAAAGTCCGAATGACCCTGTAGCAAACGGGAACAAAACCATCCGGCTGCATATGGGGCTATGCAGGCTGCAAAATCTAGACATTGTTCACAATATTTAATTTAATTGTAATTCAGGGCCTGATAGGGCCTAAATGTTGTCCATATTTCAGCCAGACTGACTACTGCCAGATGGCTGAAATCCAGACTGAATGCTTCAAATGCAGGCCCTGATTTAAAAAATAAATCCAGACTATTTGCCCAAATACTCAAATAGTTTAAAAATGGTTCAAATGCTTAGCAGCAAAATGTTGGATTATGTGGAAGCTGACCTACTCTTTCTAGCCAGTCTCCACATTAAAGAGTTCTAAATAAAAGAGAGAAAAAAATAAGTTAAAAAAAACAATGGACGGGTGAGGGGGCGGGAGTTTTAAGACAATTGCTATAATTGAGGTTTTAACAATAAAAAAAAAAAATGGATAGTGGAAATATCACTGTCCATCTCCCTGATCCCACTCATAGCCAGCTAGAGGGGTCTATTTTACGATCTTAGAGGGGGGCATCCAAATATAATATTCAGGAATACCTAGTTTCTTCCTCATGCTCCAACCCATTGATGGTAGGTGTGGGTTCTAAGAGTAATATTCAGATGGGAGGAACTAGTGTCCCCTCAAGCCCTCATCTATTCGTGGTAGGTTGGGTCTTTAATAAACGTAACACTATAGTCACCCAAACTACTACAGCTTAATGTAGTTATTCTGGTGTCTTTAGCTTGTCCTGGTATCTCTATGAAGAGATGCTGATTGGCAGTGGCAGTGTTGCCACCTATGTGCAATAGCTTCCCTACGGTTTTCTATGGGAAAGCATTGGGTCAGCCCCAGCGAGACTGGTGTTGGAAAAAAGGTTATTAAAATCATCTTTTTAAAGGAAAGCAAGGGAGGCTGGCAACCTAAATAGTGATCTTACCGCACTCTGACAGCTAAGTCTCACATCTATTAAGACTTTGCTGTGAAAGCATTCTGAGTGGTTGACTTATTATCCAACCAATCAGAGTGCATTTACTGATATTACTTAGTGTGGGAAAATGTCCTATGCTATGAAATAGCTGATCTATCATGAGAAAATCTATATTCTATAATCTATAAAGATTTCCCTGCTATGAGAGCTCAGTCTGCGGTGAGCACTTGCAGGGCAAAGAATGATTAATTTTAGTGTGTCGATTTTTGTGGGGTTTTTTTTGCAATAAGGCTTTTTTTTTTACATTTACTTTAAATAGTTGTGTTGCAGAAAATCCCGCACTGATTAATTTGTTGGCGTGCAAATTCAAAGACATTTGATCAATTTGTAGCAGCTGTAAAGCATTTGTGCACTAGCTAGTAATTAGACTCAAATACAGTTAAAGGAACAATGAACGAAAATAAAAATGCAGTTTAAAATTTTACCAGGCTACTTAAAGTCACCTAGCTTAGCAAACAAATAGGGTAATTCAGTAACACCATATGGCCACATTGTGTTAAGCCCACCACTACGTCACAGTACCTCAATACTGACCTATCACAATTAGCATCAAGTCCATCATGCTCTTACACTGAACAAGATTAGAAACACAACACTTTTGTTTTTGCCCCCATTTTTCATGAGCTGAACTCAAAGATCGAAGACTTTTTCTATGTATACAAAAGGCCTATTTTTCTCAAATATTGTTCACAAATTTGTCTAAATCTGCGTTTGTGAGCACTTCTCCTTTGCCGAGATAATCCATCCACCTCACAGGTGTGGCATATCAAGATGCTGATTAGACAGCATGATTATTGCACAGGTGTGCCTTAGGTTGGCCACAATAAAAGGCCACTCAAAAATGTGGTGAACTGGAAGCTTAGCTGACATGGAAACCTTTGACCAATCAAGCTATTTTAACATACAATATGAAATGCACTTGAATTCCCAACAATTCTCATTTTAGTAGCAGGTTTATTCACTAAAGTAAGAATTCAAAGTGAATTTACAAAGCCAGCCTTAAATTTGAATTCCCTTAAAATTCTTACATTAGTAAATAACCCTCTAGTAAACTGCTTTGTAAGTTTCATCATCTTTTGAAATGATATAATTTGTAGTACTTGTTTGTTGCATAAAAAATTAAAAAAATCATACATTTTATATACAAATTACAGTTATATGCAAAGGAAATTATTCATTATTGTACTTATGTATTGCTTTCATAAAAATCCAACTAAAATAAACATTGATCCACATACATTTTATATATAGATCTGTGTGCACTTGTACATATCTTACCCAAAATGTTCTCAGTTATAAGCAGTAGGTAGAAACATGTACATAAAGATTTTGATGTTATCATCCTTATTTGAGCTTAAGGTTTTTATGAATCCAAAATGTTTCTGAAAGTGATACCATTATGCAACCTATAAAATAAAAAGGCAGGAAAGAATAGTAAATGCAAAAATCTATTCTCCATTTTTCACAGATTTTATGTGTTTACATGAGAAATGACAAAGAATGGAGAGGTGGAAAGCAAGTGATCAGACAGATTTTAATTTAACATTTAAAAATGAAAATCTAACCAACTTTAGGCCTAAATAGCATTTCAGCCGATAACATTTACAGGAAGTTTACCGCCTATCGCTAAGCCTTTTATCTGTTTGATTTGAATATATTACCTACGTTAAAGGCTTATCAGGAGCCAATAATTATTGGTTTAAATATCGGATTTAGAAAAATATTGAAAATACGTAGCATTAAAAATATCAGATCATTTGTAATTCTGTATATAATTTGTATTTCTGTAATTCCGCCCCCACCATGGGCTTCAGGTAATTAAGTTTACATTCCATTGCCCATCCCCAACAATTGTCACCCATGTCCCGCCCAGGTGGCTAAGGACCCACAAGCCCTTAGACACCACACAATAAAATATATCTGTCTTCCATTATAGTGAGGAGGTATCAATCAATTCAATGCCTGTAAAAAAAATAATAATTATATGTATATATACACCATTATATGTTTTCTTTATTCTAAAATCTTCTTTTCTTCAGCAATGTCTCACTTGGTTTTATGGTGTTTTGGGAAGTTACAGGGTCAAATATAGCATGTTCAATTTTGCAGTTTTTTCACATTGAAATTAGCCAGATTGGTTACGGTGCCTTTGAGACGGTATGGTAGCCCAGGAATAAGAATTACCCCAATGATGGCATACCATTTGCAAAAGTAGACAACCCAAAGTATTGCAAATGGGGTATGTCCAGTCTTTTTTAGTAGCCACTTAGTCACAAACACTGGCCAAAGTTTGTGTTAATATTTGTTTAAGTGTGAAAAATGCCCAAAACTAATTTGAACGCCTCCGGGAAGCTCAGGGGCAGGGGGCTTAAGGCCCGAGCGGAAGGGACCATCACCAGAGGGGGCTTAAGGCCCGAGCCGAAGGGGCCGTCACCAGAGGGGGCTTAAGGCCCGAGCGGAAGGGACCGTCACCAGAGGGGGCTTAAGGCACGGAGGTGGCTGAACAGGAGGGGTGGGAGGCGGTTGAGCAGGCGGTGCAATGAGGGGGGCTTAAGCCTGGTCGTCCCAGAGGGCAGAGGAGGCTGCTGGATGTAAGCTCGAAGCCCTCCGTGGGCAGTGCAGCCTGCCTGCCTGCCTGCCTGCCTGGCTGGCTGTGGCTGGATGACATCTTCAATGTTCCCTCAGCTTCTGTGATGTCACCGGTTAATGTTGTTAGCAACAGCAGCAGCAACAACAGCAGCAGCAGCAGCCTGCCTGCCAGCCTGCCTGCCTGGCTGGCTGTGGCTGGATGACATCTTCAATGTTCCATCAGCCTCTGTGATGTCACCGGTTAATGTTGTTAGCAACAGCAGCAACAACAACAACAGCAGCAGCAGCAGCAGAAGAAGCAGCAGCAGCAGCAGCAGCCTGCCTGCTTCCCTGCCTCCCTGGAGCAGTGGGACCGAAAGCCAGCCCCCTGGCGGCCGTTTGCAGGGCCCAAAACCGAGAAAGGACTTCAGGGGACGTGACCGCGAAATCCGTGGAGCTGTTTTTGGCACGGTAAGGTTGCGTTTTGCTGGTGGGTCTCCAGCGGTCTCTCAGCCACCTGGCCTGCCTCCCTGCCTTCCTGCCTGCTTCCCCGCCTCCCTGGAGCAGTGGGACCGAAAGCCAGCCCCCTGGCGGCCGTTTGCAGGGCCCAAAACCGAGAAAGGACTTCAGGGAACGTGACCGCAAAATCCGTGGAACCGTTTTCGGCATGGAAAGGCTGCGTTTTGCCGGTGGTCCTCCAGCGGCACTTAGCCGCGATCGCGTGGAACTATTTTCGGCATGGAAAGGTTGCGTTTTGCCGGTGGTCCTCCAGCGGCACTTAGCCGCGATCGCGTGGAACTATTTTCGGCCGCGGGAGCCTGGCGGTTACCGGTAAAATTATGACTTCCATAAAATTCCCGAACCCCTGAAGGGATCCGGCTGATTTTTGGATATGTCGTTCCCCCAGGTGGGGGCTGTCAGGGGATGCAAGTTTTGTGGGGATCGGGCGGGCCCGTCGCCCGCAGGGCGAGTTCTCCCTCGAAAACGTGCCAAAATTTTTCTAAGTCCCACGAGCTCCAGGCCTCTCAGCTATGAGGTCGGATCTGCCCTGCCGCGTCCAGGCACCACTTCCACGAGGTCGGACACTTTTGCAGGTTGGTCCCCCTAAACGACGCGCGTGCAGAAAGTGCACGACAATAGCCGGGGGCACCCTCGAGGAGATTGTAGAGGAGCAGAAATTTCCAACGGCAGGCAGGGGACTCTTGCTGGTTCTCCCATGCCCAGCCAGAGTTCCAGGCCGACGGGCGGTTTTCCCCCTTACCCGTCCGCCACGGAAACCTGCCCTCCCTGACCTCCCCTCGCCCCAGGATTTCAGGGGGCCGGTCGGGCAGGGGCGCCCCCCGGTGGCCGAAAACGATAAAGGGCGCCGCGGGCCCCCGCTCGCTCCCAGCCTCCCGGGGCCGGGCGGGCAGGGGAAGGGCGCCTGGCCCGGGCCCCCCGAGCCCCCAGCGGCGCCCCCCGGTGGCCGAAAACGATAACGGACGCCCCGGGCCCCCGCTCGCTCCCAGCATCCCGGGGCCTGGCGGGCAGGGGAAGGGCGCCTGGCCCGGGCCCCCCGCGCCCCCAGCGGCGCCCCCCGGTGGCTGAAAACGATAACGGATGCCCCGAGCCCCCGCTCGCTCCCAGCCTCCCGGGGCCTGGCGGGCAGGGGAAGGGCGCCTGCCCCGGGCCACCCGCGCCCCCAGAGGCGCCCCCCGGTGGCCGAAAACGATAACGGACGCTGCGGGCCCCCGCTCGCTCCCAGCCTCCCGGGGCCGGGCGGGCAGGGGAAGGGAGCCTTCCACGGGCACCCCGCACCCTTAGCAGGGGTCGGTCGGGCAGACTTCCGCGAGCTCCAGGCCCGAGACGGAAACGGGGTCGGATCTGCCCCGCGGCGCCCAGGCACCACTTCCAGGCGGTCGGTCGGCTCGGGCGGCCCCGTCGGGAAGATGGTGCCAAACGTTTTCCAAGTTCCCCCTCTTCGGGGCGAAAAATTTTCAAAGTCCCACGAGCTCCAGGCCTGGGCGGGCAGGGGACTCTGGCCGGTTCTCAGATGCCCAGGCAGAGTTCCAGGCCGACGGGAGGATTTCCCCCTCGGTGGCGAGGGGACTCTGGCCGGTTCTCAGATGCCCAGGCAGAGTTCCAGGCCGACGGGCGATTTTCCCCCTGTGCTGGCAGGGGACTCTGGCCGGTTCTCCGAGGCCCAGGCAGAGTTCCAGGCCGACGGGCGGTTTTCCCCCTGTGCTGGCAGGGGACTCTGGCCGGTTCTCAGATGCCCAGGCAGAGTTCCAGGCCGACGGGAGGATTTCCCCCTCGGTGGCGAGGGGACTCTGGCCGGTTCTCAGATGCCCAGGCAGAGTTCCAGGCCGACGGGAGGTTTTCCCCCTGTGCTGGCAGGGGACTCTGGCCGGTTCTCGGATGCCCAGGCAGAGTTCCAGGCCGACGGGAGGTTTTTCCCCTGTGCTGGCAGGGGACTCTGGCCGGTTCTCAGATGCCCAGGCAGAGTTCCAGGCCGACGGGAGGTTTTCCCCCTGCGCTGGCAGGGGACTCTGGCCGGTTCTCGGATGCCCAGGCAGAGTTCCAGGCCGACAGGAGGTTTTCCCCCTCCCCTAGTGGCGCCCCCCGGTGGCCGGCAAGGGGATTGCGGCCCTCGAGCGAGAAAATTTTTCAAAGTCCCACGAGCTCCAGACCTGTCGGCTATGAGGTCGGATCTGCCCCGCCGCGTCCAGGCACCACTTCCACGAGGTCGGACGCTTTCGCAGGTTGGTCCCCCTAAACGACGCGCGTGCAGAAAGTGCACGACAACAGCCGGGGGCACCCTCGAGGAGATTGTCGAGGAGCGAAAATTTTGTACGGCAGTCAGGGGACTCTGGCCGGTTCTCGGATGCCCAGGAAGAGTTCCAGGCCGACGGGAGGTTTTCCCCCTGCGCTGGCAGGGGACTCTGGCCGGTTCTCAGAGGCCCAGGCAGAGTTCCAGGCCGACAGGAGGTTTTCCCCCTGTGCTGGCAGGGGACTCTGGACGGTTCTCAGCTGCCCAGGCAGAGTTCCAGGCTGACGGGAGGTTTTCCCCCTGTGCTGGCAGGGGACTCTGGCCGGTTCTCCGAGGCCCAGGCAGAGTTCCAGGCCGACAGGAGGTTTTCCCCCTGTGCTGGCAGGGGACTCTGGCCGGTTCTCAGATGCCCAGGCAGAGTTCCAGGCCGACAGGAGGTTTTCCCCCTCCCCTAGTGGCGCCCCCCGGTGGCCGGCAAGGGGATTGCGACCCTCGAGTGAGAAAATTTTTCAAAGTCCCACGAGCTCCAGGCCTGTCGGCTATGAGGTCGGATCTGCCCCGCCGCGTCCAGGCACCACTTCCACGAGGTCGGACGCTTTCGCAGGTTGGTCCCCCTAAACGACGCGCGTGCAGAAAGTGCACGACAACAGCCGGGGGCACCCTCGAGGAGATTGTCGAGGAGCGAAAATTTTGTACGGCAGTCAGGGGACTCTGGCCGGTTCTCGGATGCCCAGGAAGAGTTCCAGGCCGACGGGAGGTTTTCCCCCTGCGCTGGCAGGGGACTCTGGCCGGTTCTCAGAGGCCCAGGCAGAGTTCCAGGCCGACAGGAGGTTTTCCCCCTGTGCTGGCAGGGGACTCTGGACGGTTCTCAGCTGCCCAGGCAGAGTTCCAGGCCGACGGGAGGTTTTCCCCCTGTGCTGGCAGGGGACTCTGGCCGGTTCTCCGAGGCCCAGGCAGAGTTCCAGGCCGACAGGAGGTTTTCCCCCTGTGCTGGCAGGGGACTCTGGCCGGTTCTCAGATGCCCAGGCAGAGTTCCAGGCCGACAGGAGGTTTTCCCCCTCCCCTAGTGGCGCCCCCCGGTGGCCGGCAAGTGTATGGCGGCCCTCGAGCGAGAAATTTTTTCAAAGTCCCACGAGCTCCAGGCCTGTCGGCTATGAGGTCGGATCTGCCCCGCCGCGTCCATGCACCACTTCCACGAGGTCGGACGCTTTCGCAGGTCGGTCCCCCTAAACGACGCGCGTGCAGAAAGTGCACGACAACTGCCGTGGGCACCCTCGAGGAGATTGTCGAGGAGCGAAAATTTCGTACGGCAGTCAGGGGACTCTGTCCGGTTCTCCGAGGCCCAGACAGAGTTCCAGGCCCACGGGAGGTTTCCCCCCTGTGCTGGCAGGGGACTCTGGCCGGTTCTCGGATGCCCAGGCAGAGTTCCAGGCCGACGGGCGGTTTTCCCCCTGTGCTGGCAGGGGACTCTGGCCGGTTTTTGGATGCCCATGCAGAGTTCCAGGCCGACAGGAGGTTTCCCCCCTCCCCTGCGTGCCATCGATGTCATTCCTCCTCCCCGGGTCTTCCTTCGGTCGGTCGGGCAGGGGAAGGGGTGGCCTCCCCGGTCACCCTGCTCCCCTAGTGGCGCCCCCCGGTGGCCGGCAAGGGGATGGCGGCCCTCGTGCGAGAAAATTTTTCAAAGTCCCACGAGCTCCAGGCCTGTCGGCTATGAGGTCGGATCTGCCCCGCCGCGTCTGTGCACCACTTCCATGAGGTCGGACGCTTTCGCGGGTCGGTCCCCCTAAACGACGCGCGTGCAGAAAGTGCACGACAACAGCCGGGGGCACCCTCGAGGAGATTGTCGAGGAGCGAAAATTTCACACGGCAGGCAGGGGACTCTGGCCGGTTCTCGGATGCCCAGGCAGAGTTCCAGGCCGACGGGTGGTTTTCCCCCTGCACTGGCAGGGGACTCTGGCCGCTTCTCGGATGCCCAGGCAGAGTTCCAGGCCGACGGGCGGTTTTCCCCCTTCACCTGTCTGCCCTCGTCGAAATCTGGCCTCCCCGACGACGTCTCCCCGTGGGCCCTGCCCCACCCACCACCTTCTCCGATCGATCTGGCTCCCCGCGCCCGAGCGGGGGAGAGGCTTTCGCTCAGGCGGTCCCTGGCGGCCCCCTGCGACAGGTGAAAAGCTCCCTCTCCCCTCCGCCTCCGGCGCGGTCCCCGGTTTCCCTCACCACCGGGCTCTCCGACAGGGAGGGCGCTCCCCGTCCGCGGGCCGAGCGCCACCCTCCCCGCCCGGCCACCTCCACCCGCTGAGTTTGCTCCCAGGCCCCGTCCGTAAGCAGAGGCCCGAGACCGCCCGCGCCGCGGAGGAGGCCGGCGCCCCGCTGCCCGCCGAGGTCCCCTGCCCTGGCGGGGACCACGGCGGCCGCCCCGGCGCCACCAGCCTCCCCCGGGCCGCGCCGAGCGTCGTTCCGCCCGTCTCCGAAGTCGTCTACGTATCCCCCACGACCGTCCGCCTCGAAGGTCAGCGGCCTCCCCCCTCGGCCCCCTCCGGGCTGGCGGAGGGGAGAGGCCCAGGCCCCGGAGGGGGGAGAGGTTCGGGCGCCGCTCCGCCTCCGCCCAGCCCTCCTCTCCCTTCCGGGCCTCACAGAGACCCACCGCGGGGCTACCTGGTTGATCCTGCCAGTAGCATATGCTTGTCTCAAAGATTAAGCCATGCACGTGTAAGTACGCACGGCCGCTACAGTGAAACTGCGAATGGCTCATTAAATCAGTTATGGTTCCTTTGATCGCTCCATCTGTTACTTGGATAACTGTGGTAATTCTACAGCTAATACATGCCAACGAGCGCTGACCCCCAGGGATGCGTGCATTTATCAGACCAAAACCCATCCGGGTCGGGGATGGGGGCTCTCCCCCCTTCCCTCCCGGCCGCTTTGGTGACTCTAGATAACCTCGGGCCGATCGCACGTCCCCGTGACGGCGACGACGCATTCGGATGTCTGCCCTATCAACTTTCGATGGTACTTTCTGCGCCTACCATGGTGACCACGGGTAACGGGGAATCAGGGTTCGATTCCGGAGAGGGAGCCTGAGAAACGGCTACCACATCCAAGGAAGGCAGCAGGCGCGCAAATTACCCACTCCCGACGCGGGGAGGTAGTGACGAAAAATAACAATACAGGACTCTTTCGAGGCCCTGTAATTGGAATGAGTACACTTTAAATCCTTTAACGAGGATCTATTGGAGGGCAAGTCTGGTGCCAGCAGCCGCGGTAATTCCAGCTCCAATCAGTGAGTGGGAGGAGTTGCTGCAGGCTGCTGGCTGGAGGCTGCTCTGTGCAGTGCTCCAGGGTGTGGTGTGTAATTGCTTAGTGTGTGTCCGAATTTGGAGCCTGTTTTTCGGATCGTTTGTTCCAGTTTTCACCCCTGGTTTGCAGCCTGCAACCAGGGATGGCTGTGGACTCTCCCTCCCCTGCGGTCCGGGGTTGGGAGGAATGGCTGAGGACCGAAGAGGAGGACCTGTACAACAGCGTGGAGCTGCCTGCTCCCAACGCTATACTCAGGTGGACTGAGCATCAAGCCCTTTCCAGGGCCATCAGGAAGGACATTGAGGCTTTACTTACCAGAGAGGACTCCCTGACCCGCAGGTACGAGGAATGGAGGAGAGGGGTAGGGGTTCCCCACGGTCCGCCCGGTGTCCTGCACACCCATGTTACCAGACTCAAGGGTATCATTGGGTTGTGCCAGGAACGGGTGGCCGAGGGGTTAAAATTCCTTGAGCGGACCCCCCCCCCCCCACCTGGACCCGGTGGACGGGTCCTTGGGCGACCCCCAGTCGAAAAGCTCCGTCCCTGCACCCGTGGAGGGTGTCCAGCAAGTCCCTGGGGAAGCCCCTGCAGCCTCCGGTCTATCCTTTGCTACTGTGGTAGTTGCCGGGGCTGCAGGGGTTAACCCGCAAGTTGGTGGGAGCCCAACTCCCATCAGTGACTCCAAACTGCTTACGAGACTGCAGTCCCTGAAGGAGGCTCACTCTGCTGCCACCAGCAAGCTGGCTGGTGTGCAGGGTGAGCTTCGGGACCTTCGTTACCAGTCCAGCCACAGTTCAAATAATAAACGTGCTCCCCTGCGAGCGAAAATAGCTACTAAGAAGGCACAGGAGGAAAGTATTGCGGCTAAACTGCCGGGTCTCGAAAATGAGATCCGGCAGGTTCAGGCCGTCCTGCAACAGAGGCAGCGTGCCAAAGCACGGGCACGTCGCTAAGAATCCCTGGGGGACCGGAGGGACCTCTCCGACGGTGGGGGGTCCGGCACCGAATCCGGAAGTGACCGGGCCTCCTCACCGAAGGGGGGAAACTCCGGTTCCCGCGGTATGCAAATTGCCGCGAAAACCGGAAAAAAATGGCGGACACAAACAACTTGCCGGCTGAGGATGAGTGGAGTGGTGATCCGGCGAGGAAGGATTGGAAGCTGGAGGTCCGGCAGGGGCAAGCTGCTGCTCCAATCAAGGAGACCCTGCTGGCATTTACTGTGGAGGATGTCGAGAAGATGGAGGATTCGTCTGTTTCAAGAAAGTCCAAAAGAAAGCAGAAAAAGAAAAAGAATCCTGCAACCAGGAAGCCGGAGGCTGCTTACCGGGAGTCTGGAGAGTCGGCAGGAGGGGGTGAGTACTCGTCGGGGTATGTCTACTCCGACGAGGAGTTTCCATCTCTGCAGACCTCAGGGGCTGCCCTGGGGTCTGTCCACCCTCCCCCTGTCGGCCCCTCTGGGCTTCCCAACGCCCTCCATGGGAATGGGGAGACAGACCCCGCTGGTGCTATACCATCTTGCACCAGCATTCCCATGGAGGGGGCTTCCCTAACCTCCATTCCCTCTCCCTCCCTCCCTCCTCTCCCCCCCCTCTGACTCCCCTTGTATGCAAGTGCCCCTGTCTGGACCTTCGTTACCAGTCCAGCCACAGTTCAAATAATAAACGTGCTCCCCTGCGAGCGAAAATAGCTACTAAGAAGGCACAGGAGGAAAGTATTGCGGCTAAACTGCCGGGTCTCGAAAATGAGATCCGGCAGGTTCAGGCCGTCCTGCAACAGAGGCAGCGTGCCAAAGCACGGGCACGTCGCCAAGAATCCCTGGGGGACCGGAGGGACCTCTCCGACGGTGGGGGGTCCGGCACCGAATCCGGAAGTGACCGGGCCTCCTCACCGAAGGGGGGAAACTCCGGTTCCCGCGGTATGCAAATTGCCGCGAAAACCGGAAAAAAAATGGCGGACGCAAACAACTTGCCGGCTGAGGATGAGTGGAGTGGTGATCCGGCGAGGAAGGATTGGAAGCTGGAGGTCCGGCAGGGGCAAGCTGCTGCTCCAATCAAGGAGACCCTGCTGGCATTTACTGTGGAGGATGTCGAGAAGATGGAGGATTCGTCTGTTTCAAGAAAGTCCAAAAGAAAGCAGAAAAAGAAAAAGAATCCTGCAACCAGGAAGCCGGAGGCTGCTTACCGGGAGTCTGGAGAGTCGGCAGGAGGGGGTGAGTACTCGTCGGGGTATGTCTACTCCGACGAGGAGTTTCCATCTCTGCAGACCTCAGGGGCTGCCCTGGGGTCTGTCCACCCTCCCCCTGTCGGCCCCTCTGGGCTTCCCAACGCCCTCCATGGGAATGGGGAGACAGACCCCGCTGGTGCTATACCATCTTGCACCAGCATTCCCATGGAGGGGGCTTCCCTAACCTCCATTCCCTCTCCCTCCCTCCCTCCTCTCCCCCCCCCTCTGACTCCCCTTGTATGCAAGTGCCCCTGTCTGTAACCGTTATGTCTGAGTCTCATGTGGAAGTGAAAGAACTTGGAAGTGTGTGTGTGGAGATGTGTGATGTGTCCGTGCCACTGTCTGTCCCTGTATCTGTTCCCCTGATCCCCCCGGCGGGCGCTGGTGTCCCTGGTGCCTGTGCCGCGGGTGCCTGTGCCGTGGGTCCCACGGCGGACGCGGGCACGCGCGGTGCGTGTGCCGCGGGCGCCCGCGGCGCGGGTCCCGGGGGTGTCGGGCGCGCGCCGGAATCCCATCACCCTCGGCCATCCGGCGGCCGGCGTGGGTCTGATGGCGGGGCTATCCTTAGCTCTGCCTCAGGCTCTGCTGGCTATTCGGGGTTGGCTGGGAGTGATGGGAGTGGGGGATTTGGGTATGTATCTGAGCCCAATGATTGGGATGCCATTGAACGGCAATTTTATGCCCGTGGTCAGGTGACCTCTAATGTTAAGTCTGGTTATTTGTCTAATGTCCCTGTATCTGCTACCCCTTTATTTGCTGCTGCCCCTTCTGCCCATTTTGTTGCCCCTTCTGCCCATTTGGTTGCCCCCCCTCCCCCTGCTGCCCAACCGTTTTTTGCTGTTCCCTCCTGTGTTCCCCCCCCTGGTCCCCATGCCCCCTCTGTAAATAGTAATGTTGTAAATGCTGTAAATATTGTTGGAAAGGGCACCACTGCTCCCGGTGCCCAAAATATGGTTATGCAAAATGTGGTTGGTGGCACCCCCTCTAAAGGTGCCACCAGTTCTGTTTCATGTGCTAAGGTTGGTGGCGCCCCTTCTAAGGGTGCCACTATTTCTCAAGTTGGTCGGGTTGCTGGTGCCCCCTCTCAGGGTGCCAGCACCTCTGTTTCAGGGGGGTCACGTGGGTATGCCCCTAGGCACTCCCAGGTCGCCACTCCGGGTGCCATGACCGGGGCCTCCCAAGTTGGTCCTGCCAGTCGAGTAACCCAGGCCCCAGTGTCCCAGACGGCTGGCCCCAGTGTCCCAAATGCTTGGGCATCCGGGCCCCCTCGTTTGTCCGTGGCTGGCACGGCCGTGCGTCCTCTGGCTCCCCCATCCAGGGAGCAGGAGGAACGTGGTACGGTTGGCCTGGACACGCGAGACCCGGGCGCCTGACAGGAGGGTGCTGGTGTCCGGCCTAAAGGACATGGGGTTC